>NC_090929.1:177372491-177676287 GCF_040938575.1 Ambystoma mexicanum
CAGTCATCAGTCAGTCAGTCAGTCAGTCAGTCAGTCAGTCAGTCAGTCAGTCAGTCAGTCAGTCAGTCAGTCAGTCAGTCAGTCAGTCAGTCAGTCAGTCAGTCAGTCAGTCAGTCAACAGTCAGTCAGTCAGTCAGTCAGTCAGTCAGTCAGTCAGTCAGTCAGTCAGTCAGTCCAGTCAGTCAGTCAGTCAGTCAGTCAGTCAGTCAGTCTCTCTCTTCTCTCTCTCTCTCTCTCCTCTCTCTCTCTCTCTCTCTCTCTCTCTCTCTCTCTCTCTCTCTCTCTCTCTCTCTCTCTCTCTCTCTCTCTCTCTCTCTCTCTCTCTCTCTCTCTCTCTCTCTCTCTCTCTCTCTCTCTCTCTCTCTCCCTCTCTCTCTCTCTCTCTCTCTCTCTCTCTCTCTCTCTCTCTCTCTCTCTCTCTCTCTCTCTCTCCTCTCTCTCTCTCTCTCTCTCTCTCTCTCTCTCGTCCTCTCACCTAGCTCTTGAGTCTGGTCATCGCGGGGTTTTCTCTCCCGTGCTCCCGTGTTCCTCCGCAGGTGCCTCTCGGAAGACTTCTACCTTCAGTCCGGACCTCCCCAAGCTGCTGTTTCCCTCGCCTCTCTTCCAGGTCGACCGCTACAGTGGACGTTTTCAGCGTTTGGTGATCCTTCGCTTCCTCCTCTTCATCGGTGGACTGCTGGCCTTCTGAGAACAGTCTTGGCACCTCCTATCAGGGTTTTTTCCCCTAGTGGGTTTTTCCCTGCTTTTTCTGGTTTGATTCCGGAGAGGGGGTCGCTGTGCCGCTGTTCACACCCAGCGGCCACAGTGGCTTCTCTCCGTGACAAGCCCTCGCACCAGAGGAAAGAGAGAGACTACCTGGCACGTCGAGGCCTGCAAGATACCATCGACTCGGAAAGCCAGGTGAGGAGAACGTGGGTACGGAGGGAACACAGTCAAAGGTACCCCTTCAGTCACAGATTGCAACGCCAAAGAGTATCACGATGTCAGCTGACGAACAAGTCCAAGAGCTCTGGAAGTCATTCCAAGCGATGTCCCAAGAGCTACAAGGGGTCAAGACTGAGAACGCTTTGCTTAAACAGATGGTTGCGGCTAGGGAACCTACTCCCTCGGAATTGCCACCCATGGCACTGTCCTCGGGGAAATTTGATGGCTCCCAAAGAAGGTTAAGGAGTTTCTCGAAGCATGCCTGGTTCACTTTACGTTCAGACCCCCGTACCTTTGCTACAGATCAGGCCCGGGTGGGTTTCCTAATAACCAACATGACGGGAAACGCTCTTTCCTGGGCCACCCCTCTGGTGACTAGCGGAAACGCCATTCTGCAGGACTATCCGGGGTTTCAGAATCTTCTCAAGCACACCTTCGAACGACCAGAGCTCTCCTTTACAGCCTGCGAAGACCTGTTGGATGTCAGGCAAGGCTCGCTAGACGTGTTATCATACATCTCCTCTTTCAAGACATTAGCAGCCGGGGCCGGATGGCCCGAGACAGCCCAGTATGCCATTTTCAGAAGAGGACTGAAGGAAGAAATTAAAGACGAGCTAGCCAGGTCTCCTCGTTCTCCTACTTTCACAGATCTACTTTCTGCTGCTCTTCACATCGAGTATCGCCTTCAGGAGAGACGAGTTGAACGTCGTAAGCAAAGGACTCCTGGCCATAACTCAGACCCCTCTGTACCCGTTCTCCCTGGTCGCTCTACTAAAATCATTACGGAAGAACCTATGCAGATCGGTGCTACCAGGGCGCCCTTGTCCGCTGCTGAAAGACGTCGCAGAAGAGAGAAAGGACTGTGTGCCTACTGCGGATCAGAGCAGCATTTTCTCAGAGACTGCACAGAACTGTCAAACAAGAGGTCGGGAAACGACTACCCTCGGCGTTAGTAGGGACAAACGACCTAGGGTCTTTAAGAAATCTCCATCGTCCCTATGTTTCTCTGTCAGTGACCTCTTCCGACTCTAAGGAAGATTCCAGGCTAATGGTCATTCCAGTACAACTCAACCTCGGAAACCATCAGGAGGAGACACTGGCTCTGTTGGACTGTGGCGCGGCAGGGAACTTTGTTGACACCGTGTGGGCTGACAAGGTGGGCCTCCGTCGAATTCCCCGGGCAGAAGGTCAGAAGGTGGAAGGAGTAGACGGCTCGCCTTTGTCCTCAGGTCCTATCACCCATACCACTGAGGAACTCACTTTGACGATCAACCAACATAAGGAAGTCCTGAGTTTTGATATTATCAGAGCGGCTCATTTTCCCATCATCTTGGGCATTACCTGGCTCCGACGACACAATCCTCTGATTAATTGGACCGAGAACCAAATAAGCTTCAGTTCCCCATATTGCGCTACTAACTGTTGTTCTCTGGAAGGTCGGGCTGATCTTCAGCCAGTCAAGGTGTTTCCCAATAATCATGTAGGTATCCATGCTTTACCCTATTTCTGCTCAGATTTTTCAGACGTTTTTCAGGAGTGCCTCCATGCCAGACTTCCACCCCATCGGCCAGAGGACTGCACTATCGACCTGGAGCCCCATGCCTTGGTGCCATTCGGAAGGATGTTCGCCCTCACTCAGACCGAGAGACAAGTGCTTCAGAAATACTTGGATACCAACATGGAGAATGGTCTCATACAACCTTCCAAGTCTCCAGCAGGAGCCCCTTTGTTTTTTATAAAGAAAAGAGATTCCACCGATCTTAGACCTTGCATCGACTACAGGGGTCTAAATACAGTGACAGTCCGTGACAGGTATCCGATGCCCCTAATCACGGATATTATTGAGGCAGTGCAAGGTGCTCGAATCTTTACCAAACTGGACCTACGAAACGCTTACCATTTGTTGCGGATAGCCAAGGGTGACGAATGGAAAACTGCGTTTCGTACTCCTCTGGGCCTATATGAATACAAGGTAATGCCGTTTGGCTTGGTGAACGCCCCTGCGGTATTTCAGAGGTTCATGGACCGGATGTTCTCCGACATGCTTTCCATCTCGGTCATCATCTATTTAGATGATATCTTGGTTTTTTCCCCTAATATGAGAGAACACATAGCACAAGTACGACGAGTTTTGGAGCGTCTTAAGGAAAACCATCTTCTGGTCAAAGAGGAGAAGTGCAGCTTCGCGGTACCTTCGGTACATTATCTGGGATACGTGCTATCAGAAGAAGGGATCGCCATGGATCCTGACAAGATGCAAGTGATTCTTGGCTGGCCGGCCCCGACCTCTGTCCGGGAGGTTCAGAGGTTCTTGGGTCTTTCAAATTACTACCGAAGATTCATTCCGAACTTTTCAGAGGTGGTGTTTCCCATCACCCGCCTACTCAAGAAGACGGCCTATCCTTTTTCCTGGTCTACTGAAGCAGAAAGAAGTTTCTGTCATCTAAAAACCCTCTTCTGCTCTGCCCCGATTCTGCAGCATCCAAACCAAACTCTTCCATTTATTCTGGAGACGGACGCCTCCGCTATCGCTGTAGGAGCAGTGTTGCTTCAGTCTTTCAACAAGGTGGAGCATCCGGTCGCCTATCTCTCTAAGACTCTTTCTCCCAGCCAGCTCAACTACTCGGTTTTGGAGAAAGAATTGTTGGCGATGAAATTGGCTTGTGAGGAATGGAGGCACCTTCTCATGGGTGCCCGTCATCGGTTTCTCATTCGCACTGACCACAAAAACCTCAAGGCTTTACAGGACATGGAATGTTCTAACTCCAGACAAGCTAGATGGGCCTACCTGTTTTCGCAGTACGACTTCCAGATCACGTACATCCCTGGGTCTCTCAACCGTCTGGCTGACGCTTTGTCTCGCAAAGATTCCCACTTGGAAACGGTAGCGGTCAAGTCTGAGCCGTTATTCCACAGAAATCGGATCTTAGCCACAGTGAGTTCTTTCCTTCAGGAGGTCAAGGCTGCCGTTGCGCAAGAGGCTCCCCAGTTCTCTTTTTCCGTTGATTCTCCTTTCCAAATCAAAGACGGCTGGGTCTTCTACAAGAAGAAGTGGTATATTCCTGAGGGGTCACTGCGCCGGAAAATCCTTAAATGGTGTCACGACTCACGTCTAGGTGGACACCGAAGCGGGAATGGTACGTTGGAACTCATCTCGAGATCGTTCCAGTGGCCCAACATCAGGAGAGACGTGTTTAACTACGTAAAGACCTGCCCTACTTGTGCCAGTGTCAAATATGCTTCCGGGAAGCCCCTAGGACTTCTTACCCAAGCAGAGATGCCGACTCGCCCGTGGGGTCTCATCTCCACGGACTTCATAGTGGAGCTTCCCGACTCCGAGTCATGCACATGTATCATGGTGACAGTGGACTCTCTAAGCAAGCTAGCCCATTTCTCTCCTCTTCCAGGACTCCCTTCGGCCACCAAAATGGCAGAAACCTTTGCCCGAGATATCTTTAAGCATCATGGCCTCCCCGACAAGATGATATCCGATCGAGGAAGCCAGTACATATCCAAATTCTGGATGGCTTTATGTACTCGATTGGGGATGGAAAGGGCCCTATCCTCAGGGTTTCACCCCCAGACAAACGGCCAAACGGAGCGACTCAACGCAACTTTGGAGCAGTACTTGCGATGTTTTATTTCCCAGTGCCAAGATAATTGGGTTTCTCTACTCCCTACGGCGGAATTCGTGTACAACAACTCCAAGCACAGTGCCACTGGCCTATCACCTTTTTATTGTACCTATGGCGTTCACCCGCGTTATCTAATGCCCGAGGTACCCAGTTACTCCAACTCTCCCACTGCAGAAGAGGTGTTAAGTAATCTCAAGGAGGCCAGGGACAGTGCATTAACGAGTTTGGCAGATTGCAGACGGCGGAATAAGACCGAGGCCGATAAACACCGCAGGGATACACCTTCATGGAAACCGGGGGACAAAGTGTGGTTGTCCACCAGATTCCTTCCCAGATGGACAAGGCCTTCTAAACTATCTCCTCGTTTCTTGGGACCTTTTCCCATCCTCTCCAAGGTCAATCCAGTTGCCTATCGCCTACAACTCTCTCCGTCTCTCAGACGCATACACCCTGTTTTTCACGCCTCTCTTCTTAAACCTTACTATTCAGATCCCAATCACCGGTCTCTCCGCCGGAAACTACCTGTCACTACAACCGACCAGGAGGAATACGAAGTTTCCGCCATTCGTGATTCCAGATTCCTTCATGGTCGGTTGGAATACCTCCTGTCATGGAAGGGTTTCCCAAGGTCGGAGGATTCCTGGGAGCCAGCTTCCCATGTACATGCCCCTCAACTGTTGGCAAAGTTCCATCGCTTGCACCCAGGTAGGCCTGGGCGGTTGCACTCTAGGGGGGGGCATACTGTCACTCGCAGTCGCGGCCATCGCCGTGACTGGCGTTTACTTCCGCGTTGGAGTTTGAGAGGTCATGGGGGAAGGTTGCTTTAGTCCCTTTTTTGTGTTTATGGCCGCAGCTCCTAACGCGAGACGCAACGCTGCCGGGAGTATAAAATCCCTGCCTCCCGGCAGGTCATTGCGTTGCAACCCCTCTCCGTTGTTTACTTCGTTTCTGGGTCCTTCGCTCTTCCTCTGCACCTCGCTTTGGATTCTACTAGGGGTTAATATTTACCCCCACGCGGTTACTTCTCATAGGTGTCCAGTCACCAGTAACCTCCATACTTTGTTTCCCTTTGCCATCCGCCGACCCCCTTTAGGCGGCGTCTGCCGTGCTCTCTCTCTCTCTCTCTCTCTCTCTCTCTCTCTCTCTCTCTCTCTCTCTCTCTCTCTCTCTCTCTCTCTCTCTCTCTCTCTCTCTCTCTCTCTCTCTCTCTCTCTCTCTCTCTCTCTCTCTCTCTCTCTCTCCCTCTCGTCCTCTCACCTAGCTCTTGAGTCTGGTCATCGCGGGGTTTTCTCTCCCGTGCTCCCGTGTTCCTCCGCAGTGCCTCTCGGAAGACTTCTACCTTCAGTCCGGACCTCCCAGCTGCTGTTTCCCTCGCCTCTCTCCAGGTCGACCGCTACAGTGGACGTTTTCAGCGTTTGGTGATCCTTCGCTTCCTCCTCTTCATCGGTGGACTGCTGGCCTTCTGAGAACAGTCTTGGCACCTCCTATCAGGGTTTTTTCCCCTAGTGGGTTTTTCCCTGCTTTTTCTGGTTTGATTCCGGAGAGGGGGTCGCTGTGCCGCTGTTCACACCCAGCGGCCACAGTGGCTTCTCTCCGTGACAAGCCCTCGCACCAGAGGAAAGAGAGAGACTACCTGGCACGTCGAGGCCTGCAAGATACCATCGACTCGGAAAGCCCAGGTGAGGAGAACGTGGGTACGGAGGGAACACAGTCAAAGGTACCCCTTCAGTCACAGCTACCTGCAGCAGCCTAGTAGAGCCTGTTTAGCGACCAGCTAGTAGCTACCAGCAGCTACTTTTGACTTCCTTAAAAAGGCATTTAAGTGCAATTAGTCATTGTGACAGGTCAGAAGAAGGACGCAGACTCTTTAAGGACATTTTAGGCAAGATGTATTGTATCAGAAAGGCCTAGCTATCCCTATGGCTACTATGGGTTGTTCCCTACCTAAAGAATAACCAAGGTGCTTGTCAGTTTCTCAATGTCCAAAGAGAGTCAGTCTACCGTCCAAAACTATTACTATCTGACCCCATCACTTAACAAAATAAAGGCAGGAGAAGTACTCCGTTCTCCTGCTTCGTGCTCCCAGCACTGGTTCTCTGGATATATTTTTCTCTGGCAGTTCTTTTTTTAATCAGTTCCAACAGTTCTTTTCTCACTGTAGACCATTTATATCCCACTTTAGGCAAGTCTTTACCTGGTTCGACTTGTTTGGTTGTATAGGTTAAACATGCCTTTAACTTTTGATAATCTCTTAATTCACACCTTTTTCCTTTGGGTATCTCATAGGCGTTCCCTTCTTTCCCAGATAGGAATATGTTCCATGGGTTGTCCCCTTCTTTGAGGATCTCTTGGTCTCTCTCAAATTCACATTTATAAGGTTTCTCTTTCTTTCATGCGGGCCCCTCTCTCTGGGAACGTTATTATTATTATTATGATGGTATGTATTGAGCACAGAGCTATCTAGGAGAAACAACAGAGCGCTTTACAGAGGTATACACCAAAGCAGATACATAACAGAGCGCTTTACAGAGGTGTACGACATTAGATGCATAATGTAGTGCTTTTCAGTGGTAACAGAACATGTATACAGCGGGTTTTAGGATACAGAGGTGCACAGAGGATGGGTACAACTGTACCGGGTGGAGGGAGGAGAGGGGTGGGTGGTGCTAGCGAGGCAGGTGGCACGAGTGACAATGGATGGCTGAGGTGTTGAGGAGAGACTCCTTGAACAGGTGGGTCTTGAGTTCTTTTATGAATTGTAGGAACGTGGGGGCGAGTCTGATGCCGACAGGGAGGTGGTTCCATCGTCCTTGGGCATAGACAGTGAAGGCTTGTTTTCTGGTCCTTTCCTTTTTGTAGCAGTGGATTTTAGTCTGCAAGTGTCCTGGCTTCTGGTGGTGTGCTGTCCACCGGAGGTGCTGAGTTTCTCCGTGAGATAGCTGGGTGACTTGAGGTCTGGGTGATGTGGACATATCTGCGCAGCCCCTTGGTGAGGCGTGAAGTACACTTCTCAGGGGCACAAGGAGTCAATCATGAGCAATGTTCCCTCTAAGCTGTGCGCATGTGCGCTTGCCCAGCTTCCTTCTGGGTGCCACTCAGAAGAATTTTAGCAGCGCACAAAGACACAATTCCTACCTATTCAAATGAGATTTAATAAGGCACAAGCCACAGCAGGTACCTTAGATTTGCTTTCTCTCAAAATGAAGCTAAATTATACAAACTCTTCTTGATACTCTGGTGTAACCTATTGACATAGCCCTACTATGCAAGCTTGGCCTTAAAAACCTAAAAACTCTAAAAATAGAATACACCCACACGAGGTTAAAAATGAATATGAAAAAGTGGCTCCATAAACAGAAGATTTAACTAAGATATGGCTGCACACATTAACTAAATGTTCTTCCCTCCCCACCCAGGATTCTATGCTTGACTCTACCACACTTATACCGTATGACTCCAACTCCGCCCCAGGCCACATTCAGATGTTACCAGACAACCTTGACTCTGCCTACCTTAGCAAAAGGTTACAGACTTAGATACAAGTCTTGGTTTATGTTATAATATGAATGACATTGAAGCACACAAATTTCTGTTACTCATGATGCCTTCGTAAAAGCATTACCCACATTATGTAAACCGAGTGTCAGCTCAAATATCGGGTGCTGACTAAGTAAGCAGACTACTTGAATATTTAACTTCATCCCATGCTTCCTATTCTTTGTACATATGTCACAAAAGCTCTTTGAAGAGTTCCCCTTGCAAGTTAACACAATGTAAAACTCAAATATTAATTTTTGCTAATATTACCCTATGATTGGAGAGCAACAGCTGCTGAGGACTTTTCAATATATTCATGGGTTTGCATTTATTTCTTCTAGAATCCCCATGCATCTTGTTCAATGAATTTCAGAAGAGGGGTCCCTAGTTAAAGAAGAAGGTACTCAATATGTTGTAACTGTGAGCATTGGTGCTATTGACTTAAAGGGCAAATATATGTGATTTTCTTCAACGAGCGGCAGAAGAAACCTTGTTTGTAGCCTGTGGTGATCAAGGGTGGGAAAAACTATAGGCTGTATTATGTGCCCTGTAATTTCACTTCCTATGTCAGGGTTACAATCAGGGCTCTGATGCGATTTTACTTCATATTTGGAATCAACGTTTTTTTTCAGGGAGTAAGAAAGTAATTGGCTTTGCCAGTAGGGATATTTCATGGTTATTGAAATATTTTCTTTCCCCTTCAAATTCCTCTTGGGATCATGCAGTAATATTATTAAAGTTACTACCAATGACACTGCTCTGATGGTCACTGATTAGAAAAGAGATCAGTGGAACTTTGTGGGTAGAAGCAGGGGGTAGATTCCTATATGTTCATGTTTTCCCGTTTTTGTTGGGTACATTGCCCTGTTTTTAATAAAATAGTATATGCCTCCTAGCTGTAAGGCTGGTTTTCACTAAATGTCACAATTCACAGAACAGCATCATAATGTGGATAGTAAGCAGCGGCCCAGGAATTCAGATGATCACATTCTGTGGTGCAGTTATTCTGATGCAATTATCATCCTTACATAAATTATGAGCCATTTTCTCCTGGCCCTTGAATTATCAATTAAAGTGTCACATGAACTCCTATTGGCATGTTTTCTGACACATTCCTTTCAGTTGCAATTATTCCATTTGCAAAAATTGCATAATGTCCAAATTTTTTGACAACCACATCAGTGATTAGCAATACTTGTTTTTTGTAATAAACATGAGTTTTTTCCCCAATGGCATTTAACACTTTCTGCTTTGTCTCTGAATAGTGTTGACAAATGAATAGGCACAACTAAGCCTATTGTTTATCCTGAGCATGCAAAGCTTTTTTGTGCATACACGTTTTTCTCTATGCGCATGAGTACCTTTGGTAGGTACTATGGCATATCTTGATGTCTTAGACTGGTTACTGAGCTCTCCTTATAATTACATATAAATATTTGTTTTTGTAGCCTATATGTTTGGAAAAAGAGTTGTAAGATGCTCCTTTTAAAACTGATTTGTAAAGAAGTGGTTGGGAAGGGGAAATCTCCTTCCAAACTCTTCGGATATGGTAGCTCACTAACTACGCCTGCTCACGAAGTGGCTTACATTGTTATCCAGTTGCGCACATGGAAAATAATGTGCGCACGAAGGCTAATCATTTCCGCACTTAGAGAAAAATAATTAGAGGGAACATTGATCATGAGGTATAACTGTGCCTAGTCTGTGTATTGGTGGATGTGGATGTTGTGTGGGGCTGGGAGGGCTCCCAGCAGCTCCATGTATAGATTGAAGATCATTGTGGAGAGGATGGAACCCTGTCGGACTCCACAGGCGACTGGTGAATTGGCGATTTAGAGGAGTCCATCTGAACAAACTGCTTGAACCAGAGTAGGACAAGGTTGCCGATTCCCATGCACTGATGTAGGGTGTCTGTAAGCGCCTGGTTATCTGCTGTGTCGAAAGTTGCTGAAAGGTAGAGTAGAACCAGGAGGCACGGGTGGCCATAGTCAAAGATGTTTAAGGTGTTTTCAGTCCTCCAGATAAGGTGTGTATTAGGCCTTTGTATGCACAGAAATCTTGTCAATACAACCCTTTTAATTCTTCCTTGCGTACATCTTACGCAGGCTATTTATGACAGCACCCCCAACCCCCACCATAAATCATGGGGTTCACTGGTGGCAGCCTGGCCAGCAGTAGCTTGCAAATCCACTCATTACTTTAGCAGTCCACACAGTTCCTTGAAAGAAGCAACTGGGAGGAGTCATGTTGTGTTTATTTTTTTCAACACTCTCCCCTGTAAATAATTCTATCAAGATAATACTTTCTGCGTAATGTAGAAGGGAATTTGTGTTTTGTTCACTTTCTTCAACTGCTTGCATTTTGCAAGTTACAGTGCTATTAAAGCATTTTGAATAATGAACTTGCTTTTCACATTGCTTAAGGGCACAGGTATGTGTAAAATGAAAATTGTCTTAAATAAGTACTGCATTTTTGATTCATTTTCCTCTGTTTTAATCAACTTTAATAGAGGCAGCTCAGTTGCAGGAGCATTGGCATTTCATACTTTGTTTTCTTTTCATCGCAGAAGCAAATCAATTGCATTTAATGGCTTGGGGTTCTTGAGGTCTTGAGGTTTTAGAAGAGCCTCCCAGCAAGCAGTTGTTTGGCATTTGTGCGAAGGAAAAGCTTTGGTTCTATAAGATGTCTTTTTTAGACTTAAGATTGCGTGCGTTTGCTTGCATGAGCATGCACGAAAGGGCATTGTGCATAGTTTGTGGTCTTAGAGAGCAAGGAATAGCTAGGCATGTGGTCTGAACTTTACTTTAACTTCCTTTCTGACTACCCACCGGAAGCGGGTTTAATGGGTGCAGGTAGATGCAGTGCTGTATATATTTTCAGTGGCACCGATTGTTCCGAGATATTATATATATATATATATAGTAAAAATACTTTGTTAAAGGGAGGTTATGGTTCCAAGTAAAACCGAAAACCCCCTGAAATTCACCTGTTATGGTAAGCTAAGCAACCATAACTCGCGCCACCACGGTGCACTGCTAAGACTAACACCCAGGACATCAAAGATGACATCACAAATGTCATTGATGACATCACATGTGCATTTACTTTTCATGAAAAGTCTGTACAAGGGATTCTTATTATAATGTAGACAAAGTGTCAAGGGGCATTGGAATGAATATCATGAGCTAATTAGTGCCTTAAGCAATGCATTGATATAAATACCATTCTATTATTAAGTTCTATCCAGTATACTAAGCTACTCATGCAGAAACATAGGCATTCTGTGTATTTACTATATAAACCAATTAATAAATATTATTTTATATACATTTAACATATACATTTTATTTGTACAGACCATACAAACATTGAAAATAATAAACACATAGAAATATTGGATAAGACTCTCCAGCACATGGAAGAAAAATGGATCTACTCATGGAAAATTTCAACAATTTAAAAAACTTTGTGGAGGATCACTTGAAATAAAAAACTAGATACCATTGTCCCACATGTACCTGTCCCCCCTCACCATATCCCAGTCAATTATCCCCAAACCCTCTCCATGAACCAAAATGTTTTGATGAGACTTCCAACCCTTCTTCACCTCATATGAATCCTATTGAAAACCCCAATTCTCCTGTGTTTGTCTCAGTTTCTGCTTCACCTTCTCTGTCATAAATTTAACATGCATATATAATAAAGTAAAATTATTATATTGTGTCCTAATTCATTTCTTGTTTTTTTTTTTTAAAGCATTTCAGATGTCCGCGGATGTCCGGAATGTCCGGGAAAAAACGAAAATGGAGGTGTCCTAAGAACACTATACCTGTCTGTACTGTTCGCTAGCAAGTTGAAACTGTTCTAAGAACACACGAGATGTCCGGGATATCCGCAATTAACCAAAATGGAGAAGTTCTAAGAACATTATGCCTGTCTGTAATGTTCGCAAACAAGTCCAATCTGCTCTAAGAACACATTCGGTGTCCAAGATGTCCGTAATCAAAGTAACACACGCGGTGTCCTGAAAAGTTCGTAAATAAACAAAATGGGGGTGTCCTGAGAACGCTAGACCTGTCCGTGCTGTTCGTAGGCAGATTGAAACTGTTCTAAGAACGCATCAAGTGTTCCGAAATGTTTGTAAATAAACAAAATGGGGGTGTCCTCAGGACGCTGTCTGTATTGTTCGCAGGCGAGTTGAAACTATTCTAAGAACACACGCGGTGTCCTGACATGTTCGTAAATAAACAAAATGGGGTGTCCCGAGAACGCTATGCCTGTCCGTAT
Organism: Ambystoma mexicanum; assembly: GCF_040938575.1. Lineage (NCBI taxonomy): Eukaryota > Metazoa > Chordata > Amphibia > Caudata > Ambystomatidae > Ambystoma > Ambystoma mexicanum. The sequence goes on from NC_090929.1 coordinate 177,384,875, forward strand.
TGTTCGCAAGCGGATTGAAACTTTTCTAAGAACAAACGCCTGTTCGTTTCGCTTGTGTCGCACTTTTAATTCCGTAGAACACCAACGTGCATGCACAAAATAGTTCACATGCATTTGGTATCCTACGGACACCGGTTCCCTTCGCGGACATGTTCGCGAAGCCATCATGTGACCGCGCCCACGCTGAGCGTGTGTTCCGACTGCGGACACTGTTCGTGTCCCCGAACAATTTAAAACGACCTTTTCAGGCAATCCACAATATTTTCCAATAATATATCACCATAGCACAAGTCCCAGACAGTAATCCTGACTTTCTACATACTTTTTGGGACTTTAACCTTTTTTTGGTGTTCGATCTGTCCGCGGACAGCGTGGGTGTCCGCGAACCACACACAAGCACCCCTATAAAAAGGCCACACCCCAGAGCTATTCCTCATTGTATTTCTGGCTATCTTACAGAACACAGTGCCTTTCTGCTGCCAATTTTCCAGATTTATTTCTGAAACCTGATGGCATCCATGGCTGCACTACTGCCACCTGGTGCTACATCTGCCTCAGCACCACCTCCACCACCTCCACCACCTCCACCACCACCACCACCTCCCCAAGGGCCTGAAGAGGGGAACAGGAATGAGGATGCAGAGGAGGATGAAGATGACGAGAATGAGGTAGTGGAAGTCCCTACTACCAGCACTCGCCGTGAGTCTTGGGTGTGGCTGTTATTTACCATTCATGGTAACGGACCTAAGGTGCGTGCAAACCAAGTCACCTGCAAAGAGTGCAAAATGGTGCTCAGTCGCGGGAGGCCTGGTTCGTACAGCTTTGGTACGACTACTATGAAGCGACACCTAAGGTCGTTCCACACTGGGGCCATTCACAAGGTTGTACCTTGCGAAGAGCGTAGTAGGTTGACTTCCTCTACTACATCCTCTGTTTCCGATCCTGTCACCACAAGGAACACTCCTGTGGGACAGTGTATTCCTCCAGCTGCCTCACAGGCCATTCACAATGCTGATGACCCTTACCTTTCGAGGGTCACAGTTGTGTGTATGTACTGTGAAGCAGTACTCTGCAGGGGGAGAGACTTGGAAGTACTTTTGAGACTCTGGTCTCAGAGCACGAGAAGACCTGCCCACTACCTAAGTAAGGCCCACTCTACATCTTCCTCTCTCCACCCGCCCTTTCTTATCCCCGTGGTAGGTGTCCCCCCTTAACCTCCTTTTCCCTCCTCTCCTAGTGTGTCGTGTGTAAAAAACCCAAAGAAATATTTATAAAAAAGGCTCTTTTCAGAGCCGCCTTTCACAGTTTAAAAATAGAAGTGAAAATAAATGAAGCAGGGCCTGGTGTATTTTTTAGAAGTCTGCGGACAGTCCGCGAACATCTAAAATTTTGAGGGGCTGCCCTATCATAACCATTGCAGTTTTGTCTGGGAGGAAGTGGTGGCTCTGGAAAGAGCTTTTTGGTGGTGTTTGTTTGAGTTTGGAAAACTTGAAATGCTCAACACATACTACAAAATGGATGCTGCAATTCCAAAAAAGGTCGCAATGCATTTTGAACATTGCTCAGAAAAATCTGATTGCCAGCATAAGTAAGATGGACTCCATCTCTGCAAAAAATGTATGTGCTACGAAACATAATATTTTCATTGTCAAAAGAGGACATGACAACATCTCTTAGAAAAGCACAAACAGCTTTATTGACATTGCACCTTGCTTTCTCCATTTGTGGACCAAATGAAGAACGCAGCCACATTTGTCTCTGCACAATCCGTGAAAAAATTACTTGAGAATTTTTGAAACATGTCCATGACATTCCCAAGTCCTTCTTTCATTGCAAATTGCAACAAAATTCCAGACACATGTCCTAAACTGTTCCCTCCACAATGAATTACAATTATGTCTGGATGATGCTCTGTCTCCAAAGTAGCACAGAGGTAGCAAGTCCAACCACTTCATTCCACGTACTCCATGCCAGTGCACTTCCACATGCGGGAATCCAAGATCTACAGCTACTCCACAGCTTTCTGCATGCACCTTCAACCAATGTATCCACGAGTCTCCCAAAATCCAAACAATCTGTTTTCTGAAACACCCAGCCATAGCTATCTGTTCTTCTCTCAGGAAAAGGAGTATCTGACAAACTCTCTCCTGGCACAAAACACCCACTAAACTTTACTGACCAATCCCTTGCTCTGCTCATTCTCATTGGCATGCCTCCCCACCCCAAAATCCCTGAATGTAACACGCGATGTCCGCGGACTACCGTCATGTCCGCGGACATATCGTAATAGGACAGTCCTACCATTTCCATTTCACTTTCTGTGCCATTCCCTCATTGGATATAGCTAAGCAGTCACACGACCATCCACCAATCACATCCAAGACCTCGAAATCTAACTGCATCATCATAGATCAGCACTTCAAATGTACTGTTAATCACTCTGAGTACAAGTGTCATATCATTGGAAAGCAACTTCTACAAGAAATACTGTGCAAGTCTCCAAGATTTCTACTTGCAGCTGCATGCATATCCATATGCATGAACACAAACTACAGGTATGCATATTTTCTGTATAGTACATGTACACTTCTTATACATTCATATAAACACATTAACTGACTTTTAGCTTGTATAACCTATAAAATGAATTTACTGTCATTTTTCCCATCTCCTATAATCAACTGTCACTTCCAAACCTATCTGCTATTTAATTTCTTTTTACACACACATTTGCAAAGCATGTTGAACTAACATATTTAAAGTAAAATATAAAGAGTTCACATAGTCAAACAAAATTGCATGCACACACCATGGTCAAATATCAAACAACAATACTTGAACAAAAACATAACAATCAATGTCTAAATTAACATCAGTGCTATATACAAACAAAATTACTAATTTGTTTCCTTTAACATTGCAGTGAAGACCACTCTCCTGAAAAGCAGCAGCAGAATTTGAAGTACAAACAACAACTAAGAAGAAACCTGCTCATTCCGCAAAAAAAGTAAGTTAAATACCACCATAATATTTGTACTATTATTCAAACATACGTTAAAGGCATGGTCTAGTAAAAAATGGTATTTGAAAAATAGATAGGCAACATAAAAAAAAAAATACTAGCATTCTCTTTTTTAAAACTTCCTATGTAAAATTTTGAGCTATTCAAGCTCAAAATTCGCAAAAGCAAGCACATGGGCGCATCCATTTCTCGGGCTCCGTGGGGAGCCAGAGAGCCCCAAATGGGAAAGCAGATTCAGGCAGAAACAACGCGGTTGTGTTCGAAAACGCTGCACTTTTTCTTTCCGAGTTTCTCAGGCTCCTCCGAGGCGGAGGAGCCTGAGAAACCTGGAAAGAAAAACCGCAGCGTTTTCCAACACAATAACGTTGTATTTATGTTTGCGGTCGCTTCAAAAGCGACCGCAAACATAAATGCAACGTTTTTAAAGCTGCGGTTTTATTTCCAAGTTTTCCGGGCTCCTCCAGCCTGCTCTGGTCTCCGGTCCCCGTCCTCCGCGTACAGCACTAATGAAGGGAAAGCCACCCAGCGGTAGCTTTTGTTTACTACAGCTGGCTGGCTTTTCCTTCATTAGTGCCGCAAAAGCAAAAGCCAGCACAGGAGGGCCTCCATTTCACAAAATGGATGCGCCCATGTGCTTGCTTTTGCGAATTTTGAGCTTGAATAGCTCAAAATTTTACATAGGAAGTTTTAAAAAAGAGAATGCTAGTATTTTTTTTTATGTTGCCTATCTATTTTTCAAATACCATTTTTTACTAGACCATGCCTTTAAGGTTAATTCATGCTATTTCTGCACCTAAAAACAGATTGTGCACCATTCTGTCCAGTAATCCCCATTTGTTAAACCGAGATTTATAGGCAGAATGGCACACAAATTCCCATTTTTCGGCGCACAAATGACACAACTCGGCCCCTAGAATTTTGATATTATAGAACAAAAAACTGTTTTAATTGTATACCATTAGATTTACTATTTGCACTTCTCCACACCACTAGCTTACTTTCTACTGTCATCTGAAGCTCAGTTTAGTAGCATATACATTCAAGAATACCCATCCCAACTAGTTGTAGTTGCCCAATGCACAATCACACACCATCACATATATCTATCATCATACTCAGACACTCATGCACACAGCACACATACATTGCAGAACGCCCCAACCCATACCTTCTTTATCATTTTCAACAGACCGTAAAGAATGCCTACCAAAAATCAAGTACGTAGAAAGCAACGCAGAAGTAGCACAAATGAAAATAGAAGTGTCCAAAATAAGCATCCATCTCTAGCAGAATTTGTAAAAAAAGTTCAAACAAAACAACTAATACAGTCATCTAGCGAAACAAAACAAGCTTCAAGTACAGAAACTTTGCCTCCTCTATCAAAATGTAAAACGAAACAGAAAATATCAAAATGTAAAACGAAACAGAAAATTAACAAGAATTCAGCTACCACTACTGATAAAACTGCTCCTATAAATCTTGATATAGTGCCAACTAAGCATACCAAAAAAAGTATTTTAGCAAAAATGTTCCGCCACAGAGTCCTTCAAAATCTTATAAAAACAGGAGAGAAATCAGGCACAACCCTTAAAACCTACTGTAGGAAATTAATCTTAGAAGCTTTGATAGACAGTGCAACCCCTATCAAAAGAAAGTTATTTATTTTAGTGTTAAACAAAATGAAACCACTTACAAAACTTATGACTAAATTACAAAAAAGACTTCTCAATAAACGAAATGTCAACAGAAATAACTTCTTAAATATCTGTGGAGGTGAGTGGAGTCACACCACAAGCACAGAACCATATTTCAATGAAGAAGCATACAAACAAAAGCAAACAAATACAATTGCCATACATAGCAGTGTACGAGGTTATGAAAAAGTTAATACCACCATAATGGAACAAGAAATACTGCTTACAAAAATATCCACAGAAAACTTAGAATTACCTCTCCATTCAACTGAATCGGAACGTCTAGTATACAAATGGCCATGCACGTCAATGTGTAACATTCCAAAAAATCTTTCAAGTCTTTACACCAATTCCTCAATCAGTATGTGAAAGGCAAAGACAAAATCAAAATTAAACTACTCCAAAATATGGATACCTGTCCAGTGCGCAAGTACACAGGACAACAAGGACATTCATTGGCCTGCATTTCAGGACCTACTTGCAAAACCACCTTCCATCATATCAAAATGATATCAACACATCATTCAACTATATGAAATCTAGTCTATAAACTGTACTATGCTAAAAGTCCTGCTTTAGCACTCTAACATTCTTCTACATGGTACAGCAAAAGACCTACTTGAATAAATCGACTATATCCCGAAAAAATATTTTGGAAGTGAAAGCCACTTACAGAATGAAATACCTTTAAAACAAATTAGCAACAATTCTATGTATGGCAACCTTCTACTACACACATACAAAAAAGAAATACTGAAATTTAAAAATACATCTGCTGAAGTACCGAACCATGTGTGTGTATGTTGCCGCAGAACTTTTTATAAAAGTAACACAAAAACTGTAGACCTAACATACAAAATAGAAGACAATGAAGATTCTAAATGGTTTGAATTAGCTCTCTACCTTATAGCAGAAAACAAATCTGAAATAACTGACCCCTTAATACTTTGCAGATACTGCACTACAAAACTTGACAACAACCAAATTCCTTCACGTGCTATCACAAATAATTTGGAATTATTTCCTCTACCAAAACCCCTACAACAACTCAATTTATATGAGCAGTAGTTTGTTTGTGCCTACACCTCTTTGCGCCAAATTTCTGATGTAAATGAATAAAAGTACATAGTCAAGTTTCTTCAAGTATATTTTCTTAATTTATTTGATATATGTTCTGCCCATATGGATGACACGTGTTTCGGCGTTTCATTGGCGCCTTTTTCAAATCCGGGCTGAATGCAAGCGTAACATGTAATAAAACAAAACACAAAATATAACATGTGAAATAGCATTTTAGCATGTTTTGTAACACATTTAGTAGTTAGAATAGTGACTTAGGCTGTGTAGTATATCCTTTTAGCATTCTCAAATAACATGAGCACCTAAAAGTGCAGCACCTCTTAGTTACCTCAAATGGTTAAAAATAAATCCATTACAGTGACTATGTTAGTTTTTTAAAATTAAATTTGTGCAATCCGAAAAAGAAGTAAGTATGGGATGGCATGGACCTAACAATTTTTGGCTGTCAGAAAAGCATATAAATTTGTTTTCTTACCCTTATTGAATGTAATGCGAATCTCCCTTTCCTTATTTCCGGGAATTAGTTTTTAGTTGAAGTGTATCATGGTAGTTCCAGGGTTAAATCCCACCTAAAACAAATTTGGTTGTTCTATTATGCTAACATTAGCCTTTTAACCTTCTATCGGATTGATTCTTTATGCATGATTCCCTGGCATATGTTTAGACACATTTTAAACTCTAGTAAGCATGACTAGTAACATCTTTCTCATTGCATTTATGTAAAAAGTGCTATTCATATTTGCAATCCTCCAATCGCATTACATATCCTAGTACATCATCGATGTACCTTAGCCATTTGATTATTTTGTTATTGAACTCAGGTATTTGGTATATGTGTAGGTCTTCAAACATTCCCATTACAATGTTTGCAAGGGCTGGGGCATATTTAACGCCCATTGCGACTCCACGTATTTGTCGAAAAAACTGATTATTGAAAATGAAAACATTATTCTCTAAAGTTGTCATGAGCATTTCTTTAAGCATGCATGCAGAGTTGAAAAATGACGCAGATCTATTTTTAAAAGTATAGTCCATTGCCTCCAGGGCCAATTCGTATTTAATAGATGTATATAGAGCCTTGACGTCCCATGTTGCTAATAAGTATGTATCTTGCCACTGAATTTCTTCTACAATTTTAATGGCATCTGTTGTGTCTTTCAGATATGCCTGTATTTTAGGTACTTCAGGTCTTATTATATTGTCAATATATTCCGCTATAGGTTCTGTCGCCCAACCTATGCCACTTACAATAGGCCTTCCTTCTGGGATAGTGTCATATTTCTTGTGAACTTTCGGAAGAAAGTATATGGTTGGAATTGTAGGTTTATTTACCCGTAGGTGTGTCTGCTCTTCATCAGTTATTAGTCCTTGCTGGTGCCAGGATTTAATAAGGCTTGTCAAATCTTGTGTTATTTTCGGTATTGGATTTCCTATTAATTTCTCATAACATTCTGGATTTTCCAAGTGGTTCATAGCCATCTTTATGTAATCCACTCTATTCATTATTATAATGTTGCCACCTTTGTCCGCTTCCTTGATAACCAATTGATGATCTGATTGTAATTTTCTTATGGCAAGAATTTCATTCGCTGTAAGATTTTTGAGATTAGTCTTGTTTTTTATTTGTGGTCTTTTTCTTAAGTAATATAAATCTTGTGTGACGTCTCTGTAAAATGCGTCCACCATGTTATCTGGTGATAGCTGGGGTGTGAAACTGGATTTAGGTTTCAATTCTTTCATGGAAAAAGGAGTTGGCTGCATTTCTAACTCATGAATGGTTTGATGTATTGGATAGTCTCCTGGTTCTTGTAGGGATCGTAATAGGTGAATACCGCTTAGTTCTTCTATGGTTATATCACTTCTAGTTATGGTTTCAGATGTTTTTTTTCCTTTTTTCAACTTGAGTCGCAAAAAATTTTTTAAGTTTTAATTTCCGAACAAATTTGAAAAGATCCACATGTATTTCTATGGGTTCAAACTCAGTTGTCGGGGCGAATGATAGGCCTTTATTCAATACATTAATTTCATCTTCAGTTAGTATTTGGTTCGATATGTTCATCACCAAGTTATTTATTTCTGTTGTTTTTTTGCAGCTTCTTTCGACGACGCCCGTGTTAATCGTCGATAGGCGTCTGAGCCGTCTGGATTTTCTGGGTCCTCCTGATCCTCTCTGACCTCTTCTCCGACTCGTTTCTGTGAGGTGTCTGGTGCTTTGCTGATCTGAAAATGGACTTGTTTCGTCTGAATGTTTCTGTTTCCTTGTTTGTATCTTTTGATTTGATTTAGAAATCCTTGTCCCTTCGGTTTTGCAATTCCTAATACTGTTTCCACGTCATTCTCATTTTCGGGTTCTTCCTCTGCCTCTGAACTGGACGGTGAAGTGTTGGGAGTAGTCTCTCTTGATGTTGGTTTGATTTTATTATATTTCTCTTGGAAAGTGTATACTCTATCCTCTTGGTAATCTCTGTCATCACGATAGAATTTTCTCAATTTTCTCAATTTTATCTCGTCTTGATATTCTTTGAGAATTTCATGCATTTTCAAAAAGTTCTTTTCTTTAATCACTTCTAAGGCTTTTGCCTCTTTAATTTCCTTTTTTATATTTTCAATTTGATCAGTTATTCGTCTGTGTTCTCTCTGTGCATGCTCAATTAGCATTTCTAACATGTGTTTTGAACATTGATTGAGGTTTGTTTCCCAATTGTTAGCCAAATCTTTATCATCGTCTTTACTGAAATCTGGAAAGATCAAAATCTGAAGTCCTCTTGGGATCTGGTCCTTTGATACATAGTTTTTCAGAGAGATTATTTCCCAATACTTCTTTGCGAGAGGCCCGCTCTAGTTTTACAAATTTATATCTGAGGTCCTCTCTTTTCGGAAAACTTGAAGTGAAAGCATGGGTGTTATTCCCTTTGGCAGAGAAAAGTTTGTTTGCTTCTTCTTCTCTATTCTCCATGTATTCTGCCATTTTTTGAATTCGTTTTCCCAAATTGGTCTGCGTGGTACTGTATCCCCTAGTAACAATCTACTGAGTGAGGAACTTCTTGAGTGGGGATCTCATAAGGTGTACTCTCGCGACCCGTATGTTAGTACTATTAAGGTTGGCAATGGTTATCTTATTTTATTATTTTATTCTTGTGTCGCAAGGATGTAGGTCAACACGGAGACAAGAGTCCCTCAGCTTCGTTTGTAAAGTAAGCAGTAGTTTGTTTGTGCCTACACCTCTTTGCGCCAAATTTCTGATGTAAATGAATAATGGCAGAACATATATCAAATAAATTAAGAAAATATACTTGAAGAAACTTGACTACGTACTTTTACATAGATATCACACATTTTTTGTGACCTACTTTTTGGTCATTTTTTTAAAAAGTACTGAACGGATTTTCACCAAATTTGCAAAAGCACGCTTTCGGGACGGGCTGTAGGCGTGAGAAAAGTTTTTTCCCCATTTAGTCTATGGGAAAAAAGAAGTTTTGGGAACCCCCCTATAACTTTGCCCCCCTTAGACCAAACCTCACCAAACTTTGCAAAAAATCAGAGTGACCAATATACTTTTTTTGCAAAGTTTGGTGAGGATTCATCCAGGGAGAGCAAAGTTATAAGCGACCCAAAAAGGGCTCTTCCTATGGAAACAGCAACTTAACCATAACTACACAGCCACTAATGTGGCTGTGTAATTCAGGCAAATTAGCCTAATTTATTAGCAGGGCTGCTATACACATGTCATGGTACAATGCCAATTATTCACAGCCGGGATGATTGCATCTTGCCCACATTTCTTACCAGGACTGCTATATTTTGGGACAGCACCTGAATTTCTTAACAGAGCTGCTGTAATGACAAAGCACAAACATGTTTTGACATTTTCTGAGCAAAACCAGTGTCCGAGCTCTTCCCCCCAGTATCACTACAAAATACTGAATCCCATTACTGTTGGAAAACCTTGCATGATAAACAATTTCCCTCCAAAAATAGATGGAGTTGTTTATTTTTGGGTCGGGTATTTCATCCAGTGGGGGGATATGGCTAGGCTGCAGGGGGGTCTCCCCATGCACACAAAATACCGAAAATCTGTTTTACGTGCAAGGTTTTTGACCTTGCAGTAAAAGATTTGGTATTTTCACGTAGATCCTTCCCACCATCCTCCTGAGGTGGCGTGATGCACGCAGGCGGACAGTGTATGAAGATGGCGTTGCTGTCATATACTTCAATCCCTCCTAGTCGGTCTTGCGCTTTTCAAAACTTCTGCTTCTCCCATGTCCGCTTAACGAGTTCCACTGCCAAAGGTCTAGCACATTCCAAAGCCTCATGAATCTCCTGACTCACGTTGGATAGTCCAAACAGGCTTAGAGATTTTGACAAGCCAGTTATGTCAGGCAAGCCTCACATGGAACTGCCAGTAACCTAAACCCTATATACCTTTCAGAATCAACCGCTTGTTGGGAAAGGTAGTTGAGTGGGTCAATAACCCTGCTGCAGAGATCATTGTGCAACCTGTTAGTTCCAATCTTGTTGATAGGTGAGGTAATTACAGCTGCATCAGAGGTATGTGTTTTAAGAAACAGGTAACATTCAGTTGTAACAGAGCTGATTTAGCTTTCGACTTATCAAAAGGACTAGTAAATGGTCAGTGATTCAGAACACACATCTCATCACGGCTGCCATACCTGTAATGGCTCAGAAGAAGCACATCCCACGAGGACTGCTATACCTGCAATGGCCAGAACACACATCTCATCTGGGCTTTTATACTTGCAAATGCATGCAGTGCTGGTAAAACATCTGCATTCAAGCAAGTGCTGCATTTGGTGAGACAAACATCTAACTCTATAATTCCCAGCCTAACAGCCAAAAGAAGGTTTGCACACATCTAACAAAGAGCGTCCAATGGTAAAGCTGCACTAGATTTGTAAATGGAAAAGCCATTTTTAGCTTTTTGAATATTTATTGGTGCCATGTCAAAAGACAAAAGGAGAATAAGAGCAACTCTGAACCTAAGCAATACAGGAGAACAAAGTGGGAGGGGAGGCAGAGAGAACAGATAACCTATTCGACAATCCAAAACAGGAACTCGAGCAACAGGGAGAGAGAGACCAATGAGCTACATAAGAGAACAACAAAGGAAGTGAGAAGGTAAATAATAGGACACAGACAATAGGAGTGAGGGATGGAAGCAGAGCAAGAAACATAGTAGCAAAATAAGAAAAAACAGATCAACAGCAGACTTGGAAAGCTGGAAATAGAAAATCTAGACTAAAGAATGGCAGCCCAATAACTTAAGAGGCGCAGTGCAAGAAAGATGATCAAAAGAGTAGCAACCACCACATAGAACAAGAAAAAAACAGATCTAGCCATAGTAATGAGATGAGAAAGGAAGAGGAGTTATATCAACCTATACAGCACAATGTAGTAGGGAAAAAGCCATAACAGAATGCAGAGATGGGAGAGGCAGAGTGACAGAACAACAGACCTCAAAACGTGGCATAGCAACACTTACGGGTGAGAGGCAGAGCATCAGAAAGTGAGAATCCGGGGAAACAGTAGCAAAGGGAAGGATAGATGGAGCAAAAAACATGCATTGGCTGTCAAGCAGGAAGTGCCAGGCAGCAACAGTAGGCCCGAGAGGCAGAGAAGCGATTCTGGTAGTCAGGGACTTAATTTATGATGTAACTAGCTGGCATCTGTAGCAGTTCTTAACAGAGTACTAGTGTCCAAGTATAATGAAGATGAAGCTGGGTAGTACGCATCTTCAAGTTCTTTGTCAATAATGTTTTCAAACACACTTTTACACACAAATTGGATAGTTCTCAGACACTTTAACTCTTGCCAAGGAGGAAACATTTTTTCACTCTTGAAACTGGATTTACTCTTCAATTCTAAAAATTGTGAGTAAAATACTCTCATGCCAAAATCCTATCTGGAGCACTGTGTCGTCGACCACCTGTATGGTTGCTGTCTCTGTGCTGCATCAGGTTCTGAATCCCGATTGCTCAGTTTGGAGGAGATTGTTGGTGTCGATGTGATGCTGCAGTTGTATGGCTACTGCTTTCTCGATATTACCTAGGAATGGAAGATGGGTGATGGGGTGATCGTTACCGAGGTTGTCACGATCCAGAGTGGGTTTCTTTACTAGAGGGAGGATTTGCCCTGTTTTTAGGGTCAATGGGAATGTGCCTCGAGTTAGGGCGAGATTAATGATCTGCAGGTGGGGAAAGAGCCTCTGCAGGGAAGGTATTGAGGATGGATGCTGGGAGGATGTCATCTGTATAAGATGTGGCTTTGAGGGCGGCCAGGGTTTCCACCAGGTCCTCTTTCGAGAGTGACATAAATGTTGTCCAGGGTGTGGCGATTTCTCAAGGAGAGACACGAGGTGGGACTGTGGCTGGAGAGCTGGCGTCTATGTGCTGGCGAATCTTGCCGATTTTGTCAATGGCAGTGGATTTTTGGATGGAGTGTGGTATGGCAGTGTTGTGTAGCGTGTTGACACACTGCTTGACCGCTTTGAAGAGGGCTATGCCTTTGTTGTCAGCTTCTGCTATGGTATTCTCATAGTAGAAGGCCTTGGCTGTGTTGATTAGTTGTTGGCGGGTTGCTCGGAGCTCCTTGGAGGAGCACCAGGTTGGATGCAGAGCGGGTTCTCTTGTTTACTGATTACTCTTTCGCTGAGGTTGAGTTCTTGCGTGTACATGGGTTGCAGATGGTTTCGGTTTGCAGGTGCGTTGTTTCAGAGGCGTGTGTTGGTCGATGAAGGCTCAGAAGGTGGTTGGCACTGAATGCCCCTGGTAGAAAGTCGCAGTTCTATTGGGGGTTTTCGGTCCATGTAAGGTAGAGGTTGGCAAGGTCTTCTGTGAGGGCTTCCACTGGGAAGTTCTCGAAGGATGGTTTGTCTGCTGGGAGTGCTTGACTGGGGTGATGTGCCGAATGTTGAAAGGCACGCTAGGTGATCAGACCAGTCAAGCAGGAGAGGAGAGCTTTAGTGGAGGGAAGACAGTGCAGTGATGATTAGGTTGTGGATGTTAACTTTCTCGTGCGTTGGGTCTTTCATGTGCAGTGTGAGGCTGAGGGTGTCGAGAAATCAGAGGAGGGCTTGCTTCATCGTATTGGTGGCCTTGCTGTCTGGGAGGTTAAAGTCTCCTAGTAAGATGTTTGCATGCGTGAGGGACATGGTAGTGACAGGTCGGTGATGTTTTAGATGAAGGCAGTGTTCTTTCCTTCTTTATTTCATCAAAGTTCACATTTAGTGAATGTACTGTATTTCAACTGTCCTCCCCTCCAGGGAATACTCTTGCTCCTGTCCGTAAACTATCACTCCTCACCATTGACAATGGTAATTATTTTCTATCCAATTCTCCTTCACGGAGCGTTACACTTATTTAATTATTGTTCACATATAGGCATTCTTCTTTGGTACTGAGACAAGTTATTTGTTCCATGATACTTTCCTAGTTATTCTTCCCGTGCCTCCCCGGTCCCTCGTTATCTTCTCTCATCTTTGGAAACAGTCCTCGGACTCTTATGGGTCTGGCAGTAGTTTGTTACTTACTGTGCTTGCGAGCCGGCGTTCTCTGTGTCCCTCGCTTGTGGTCCTCTCACTCCTATTCTCTTTGGTATCTGACCAGAGAGCTGCATCCTCTGAAGTGGCGTCCTGCCGATGGTCTCAGCATTGCTGCACGGATACGCTGCCCACCCAGACTCTCCCAGGGTCACGCCACCACCAATTGTTCTCTCCAGCCTTTCAGTACGTTGACAGTTCAGCATTCATTTACTTGCCCAACAGCAAGCCTGGCTTTCGCGAGTTCCGCGCCCCACGATCGCTCCACCACATCTGAGGCTTACGTCAGTAGGGTACGTCCCCTGAGTGGAGAAGTACTGCTCTCACTCTCTGCTCATTACCCATTCTTATATGAGTGTTTTCCTCTCGGTCGATGTGTCCCAGTAGATTGGTTTGTTTCCATTAAAGAGATAATATCCTTCAGCATCTTCTTCGGCGCAGTCTTTATGTTTGACAAGACTTGATAATCCCAGGTATGCCATTAGGCTTACTGGTAAGGGGGGGGGTCTCTCCTGGTGAGGTCCCACTTGCCTCGACCCCTAGGGAGGGAGCGGGCTCACCTCCATAGGCTCACAGGAGGTCTCCTCCTTGGGGAGAAGGGACACATTCCCTCAATTCATCACATAATTTAAAGGGGATTAAAGGTTATAATGTGCATTTAGTGTGGAAGTAAAATGTTCATCACTATGTACTGCTGCATACTACCACAATGTTTCCCAGTGGTAACTCCAGTTTGATGGGTGATGCCTCATACAGAGGAGCTGGCTTTAGCTCCTGCTCATCAAATCCTTATTTTGACATCCGTTGGACTTCCTTTCTTTCATGCTATCATAGTGTCAAGGTTCACTGCAGAGAGTATTTTAATGACTTATAAATATACACATTGCTAATCTTCCTGCTGCCATCAATGCATTTACCTACAGAACCTTGGACTGACCGGGAGAGCAGGCATTTAGTCAAGTTCATACAATATTTTAATTGGCAAAAAACAAATATGAACTAAATTCTAATAATGAAACCATGTCACAATATAAGAAATGACCAACATGCATATCTACTTACCTGTGATTTGATCCTATAAGGACCAGCTTTGTTGTCTTTTTAGTGTAAACTCCAAACCCAACTTGAGCCATCAAATAGCAGAAATGAGAAGCATCCAGGAGTCCTCTAGAAGCTAGAGAAAAAAAAAAAGAACAAATGCTTTATATGGACCAACATCTACCAAATGACATCCATATGCACCAGGGCAATATGTGGGCAAGTAAAAGGAAGGCTTGAAGAAGAAATAAGGGCAACCAAAAACATTTTCCAAGAACAAATCCTTTCTCTGGCCTTCAAGAAGGTATAAGCAACTAGGATCACCTTTGTGTGACTCTTGATTTCATGACATCCTAGCTAGAAGCTCAACATCAAAAACATTCAATGCACAAGGAGAAAAGGCTTGAACAACTGGATGCACATCCAAAGGATCCCACTTAAAAATGTATTGCATTAGAAGAACTCTTAGTTTCCCTCCTGATTCTCTTCCTGTCTCCTCTTCTTCCACCAGTAACTTAGGTGTTCTTGTTGATTCTTTGCTTTCCTTCATTTCACAGATTGCTAGTACTGCACGATCTTGTCGTTTTCAACTTCTTAATATTAGAAAAGTCTGCTCATTCCTCCTTTTTAATGCTACTTAACTGTTAATCACTACTTGTCTTCTCTTGACTATTGCTCCCCATCTTCTTGGTCTTCCAGCTTCTCACATGGCTCCCTTGTGCTCTAGCTTTAACTCTTCTGTCCACACTCTTTGCAATATCTCTCCCTGTTCATTTATTACCTCGGCCCTTACTTCTCTTCGCTGGTTAACCTTTCAAGCTTGCTTGCAATTTCGTTTCATTTGTATCACTTAAATACGTTCATGATTTTGCTCCAGGCTATTTATGTTCTCTGGTGTCTAGGTATATTTCTTCTCGTTCGTTACATTTTCAATCACAGTATTGTCTCCGTCCATAAACAACCTTGTGCCCAGTCCCGTTTTCGGTTTTTGTCTTCTTGCCCCCAAGTTCTGGAATGTCATACAATTGCATATTCGGTCCATTTCCGCTTATTCTCTTTTCCGTACTTCTCTTAAAAGCCATCTTCTTTCTACCATGTCTTAGGTTTTTTCTGCTTTTGGTTGCAAAGTTGTCAATGCACTAATTTTTTTATAATGTTTTTAAGCTTTATGTACGGCACTATGGCAAAAGCACCTTATAAATCAAATAAATACAAATTAACAAACACAAACTCAGTGCTTAGAAAAAAGGATCACTGGGCCCTGCTATCATATCTATTTAATTGTGTCCATTCATGCAGATAACCTTTCACATATTACAGACACTGATCCAAGGCTTGCAAAGTCTTTTCGCGCACTTAATCAGTCTAGTAGATTTTATGAAGGGCGAGTTCCATTTGCAGGGTATAATGATGCCAACTCCACGAGAATTCACAATGTAAGATTTATTGAAGATTAAATGGCATATAAGAAAGGCTGCAGCTACTCCTCCCAGTTCCCTTTACAAACTGTCTTCTCAGCATTCTCACACTCCAACAATTCCAGATGTGGAAGGCAGTGATGTCAACTAATAACAATGACACTACATATAAAAGGTATGAGGAGAAGGGTAAAACATGGAAAGTAACTTCATAACACAGAGGATCTTTGAAACATTTTTTTAACATTTACTCTGTTTGCATTAAATGACCAACACTGTGCATGGCTGGCCTCTCAATGGCAGAAGTAAGCCTAACAAAGTGGGTTTGTGGTGACATGTCAAATTTTACAGAATGCGCATTTAAATTTGCTGTAATCTGTTGCCATGAGTCAAATGCATTTCTCCTAGGTCGAGTAGGTAAACTAAGTTACTCGACCTGCAGGTCTAGTGGAATTTTAAACAATTTGCAAGGCCTCACATCTCACTGTCTTCAGTGGTACACAAAACATCTATATTGTTGTTAATATTATGTCTTGGGTACAAATAGCTTCTGGTAATATTACAAATATGAGTACAACATTGTTAATCAAATGGGGTTGTTCGCCAATCAAGAACATTTTAATTGGCAAACTCTGCTAATCAATTTTTGAAAACAAATTCATGCCTGGACATCTAGTGCTTTTGCAGATTAATCTTGCCCAACCTTTCTCAAATATCAAACCAACTACTTTAATTATCACATACCTAGCTCATTATGCCCATCTAAGTCTGGCAAAGTCAGGGCGCTGCTGTCTGCTGCTGGGACTGTGTGTGCCGGAAGCTGACCTGCTCAACGTGGCTGTTACACCTGTTGACTGCCGAATCTTGGTGCAATCAGCGTGTGCGGATACCAGCTGCTACTGCACCCTCCCTCTGGGGAGCAGCCCACTCAACAGTGTGTCTTGACTTGCCTTTGACTGCACTCCTGTCCGGCAGTGCTCCGACCATCGCTCCGTGTTCCACAGATTTTGGCCATGCCACCTACAGGTCCGCCCACCGGCCCCCTGGCTATATTACTGGTAAAGTCATGACGCTGCGGTCTGAAGCTGTCCGCTGATGGACGCTTATACCTTTATGTTCTTTGTGTTCATCATGTTTTTCTCATTGTATTCTTCCTATTTAAGCTCTACTCAGGAGACTCTTTTCTGACTTCCCCGCCTACAGCACTCCCAGTGTTATCACTTACTTGGTGTTTCTCTTTCAACGCCATAGTGCCAATTACACTACTACTACTCCTTCAATTTTACAGTTCTGGTTACTTCCTCAGCTGATATGACTTTCTAATCTATTTTTTTATTCTTCTCATACCGCTACTCCTCACTTTTCTACTCATAACAAATCTAATCTTCTCTGTCCTCCTTGCTTTTCTCATTCACCTCCTATTAAATCTTGCTCTTTGGAATGCGTGTTCTCCCTACAATACATTTAATTCTGGATATCTTTTTGCGTCTTAATCTTCATTTTCTATGTCTTAGTAAGACTTTGTTCTCCCCGTTAAACACAGCTATTGCTGCCTCACTTTCTACTTCTGACCTATCTTTCTTACATATCCCTCATCCATCTGGTAATGGGGGTGGGATTTATTTCTGCTGCCGTTTCTCTGTCTCTCCTTTTTCTTCATTTGAGTATTCTTATAATACTTTTGTGAAACCTTATTCTGTGACTTTTCTTCTTGTTCATTATCCTCCTAGTCCAATTAGTACTTTGTGACTACCTTGATGTTCTGTTATCTGTTTTACCATCTTCTGTGACACTTATTCTTCTGGGCGACTTCAATCGTCATCTTTCTTCTGTTCATTCCTCCCTTCCTATTCTTGTGAATCAAAATCATCTCTCTCCTATTGCAACCCCCCTTCCAATGTTTCTGGTTCGCATCTTCACCTTATTTTTTCTTCTCCACTATCAATTTCATCTGAGTCTGTTCTCCGGGTTTAGTCTTCTCATCATCTTTTATTTTTCTCTATTCTTCCCCTCCTTTCTTCCAGTTTTTTTCATCTAGATCTTGTTGTTCTACGTATCTTTTGCACAATCTTTGCACTTTCAACACACCTTTATTTGTTTCTTCTTGTATTTCTCATCTTCCTTCTCACCCATCATTTGCAGAACTTTCAGCAGATGATGCTGCTTCCTCATTCTCTTCTTCACTTGACTCTTTGTATCCCACTTCTTCCTTTCTTGCCTTGCGGAAACCACCACAGCCTTGGCTTATGCCACAACTTCGTACAAAGCGTCAATCTCTTTGTTGCTTGGAATATCATGGTGTAAATCTCATTCTGCCCGACTGCTCTGATTTTTCTTCGCCCCACTCACTTTAAGATGAAGCTCTTCTTTCGGCTAAACGTGGTTTTTACTCCGATCTTCTTTGCTCTCAATCTAGGCATCTTTTTCAGATGTTAACCAGTCTTCTTTCTCTGCCTTCTCCTGATCTTAATCTTAATTCTATCTGCTTTTGCCTCTTATTTTTCTACAAATGTTGCCCCTCTTCGTGCTGCTATTGCTTCTACTTCATCCTCTTCTATTTCTTCTTCTTCCTCTTATTCTTTGGTCTTGTCATCTTTTCTTCCGATTTCCATTTCTGATCTCTGCTAGCCCGTGAGCACCCCATGGCTGCTCCTTCAGATCCGATTCCCTCTATCCATCATTGGCATCTTATCTTACCTCTCTTTTGAATATCTCCTCTCTTTAGAATTTCTATTTCCTCTACTTTTCCTTCTTCATTTAAGCATTCCTTTATTCTACTCATCTTGAAAAAGCCTTCTCTCGATCCTTGGTCTCCTAATTTTAGAACTATTTCTCTTCTCCCCATTCACCTTTCTAAGCTTCTGGAACGTTTAGTTTATTCTCCAGTCTCCACCTTCATTCTTAAACCCTTCTTCCATTTTGACTTTATGATTCTGTACTGATGTTAATTGTACTGTAAAGGGATAATTGTACAGGGCTTTGGCGTAAAGCGCTTAATACAAAATAAAATACAAAATCAAGGTATTCCAGTGACATGGGTTGCATAGGATTAATTTCAACTCAGCACTCATGAGTTTAATTACACCTTCCTGAAGATGAGAAGATCTAGAACCTAGACTAAAACTTTATTTGACATTAGCCCTCCAGAGTTTGAGTATGTACAGTTCTAGATTAGCTTTTCCTAAAATTCAGAACCAGTCTGTCCCCATTTTGCAGTCAACCTTAACTTGACATTCCATTAATAAAGTTGAGAAGCGTTAATAACGTAGAATCGCTAGTCATATATATGTTCTCATACCATTTCTCCTATGTTTTACTTTATAAATATGCAATTTTTGCATAAACATCTAGCTAATTAATGCTTTAGCAGGCATCTATAACTTACAATACATTTTTTTATTTTCATCAATTTATTTATAAAAATACACAATTGGCTTTGAAACAATTCTTTAAAACACTTCTTTTTGGAATAAAAACATTTTTATCTGGCATAGCTCCAAAAACGTCATCTTAATTCACAACTCTCAAAAATGATTTAAATATAGCTGTGTCTGTGTAGTAGAAGTAACACTGTAGACTAGCATCAATTCTTATTACTTAAGAACGGTCTGTAAATAAATCATAATAGTGAAGCTCTAGTAAAGTAATTTCAATCTAAAAGCTTCTACTCCCAACTCTCCTGCATATACTTTTGTTATCTGATAAAAGTACACATTTTACAAAGAAAGCATCACACTCGATAGCATGGGCCTAGAGATGACTGGTCAGAAAAGTTCATCCTGTAAAGGCTACAGTTATCTAGCTACATCAGAATTAAACTCTACAAAATAGCACAGCAGACTATCGAATACAAATTCAAAATAGTTTTACAGTTTAATCAACAGATGTCAGTCAATCAATGGTCAGCCAATGTTCATTCTCCTTTGTATGAACATTTTAGCAATGGCCTAATCTAGGCCATACGTAAAATCCCTGTGCAGTCCGAGTTCAGTTAGTCTGTGTGTTCATTTCTAAATCGGAAAAATTCTTGCTTGCCAATAGGGAGCAACACTACTCAAGCTATTCCTTGCTCGATGGCAGCCCTGTCACTTCTGCATCCCTTCACAAAGCATCTCTTTGTGAGGATCTGCTTTTCCTCAGCTTTTCTCTGTATAGTTAAAGAAATATAAAGCAAATATAACGTTTTTCTGTGGCTCATTGGTCAGGTGATCAACAGCTAACCTATGAATTCTTTTTCACTTCTGCATTTTGCCTAAAACCCAAAATGGTTTAAACTGCCTTAATTAGAAAAATAAAAGTATGTGAAATGTTGCATCAATGCGTTAAGCTGAGGTTCAAAAGCTGATAACACCTCAACGTAAAGTATAGCACAGAACTTGCGTTCACTTCTTGCATGATATGAAGTTCAAATAAAGGACATTTAATGTTCGCGTATAGAGTATACTGTGGGATACATTGACCCACTCAGTAGAATTACCATCCATAACCAAGCTGCACTTCAGCAGTTAACAGCAAAATGGATGTGCTGGCTCCTTTAAGCACCATTGCCCCTGCACTGTTTTGCCAAGCACCATTGGGCCAGCTGGAACAGGGAGCACACTGGGAAAGGCTGCCAGGGTGTGTTCTCATGTGTACTAAAGAAGTGAAGTGAAAAGCAGCGCTGCTCTGCTGCTTGCGAAAACGTTACCCATTGAAAAAGGGAAATATTTTACATTTAAAATGATGCCGCTCTCATACCTGTTCAACATCACACTGCTTTTATTAGTGAGACCTGCCATGCCCATCCATATTCAGATTGTGCTCCAGCAGACGAGAACATTATCACTGAATGACAGGCTGTGTCAGGAGAAAACTGTAAAATCACAAGAAGCTTAACTTTCAGCTGCTCAGAAAAACACTTCACTTTTGGGCTACAAAATGTCAAAAAGCAATGCTTCAAAAGAAACCCTAGCTAGGGGCATATGTCAATTTCAGTGGACCTGTGTCCTGAACAGATGGCTGTATAAGAGAAACTCACTAGGGCTGCAAAACAATGTTGGGAAGTCAGATGGAAGAGAAAACCTTTTGAAAGGGACAGCCCAGCAGACTTCACCACGTGTTAAAAATGTGCTTTTGCAAATAAGGAAAAATACCTGGTTTAAAAGTGTAATGTTGAATAAGGCCCTGTCTTGGCCTAGCAATGTACCGGGGATTTTCCTGGGAAACACATATGGGCTGTTTTATTCAACATGCTTGCTTCTGATTCAAAACAAAATAAAATTTTTAAAAAAGAAATACATGTTTTGGCTGTACTGGGAAATCAGCCCAAACAGGTTTTCTGCAATGGCTCCAGGGACATTTGGGTGGTGACAACGGGAGTGTCCTAGCCCCAAGAGAGGCCACAATGGATTTCTGGGATGCCTGCGTGTTAATTGTGCCCCTTGACATTTTGAATGGACCAGGAGGCAGCATATCACACGCTCGTCAGACTTTTGTCTGTGCTCCAGGTTGAGACAATAGATCTGAACACATGTGACTTTTGGGTCATCACCTCCCCTTAACTTCTACTGGGGAGTTTCAAAGCCAACTCCAGCGCAGCCTTGTAAGTTATGCCCTTATTTGGTGGACAATGCTAGCCATCTGGCTCAACAAGGCCATTTTATTAATACATTTCAAGACTTATCTCCGAACTTTTCACAATCTAGATGCAATTTTGGTGGCTTTAATTTAAGACGTGGTAGATTTCACTGGCATATTGGGGACAGAAATGGCAGAGAATTGGATAGAAAGTGTACATGATGCAACTTTGAAATTTAATATTGACATGCCTTATGATAATCTATACACATGTATAAAGTTATAGATTTTTAGGTAAAAGAATTTCATTGAAAATGACGGAAAACTATTAGACGGACAAAACATAGTCCTACAAATTGGAGAGTTGGACTGCCATCTTCTGCGTGAAATAAATAATCTTCTTATGTAATTTGCAAAAATGCAGCAACTCTTGGCAAAGAGGACTGTGGGATGGCTTTTTACCTCATAAAACACAACCCCCTAAACTGAGTCTCCTCCTGGAGGAGGCAACCAGCATAGGCTGACCTATCCGGTTCTTGGTGGTAGGTCTAGCTTAGTTCAGCCCAACAATAAACCAGTGATGTTAACCGCTTTATGTAACTGGTGGGAGCTCACAGGGACACACACACTCCTGAATTTCCAGCGCCTGCGTATCCAGACATTCCGGATCCACCACTGCAAGATTCCAGACTACTGCCAGGCCAAAGCATTGCTGACCCTATCCCAGCAAGGACATTGATCCAGAAATCCCACTAAAAATTCCAATAACATGGGGGGAAGCTGTGGTACCTTTTGGGGAGCATCCTGTGACCAGACCAGATTTTTGCCCACGCCATGCTGTGACCAGAGGCCTTTGAGTCCAGATCCCGGGTGGCTGTCCCAAATCCCAAACTCAAGTGCAGATTGTGAGCATTTCCTCATCCCCTAGCAACACATAGCCTGTCCCATCTTGACCCTTTTTCTTTGTCCTATTTTCTAAGTTATCCTATCCATGCCTTGGTAACTTATTTAAAATTGTTAACATTTTCTGTGCACCCCGTTACTGATTTTCTAAGCATTAGCGCAATTCTTTCATTCCCCCCATCTTGTAACTCCTTAGCAATATTTTAAAGAATTTAATTTCCACATAAGAGACACGCAGCATGAAGGGGGTCTAGTTTAAGTCAAACTTGTCCTTTCGTTCTAAACCGATTTTCTCTTTTTAAATGCTTTATTTCACCGAAACCAAATTTCTTTCACCTTGAAAATCTCATCCAATGAGTTAGCTAGAGTCACTCTTCACTTGTATATTGTCTCTGTGATGTGCATCTATTCCCCAGTCTAAAAACCGCATTCCGATTCTGTGTATTTCACCCTTTTCATAAAAAAGTTTTGACATTTAAAACTGAAAAAAGGGTAAATTTCAACTTTTCCACGTGTGATTTGCCTGCACTGTGTTCTCAATTTCCAGTTGCTTGTGAACTGTGTGCCTTTTGTGATACCTTACCTTGTAGTTGCTAGTGATATAACATCCCTCATACTGTGATAAAACATATGTACATCATTATTTGACTGAACATATAATTATTTGCCAAAATCCGAATGTGTCATTTTATGCAATTACAAAGGGTTTTGAAATCCATTTTTGCCTCTTATTTTTTCAGATTTTAATTCTGCTGCCTCATATCCCTGACTCCCTGCTGCTTCTTTCTATCCACTCAGAATTCGGTTACTTGGGGTTTAAGGGAACATTGCAGGGGGAAACCTTAACTCGGGTGCTATCTACCCAAATAGAAAAAGTGCTCCTATTAATTTGTGCTTTGGATATGTTCTGGTAGAAGGTTACCCAGTATTTCCGTGATTTTCATTGTAATTATCACCCCATTGGTGATTGCTGCCCAATATAAAACTTATGTGATTTTCATTGAATTTAAAATAAATAAATATTCTGTTACCACCCACCGGCCTGGTTCATGGTCCATTGTGACCCGGGGTATTTGTAAAGGGGTGTGAGACGGGTTGGGTATCGGCATCCTAGGCTAAGACCAAGTGTCCGGGTCTGGTGTGTGACACCCAATTGGAATCCATCACAAATTGGGGGCTCAGGCCGGGAATTGGGATGGTTTATTCACCCGTGACAGCTTAACGCAGCAGGCTAACCTTCAATGTAGTGATACTTTGTGTGGTTGGAACACTGTTACGCTGTAGAAGCGCCTCCCCAAAACAAAAATCTTAAGTATCAGGCCTGTGTATAAAATTAAAGATAAAACAACCCCAAACTAGACAAAAAGCAACACAATACAGATTACCCTTACATAAATATATTAATAAAGAAAGAACACTTTCCAAAATCACCACAGTAGATATCAAGATGGCTAGGGAGCACCTTCTGCACAAATTATTTGTCTGGGGAGAATGGCAGCAACAAGATGAAGTAGGCTGGCTAGGAAAGATGATGCAACAGGTCACCCCCATGGACAAGGATGTGTGGCAGGATGGAAGCCTGTTACATCAAGCCTTAAGTGAGTTCAACATGACTCCAAATCTTAAAGAGGAGCAGATTAAAATGGTCCGAATCACAGCCCACGTGTACATGGGGGTGATGCAGGCGAAATTTGAGGAAAATATAACTCTGGCACGAAACCAATCTGAATTCTTAACTCAAATTCAGACTGAGCTAAAACTTGTGGAAGAAAAAATTTAAAGAGCCAAGATTCTGAGATCCAAGTTGAGAACTATATCAAACAGTTAAAAGAGGACTTGGCTCTCCAACAGCAAAATAATGTAGACCAAGAGGCCCAATTAGATGCATTAAGAGTAGAGGGTCAGGAAAAGGTTGACTCTGGAAGAAAGTCAACAGAAGCTGATTCAACAATTAACATATAACAGGGCCTGCTCAGGACAAATAACCATGCTGCAAGTTCAGGCCAAAAAGTTGGAAGAGCAAAATCACAAATTTATTATTAAAGAACTCCACTTCCAAGCAGAATTTGATCAAGAGCGCAAGAAATTAAATACTATCAAGCAACAAAGGGATGACCTGGCTGAACAGAGGGGCACCCTAAATCAGGAGAAAGATGCCCTATGTCAGGAAATAAGCAAGCTAAAAATAGATTTACAAGGAAGAGTTGGGCCTTCAGAAACTAAATAACTCAAAATAGAATATGAAATGTTATTGGAGCACACCAGACAGGTAGAAGGTGCTCTGGAACAGAACACCCAGATTAAAAATGCGCACTCAGGAGGTGAATCTCCTGCAACAAAAAGTGTCTTATTGTTCCCAAACCATACAGGCAGCTCAAAGAGACAATGAGGCCCTCTGTGAGGAGAAAGAGGGGCTCCACCAGCAGGTGGTAGCTCAAAAGCAGGTCATAAAGGTCAGTAAAGCCTTGATAGCTGAGCAAAAGGCTTGGATCTTTGCCCATTATCAAGAGGCTGGGGTTGAGATAGAGAACTAGCGAGGTTGGAGAAAGAGGGAACTAGATTTAATCCGAACTGGAGGGACCCCGAACAGGTAGAGATGGACAGGGCAACCCCTGATCATAGTATGATGACCTCTGCACTAAGGGATTCAAAACCCTGTAATACTTTGTACACTGCTGACTTCATGTCTACTGGTTCACATGAGCCAGAAACCATGAGGCCGTCAGAATTAAATAGGCCTAGCATAATGGAGATGTCAGGTCAGTGCCCCCCAGAAATTGATGGACGGGCGTCCTGTGTAGATACAAATATATTAAGGCTGATGTCTCTGATAAGGAAGTCTCCTATGAGGAGAAAGTCAGGGAATTAGATCTGCAGAAATACTACCTTCAAAGGGACCAGTTGGTTCAATTTGTAGAAAGACAGAAAGAAATGCGGCCCCAAAAGAGCATTCTGAAGACCTCCACCCAATCAGGGCAGTGAGGGGATGGGGGGGAATCCTCTGCCAACCCTGGAAGCACAGATGAGTCAGAAGACTATTCTCCTGTGTGCCACAGGGGAGCAGAAACTAGGCCCCACCATTCTGCGAGCCCCTCACAAGCTCAAAGAATCAGGGAGCGCCTAGAAGATCAGGAGGGGTCCTCCAACAGTAGCGCCTCTGAGTCTGAGGGAGAGTGGACTCAGGTGAAGCGGCAAAAGAAAGCAAATAAACTAAAGAGAGTTCTGGTGAAAAAACCCATTAGGCAGATCAAGGCCATTTGGAATTTCAAAACACTACCACAAAAACGCAAAATATTCTGTTTGGGAGCATTTGGAACTTTTCACCTTAAAGATAGCCGGAATTGCATAGATTATGCCAAATGGACGTTCTCTCAGGAGTACTCCAGCCTCTTTGCAGGACTGGAAGACCAAAACCATTCAAGATGGTCCACCTGGTTCCCAGTCAATTGGTCGACACCATTTGGTCGAATGCCAAATGGTCGAATTTTTTTTTTTTGACACTTTTTTTTTTTTGGGGGGGGTCCCCCCCCCCCAACCCCCTTTTTTTTCTATTTTTTTTTTTTCGACACATGAAAACCCACAAAACACATATATATATATAAAAAAAAAAATTCGACCATTTGGCATTCGACCAAATGGTGTCGACCAAATGTCCTGTCGACCAGTTTGCTGTCGACCAATTGACTGGACACCGGTCCACCTACAGGGCGGCCATCTTGAAACACTTTTCTGCTCACGGAAATACCCCCACCCCCACCCCCCAAGAGGCTCGCAAAGCGGCCTACAATTTGCAGTGCGGGGAAGATCAGGCCCCACGAGAATTTGCGCAGGAGATAAAACGTGCCTTTGCACAAACCACTAGGAGAGCGCGCACGGATAGAAGAGAGTTTATAACTACCTATTTTCATGCACTCCCAAAAAATATGACCCAGCTGGTGAGGGATTTCCATGACAAAAGATCTCTGGACTGGGTACTACAGCAGGCTACGCGCATTTATGAAGTCCAAAAACATACAGAAAATAAAAACCAGATAAATAACCCCAAACCAGCCAACAACCCTGCTGCTGCTAAGGTGGGGGAGGTGAAGGTCGCCCCCATTTCGGACCTAGAAATGGGGGGGGCCTAAAAATGTACCCACACAAAACCAGCAAAATCAGAGGCCCAGAAGGCCTTCGGCCCAATCAGCAACTGGGGGCAGTCAGGGAGGTAATCCCACCAATGGGACCACTAACTCTCCTGATTATGTAAGTCCCAGATACAAGGGTAACCAACCTATCTTGGGGTACGTATGGACTCCCCCGACCCCAGGGGGGGGGGGATCCAACCAGGTTAAGCACTCCTTGAAAAAACTTCCCTCAGGAGGGCAGTAATCCCCCCAAATCCTGAGTTAAGTTTGTTTCCCCGGTATCCTCAAAACCCCAACCTGCAGGACAACACTCCTTTCGTGATTTCAGGAGCCCAGACAACCCAATCCAGCAGAGGGGAGGCTAAGGGGGGGGGGGGTAGTGTTGGGGGGGGGGGTGGAGGTGGTTACCAAAATCCCCAGTACCCAGGGTACTCCGGGAGAAGTGATAGTTACCCTTCCCCTGAACCCCCTAGGTAAGAGCAAAGACCCCTGTACCAGCTGGAACGGGTGTCCCAACTGCAGCGCTAGGTCAAGAACCTCACACAATATATGGGTTTTATGTTGAGGGCTCAGTAGAACCCTCAGATAAACATGGCGGCTCAGAAACCCTCAAACCCAGGGTCTGGCACCCCAGAACAATGATGGGGAGAACCCCAATAATTCACTAGTTCCCGAGGAGGAGGCACATGGGTAAGGGGGGTGTAAAGCCCTAGAGGAAGCTTCCTTCCTCACCTGTGAAAAGCCCCTGGACACCCCAGAACCAGAAATAAAATCTCTTGCCACTGAAAATCTACAACCCAGGGAACAGAGGGTGGGTAGGAGAAATAAAGACCTCAAGAAGACCCATTTTGGGTAGCAATTTAGTGTCCTCCAGTATGAAGGGGAAGAATCCTTAGAGGATTCTGGGAAAAAATTATTCTTCAGGAATGGGGGGAATTCCTCCCAAAGAAAAACGGGTCCCAAGAGATCCGAATGAAGACTGGGTGGGTGTGGGGACTGATTCAGAATCGCCCAACCCTGAACCCCAGAATTGTCATCCTGATTAAAAAAAATAGTAATGGAGGGATCCTCCCCACAAATTGGTTGTAGTGACTGCAACTCGGTAAGCGGGGGCAGCACAGAGCTAAGGGAAACGGGGGATTCCAAAATCTCCACTATTTCAGGATGCCAAATCTTTATAACAGATTCCCAGACTCCGGCACAGAGAATTGTCCAAAACTCCACGTCAGAGTCCAAAATAAAGAAATTGACCACCCAACTAATGGGTTGTTTGTC
Organism: Ambystoma mexicanum; assembly: GCF_040938575.1. Lineage (NCBI taxonomy): Eukaryota > Metazoa > Chordata > Amphibia > Caudata > Ambystomatidae > Ambystoma > Ambystoma mexicanum. The sequence goes on from NC_090929.1 coordinate 177,412,543, forward strand.
GATTTGCATGTTACGGTCAACTGTATATACCCTTGATTTCACATGTGCGCAATGATGACTGAAACAGTTGTAACCTCTCTTCATGTAACGCTCACCTGATTCCCGTAGAGGCGCCGGTCTTGACTGGGTGTATACCGTATCTTCAAAGGTGATGTGTAACACACGGCTGGCTCTTTGGGCTGGACCTCTGTGCACTGTATGTCTGACTCGAAGGGTAAGATGTCTGCAGATAGAAAATATGGGATTAAGGAACTGGGTTATTGAATGTCTCTCTCTTCTTCCCTTTCTCTTCTCCTGTAGAACCCCAAAGGTTAACGCTCTCACCTTAGGTAAGTGAACGCCGTGCTCTCCATCTGCCTCGGGGCAGGGTGCGGTAACCAGTTTCTTCACTGGATAAGGGGAGCAAGCCTCTTGACTTCAGAGGACTGCTGTCCGTCGTTTACTGCACGAACGGTAAGTTTCGAGTAATTCTAATGTCTTTAAAGTCTTTAGTAATGATGTTTCTTGTTTTGCAGGGTTCCGGCGATGGCGGATGACGGGCTGAAGTGAGTTGAAGATGGAGCCCGTGTGATGAATAGAAGCGCCTGGAAGCACGTAAGTAAGCGCTTGTTGCCTGCTTCACGATGCGCTCTAACTGTCTTTTTATTTTGCAGGTACAAGTTCGGAGCGGCTGCAGGGTACCGGAATACCCACTGGGTTAGATGTGGAAAGGAGTAATGGCACGTGAGTATTAATGTTCCCCAATGTCTTTAAACGCACCTTGTTTTGTCTTTCAGATGCGGGATGCAGCGCCGAAGGCCTCCGGAGCGTGCGAAGAGTTGGTAAGCTTTTGTCTTTCAGATGCCGGAATGCAGCGCGAGGCGTTGGTGACAGCCGATGGACCAGGTAAGTGAAGAGCTGTCACTGAAGACCGTAATGCTAACCTGTTCTTTCTTGTCTTTATAGGTGTTGCTGAAGACTGGATTCAGGATGGTAAGCCTTTTTCCTTAGGCCCAGGATCAGATGCAGAAGACACAATGAGCGTTCTGCTGCAGAGGATGCAGAATAACGCAAAGCAAGATTCATCCATCGGGTGTGGTTTAAATAGCCTCCTGTAGTGCTTAGATGTCTCCTTCCACAGCCAAGCCTAGGTAAGAAAAGAGTTCCTGCTTTCCAGAAGAGTTCCAGTGTTCTGAATCTAGGGAGTGGCTCCTGCCCCACCCAACAGGAAAAGTAGTTCCAAACAGAAGAGGATCAGAGGCTCAACTGGCAGGCAAGTAAGCAGCATGGTCTGCTGCAGGTAAGTCCACCCAAGCATTATGAGCCCGGCGCTTCCAGCGCTGGGACTGGGCATATTTATGAGCCTGGTGCCACTGGCGCCAGGACTGGGTCCAAAAGGTCCCAATTGGGACTGGTTGGCACTCGGAACCTGGGTTATGGATCTGCTTCCAAGGGAGTTGGGAAAACCCTGACCTTTTGGAAGCAGAGATCATGACAGTACCCCCCCTCAAGGCCCCTCCCAAACCGGGCTTCTCCGGGGGTTTTGGCTTGTCAGGAAGTGTTCGGTGAAATCTTTTGATTAGGCGAGGAGCGTGGACATATTCAGCAGGTTCCCAGGATCTCTCTTGGGGGCCGCAGCCTTTCCAGTCAATTAGGTAAAATAGTTTAGATTTGGAGATCTTGGAGTCCAGAATGCTTTTGACTTCAAACTCGAGTTCTCCATCAACTAGGATAGGTTTTGGAGATTTAGTTAGTCGGGTTTGAGGTTGCACGGGTTTTAATAGAGAGACGTGGAAGACCGGATGTATCTTCATGTGCGGGGGCAAGTCCAACTTGACCGCTACTGGGTTTACTATGGTAGTGATGGAATAGGGACCAAGGTATCTTGGGTTGAATGTGCGTGGCCCTTTCAGAGGTAGATATTTGGTGGATAACCAGACTTGATCCCCTACTTGATATTGAGGGGCTTCCTTCCGATGTTGATCTGCTCCTTTCTTGTATTGTTCTTTAGCCCTTTGAAGGTGAGAAACAGCTTCCTTAAAGGCTTGGGTGATTGTAGAATGCAGGTAGTCTACTGCTGGTGTTTCAAGATCTTGGAGGGGATCCAACTCCGAGGTTCGAGGGGGACTGCCGTACAAAAGAAAAAACAGGGTTTTCCCAGTTCCCGAATGGACAGAGTTATTGTAGGCATATTCGGCTATCCAAAGGATGTCTTTCCAAGTTTTTTCAGTTTGTTGCAGCATGCAGCATAAATACTGTTCTAGAGTTTGATTGGTCCTCTCGGTTTGTCCGTCGGTCTGAGGGTGGTGACTGGTCGATAGTCTCACATCAATTTGAGCCGACCGACAGCAACTTCGCCAAAAATGAGAAATAAATTGACTACCTTGATCCGAAATTAGAACCGAAGAAAAACCGTGCAGTCGGACGAAGTTTTCGAGAAATTCTCGGGCCAGAGTTGCTGCTGTTGGCAAGCCTTTGAGCGGAATGAAATGCGCCATCTTGGAGAATAAGTCCACGATTACTAGAATCGTATTGTATCCGGAGCATGGAGGTAGATCGGTGATGAAGTCCATAGAAAGCGTATGCCAAGGGCGAGGTGGGATGTCAATAGGGCGTAAGAGGCCTGCTGGTCTTTCCTTTTGACTCTTGTTTTGGGCGCATACTCCACAGGACATTATAAAGTCCCTGATATCTTTTTTCCAAGACGGCCACCAGAAGTAGCACTTGATCTTTTCTGAGGTCTTGGCCATACCGGGATGTCCTTCCATTAAAGAATCGTGATAACAAGAGATTACTTTTTTCTGTAAATCTGTGCTGGGTAGGTATAATCGTTCTTGGAAATACAATAAGTTGTCCTTTACTGCAAAGTCCTTTCCCTGCAGATGCCAATTCTGTATGTCTGCTGGAGTTACAAGTTGCCTGGCTTTATCCTTAACTTCCTCTATGGATTCTGTGGCGATTACACCCAGAATTCTTTGTTCGGGAATGATTGGTACAGGTTTAGGGTTGATCAAGTGTTCTTCCACTCCCATCCGAGAAAGGGCATCAGCTTTACCGTTCTTTGTACCAGGTCGATAGGTAATTATGAAGTCAAACTCGGCAAAGAATAATGCCCAACGGAGTTGTCTAGAGGATTGGGATTTTGCGGTTTTCAAATATTGCAGGTTTCGGTGATCCGTAATCACAGTAACGGTGTGTCGGGCCCCCAGCAGATAATGCCGCCAAGCCTTAAAGGCAGACTTGATAGCCAGAAGTTCCTTGTCAGTAATCGTGTAATTGATTTCAGGAGGCGAGAATTTGCGGGACCAAAATGCCACGGGATGCAACCGATTGGTTACCGGGTCCTTTTGTGATAGAACTGCCCCCATGGCAAGGCTTGAAGCATCAGTTTCCACGATGTAGGGGAGTTCGGGGCGAGGGTGTTTTAAGATTGGTGCAGAGATAAATTTAGTCTTCAAATCCTGGAAAGCTTGTTCCGCCTCGGTAGACCATTGTTTGTTTTTCTTTAACAAGGCAGTGATGGGCTGGACTATTCGAGAGAATTCGGGGATAAACCTGCGGTAAAAGTTAGCGAAGCCTAACATGCTTTGCACACCTTTTACGGAGGATGGTGATGGCCATTTGAGAACTGCATCGACCTTCTTTGAATCCATACGCACTCCGCCAGGTGATAATATGAATCCCAAGAATTCAACTTCAGTCACATTGAAAACACATTTTTCCAACTTAGCGAAAAGTTTGTGTTGACGCAATCTTTCGAGGACCATTTTCACGTGTTTCCGATGTTCAGATTCCGATGAAGAATAAACGAGGATGTCGTCAATGTAAACAACAACACACACATCTATGAGCTCTTTGAGGACATCGTTCATAAAATATTGAAAGGCGGCCGGGGCATTGCAAAGTCCGAAGGGCATGACCTGATATTCAAATAGCCCATACTTGGTGCGGAAGGCCGTCTTCCATTCATCGCCCTCTACGAGTGTACCAAGTGGTAAGCTCCTCTAAGATCCAGCTTTGTATATATGCATGCTTTTCTGACTTGGTCCAGGAGTTCAGGGATCAAAGGTAACGGATATCTATTCTTAACGGTGATCTGGTTCAGGGAGCGATAATCTATACAAGTTCTAAGGTCTCCTTCCTTTTTTGGAACGAAGAACAAAGCTGAAGAAGCAGGGGACTTGGAAGGACGAATAAACCCATTTGCCAGGTATTGATCCAGGTATTGTCGAAGGTGAAGGTTCTCAGGCTCGGTGAGGGCATAAATTCTACTACAAGGAGGAGTAGATCCAGGTATCAGGTCTATCTGGCAGTCATAAGACCTATGAGGAGGTAGAGAGTTAGCCTGATCCTTCCGGAAAACATCTTGGTATTCTAGGTATTCGGGAGGTAACTGGGGAGTCTCTGAAGAAATTGCTGCCAGTGCAACACCAGGTGGAGGGTGACAAGTAGAGACACATTCTGGAAACTGGACCGTTCTTGCTCGCCAATCGATCAGAGGATTGTGTTTCTCTAACCAAGGTATTCCTAGAATAATCTGAAACTGAGGGGCCTTGATCACATCGAACACGATCTTCTCATGGTGTCCATCTTGACTTACTAGCGTCACCTCTTGAGTGGTATGCGTTACTGGCCCGGAGGCTATCTCCGTACCATCCACCGTAGTAATGACGTCCTTTACAGCCTTGGGACAAAGAGTTAGATTCATCCTCAAAACCATTTCATGATCCACATAATTGCCGATGGCACCGCTGTCGACGTAAGCTTCAATTGCATGTAATCGATCCGGATTATCAGGGCTAATGAGGACCATAGGTATCACGAAATGCGAGGTCACGGAACTGGTTTTCACGCTCGGCAAGAGGACCTCTATTCTTGTCGGGCGAGGTCGTTTCCCTGCTCAGAGTTTGTAACTTTGGTAACTGCAGCTCCTACTGCCTTCTTGGCAGGTTTCACCGGACAGTCTCGAAGAAAGTGCCCTGAGTTTCCGCAATAGAGGCATAATTGCAACTGTTTTCTCCTTTCCCGCTCCTTTTGTGTTAGAGGACCTTTCAGACCCCCTATTTGCATGGGTTCCCCGGAGTCTACTCCTTTGGAAGGAGTTGGCGGTTTGGAAAATTCTCGAGCATCAAACTTGGAACGATCGGCCTTCCTGTTCTGCAGTCTGTGATCTATTTGAACGACTAAGTCTATATAGTCCGAACAATCTTGTGGGGGATTCACTACTTGGGCTAACACATCTTTGAGCTCTCCACGTAGACCTCTATAAAACAGCGTAATCCTTTTGTCCTCAGGCCATGGAGTTTCCACTATCAGTCTGTTGAAAGACGCAATATAAGCCAAAAGGTCTTGATTACCTTGTCGCAACTAAAGAAGCTCATTGTCCAAGGCCTGCCCCTGTGAATGTCTTGCGAACAGTTTTTCCATACTGAGCTGAAAAGCTTGAAAATCATGGAGGACCGGATCATCTTGATTTACTAGAGGGATCGACCAGTCTGCCGCATTGCCACTAAGGTACGAAAGCACGAAAGCTACTTTAGCTTGATCAGTTGGAAAGGCTGCTGGCCGGCATAAGAAATGCAACCGGCACTGATTGATAAATACTGCAAACCTCTTTGGGTCACCAGAAAATCGTTCGGGCGGAGCCAGAGGTACATTCCCAGGTAGGTTGATCTGCACTGGATTCATAGAGGATGTAGAAGGAAGATTTCCCCCAGATGCGGGTAACGGGGTCTGTCCGGCTTGTGACTGTAGCAATTGTCTAGCGAGATCATCTGTTCGCTCCTTGGAAATAATCAGTTCCCTTCTTAGAGCGTTCGTTTCCTGACGGGCTGCATGCACTTCTGCCCTTAGTTCCCCAAGTAACTGGGCTAGCTGGTCGGTATCCGAGGTTTCCATAGCGCCTGGACGGGAGTTTTGTGGTAGGCTTTGCGTTCTGTAATGCTCACCTGATTCCCGTAGAGGCGCCGGTCTTGACTGGGCGTATACCGTATCTTCAAAGGTGATGTGTAACACACGGCTGGCTCTTTGGGCTGGACCTCTGTGCACTGTATGTCTGACTCGAAGGGTAAGATGTCTGCAGATAGAAAATATGGGATTAAGGAACTGGGTTATTGAATGTCTCTCTCTTCTTCCCTTTCTCTTCTCCTGTAGAACCCCAAAGGTTAACGCTCTCACCTTAGGTAAGTGAACGCCGTGCTCTCCATCTGCCTCGGAGCAGGGTGCGGTAACCAGTTTCTTCACTGGATAAGGGGAGCAGGCCTCTTGACTTCAGAGGACTGCTGTCCGTCGTTGCACGAAGGGTAAGTTTCGAGTAATTCTAATGTCTTTAAAGTCTTTAGTAATGATGTTTCTTGTTTTGCAGGGTTCCGGCGATGGCGGATGACGGTCTGAAGTGAGTTGAAGATGGAGCCCGTGTGATGAATAGAAGCGCCTGGAAGCACGTAAGTAAGCGCTTGTTGCCTGCTTCACAATGCGCTCTAACTGTCTTTTTATTTTGCAGGTACAAGTTCGGAGCGGCTGCAGGGTGCCAGAAGACCCACTGGGTTAGATGTGGAAAGGAGTAATGGCACGTGAGTATTAAAGTTCCCCAATGTCTTTAAACGCACCTTGTTTTGTCTTTCAGATGCGGGATGCAGCGCCGAAGGCCTCCGGAGCGTGCGAAGAGTTGGTAAGCTTTTGTCTTTCAGATGCCGGAATGCAGTGTGAAGACCTCCGGAGCGCACAAAGAGTAGGTAAGCCTTTGCCTTTCAGATGCCGGAATGCAGCGCGAGGCGTTGGTGACAGCCGATGGACCAGGTAAGTGAAGAGCTGTCACTGAAGACCGTAATGCTAACCTGTTCTTTCTTGTCTTTATAGGTGTTGCTGAAGACTGGATTCAGGATGGTAAGCCTTTTTCCTTAGGCCCAGGATCAGATGCAGAAGACACGATGAGCGTTCTGCTGCAGAGGATGCAGAATAACGCAAAGCAAGATTCATCCATCGGGTGTGGTTTAAATAGCCTCCTGTAGTGCTTAGGTGTCTCCTTCCACAGCCACGCCTAGGTAAGAAAAGAGTTCCTGCTTTCCAGAAGAGTTCCAGTGTTCTGAATCTAGGGAGTGGCTCCTGCCCCACCCAACAGGAAAAGTAGTTCCAAACGGAAGAGGATCAGAGGCTCAACTGGCAGGCAAGTAAGCAGCATGGTCTGCTGCAGGTAAGTCCACCCAAGCATTATGAGCCCGGCGCTTCCAGCGCTGGGACTGGGCATATTTATGAGCCTGGTGCCGCTGGCGCCAGGACTGGGTCCAAAAGGTCCCAATTGGGACTGGTTGGCACTCGGAACCTGGGTTATGGATCTGCTTCCAAGGGAGTTGGGAAAACCCTGACCTTTTGGAAGCAGAGATCATGACACTTCATTCACGGGAAACTTTAAGGCTACTTAAATTGTCTGACATACACCTCTGACATTGAGGCTATTTGTTCATCATTGAAATTCTCTTTTGTCACGTTAGCTTTGTGTTAATATACAAGCATATCAATGTGAAGTGCAGCAGTGGGGTTCTACTGTTTTGCTGTTTGTCATTGGATGCCTTTAACATTCAATATATGATTCCTGACTTGTGCTACAGGGGTTCTCTTGAGGTTGTGTAGTTCATTTGCTGGATTCTGATATTCTCAATCTTATTTGTGCTATGTTTTATGAGTGGTGACTACTTTCAGTGTGTGATCGGTAGGGTATGTTTTGAGGATGAGATGTAACATGAGCTGTGTGAATATTTGGGTTGGGTGATGACATTTGGTTGGTACTCCATTCCTGCATAGTTCAGTGGGTTATGTTAGAATTCTCGCAATTACGTCTGTATATATGTATATTGTGTATTCAATGTTTGGTGGTCTTGTTGGCCTGGAGATTTCACCACATACATCGGTCTGGCTTATTATTTGAGAATGCATGTTTTGGGGTGCTTGGGCTCTGCTGAATTATTCTGCGACTTTTGGAGGGGAGGGCACATCCATTTTGGCCGGTATGTGATTCGGCTGCGACTATTCAATAGATCATGTGTCCTCTATAAGTTGTTCTTAAATTTTCTTGTATATACCAGTTGCACCTTTTGCTTTATCACTTCTAAGATCGAGTGTTGAATAGTGATAGATCTTGTAGGTTAGGTGCATAATATATATGGGATATGACACTGGATGGGCTGGTGTTTTCATTGTTTGGAGAGATACATCTCTATTCATACTTGCTCATCCGGTATAAGGGACTGTGTCCATGGTTATAGTTGAATCATTTCTTTGCCAAGGTGCATATCCCCATGTACAGGTTGCCATAGGTCACCTTATCGTATATGAATCATGGTTGACTCTTAGATCCACATTTCTGGGGATTCTGAGCTGCTTCTGATTATGCTTGGCTAGTGGCAAAACAATTCACATTATTGGTTGGATATTGCTGTGGACATATAATAATTGTATGCTTGTAATTCTCTATTGTATTCTGTTTTTTACTTTGCTTCACCTCTCTTTAAAGATAGTGGGAGGGAATGAAAATAATTGTTATAATGAGGGCATGGGTTTCTGGGTGGTATAGTTGAGAATTGGTTTAATTGTGTAAATATTAGAACTTTTATTGAGCCTGAATTCGACCAGGTTTTTTTCAATAGAAGCAGTTATATGTTTTTGTGTAGTGTCTTTATGTTTGTCTTGGTTGGGGAGGTAATGACTTATTGTGCTCCGGCTCTATTTGTTGCCATTTATTTTATATACATTATATGTATGCATCTATTGCTTATTGGGATTAATCCTTTTATGATGGTGATGTGCCGAAATCGAACATTGTAAGTTTTAATACGTTAGATACTATGGGGTTGTTAACGGTAGGAACATGGAATGTGAAAGGTTTGAATTGTCCAATAAAAAGGAGAAACGTTTTTTCTAGGCTTGGGAGAGAGAGAATTGATGATTTTATTTTTTTTTTTACAGGAAACACACCTTGTGGAAGGTACTGGGAGTCTCCTTGCTGACTCGAGATACACAAGAGTATGGCTAAATAATTTTTCTTCTAAATCAAGAGGTGTTGGGATTTTGATTCGGAAAGGGTTGGGAGTAAGTGTAGATAAAGTGGTTGCGGATGACATGGGTCGTATAATTTTTAGTCGATTTGAAATACGAGGATACGTTTATCACCATAGGTTCCATTTATGGTCCTTGTGCAGCTGGTGGAAATGTTTTCGATTCCCTAACGAAACTGCTGCGTGGTATGAGGGGGGAGTTGATTGTCTTAGGAGGAGACTTTAAATGCGTTTTAGATTTCAAATTGGATAGATCCTCGTCATGTTCTTTTACGGGGCAGAAATCTAGTAGAGAATTTCGGGAATTCATGGAAGTTTTTGACTTGGTTGACGCTTGGCGACATTTACATCAGGGGGAGAGAGGTTTTTCGTTTTATTCTCCAGCTCAGACTCTCTTTCAAGAATTGACTATGTGCTTGTCTCCGATAAATTAGTTGAGGCTGTGGGTGAGGCAAATATTTGTGAACAACATCTTTCAGATTATTCGATAGTTAAGGTTAAGTTACATTTTGGACTGATCAGGCGAAATTCTTGCAGGTGGAGACTTAAACCTTTCATCCTGAAGGAAGAAAATGCTTTGAAAGCGCTAAGTAACTATTATGAACTATTTTGCTGAGAATAACGGATCAACTGATAGTCTATTGGTATGGGATTCTTTCAAAGCCTCAATTAGGGGCGATTTAATAACCTGGACAGCTAGAATAAGGAAGAGGGGAGAAGTTAAATTGAGGGATCTTGAACTGGAATTGGGAGAATTACAATCTACCTTTGCTTGTACAAAACATGTAGAAGATCACGTTAAGATTGACAGGGTGAAAGAATTGTTGAGATGTGAGGTTGATGCTCAAGCTGACCGTGGTGTTTTACATATGAAACAGCGTTACTAGGAAGGTGGGGACTGTGTTGGTAGGTTACTAGCCAATAAGTTGAGGGGTCTTTGCGAGAGATCTTTTATTCAAAAGATAGATAATGGCTTAGGTGATGTGATGGTTAGGAGGGAGGAGATAAGTGATTGTTTTTGCTCCTTCTATGCTATGCTGAGGATCGTGTTCCGTTAGATAGTGAGCTTGAAGAGTTTTTTGATAAGATTGATGTTCCCTGCTTGTCCAGTGAGGGTAGAGATTTTCTTGATGCTCCAATATCTGTTTCAGATGTTTTACAAGCTATAAGAGGATTGAAAATTGGGAAGTCGCCGGGTCCGGACGGACTACTGGTTAAATTTGATCAATCATTCGATGATCAGGTAGCATCAGCGTTATGTGCTCTTTATAATCGATTTCTAATTGAAGGTACCTTGTGTCCCTCGATGAAGGAAGCTGTTACAGTGATTCCCAAACTAGGGAGAGATGCATCTAAGTGTTGTAATTGCCGCCCTATATCTCTTCTTAACTTTATGTGAAGATTATTACAAAGATTTTGATCAGCAGATTAGATAAATATATAGGTGTTCTTATAGATGGAGTACAAGTGGGATTTATGGAGCAGCGCTATGGTTACAACAATATTAGAACTCTTCTAGATGCTTTGAATCTGTCAGGTCCGGAAACTGATGGTATGCTTTTCATTTTTTTAGACACCGAGAAGGCTTTGGACAGTGTAAATTGGACCTTCCTACATTTTACACTGACGAGGATGGGTTTTGGTCCATTATTTATTAATGCTGTTGGAGGGTTGGGTAAATGGGGATCCATCAACCTCTTTTAAACTGTTTAGGGACACGCATCAGGGATGCCCTTTATCGCCTTACCTCTTTAATTTGGCTTTAGAACCGTTTTTGATTTATATTCGACAAACTCAAAGTCTTTTAGGTTTCAGGGTAGGGAGATTGAAATTAAAGTACTGGCCTATGCGGATGTTAGGGAGAATTCTCTTATAAGGCTAATTTCCCAAACCTAGTGAGTCCCCCAGCAGCTTTGCTGGATTTTTGGGGTTTGTTTTTTTCTCCTGCTAAGAGTGAGACTCTTTTACTCCCACTCTTAGGCATGATTTGAGGTATGTCTTTGCCTTGTTATGTGCTTATGGGCTATGGGGTTTCTCTTCACTCCATAGGGTATCATCTGTTTTTCTGTATGTGTGGTACACAGCACCCTCAGTGCAGTACCACAAGGGTGTCACAGTGAACCCCAAACAGACTCCATACCCTGGGACTGACTACTGTCTCCCAGGGCATGTAAAGTCATCATTGGCTTTACTAGTCCAAAATTGTGAACAGAACCAGTACAAACCATCATATTGTGGAAGTACTGGTAAGGGGTAATTCGATTGCCCCTGGGTCTGTTTTCGAGGGGGCACTATCCCGTCCCCCCTCGTCGAGTTTCTGGCTGGTGGCAGTGGTTACAACGCGAAATATTCCACCGGAATATTCTCTATGGGATTTTCCCATTGATTTTGAACGCACCACTTTTTGGTGCAATGTTAAAGATATCGCTGTTTATTTATTTAATATTAAATTCACGGTTGGGTCTTTTTGCCAGAACTCGATTCTAAAATGGCGCTTGTGTCCGTCTCTGTAACTCTGACCAAGGTCGAGCCCTTTGTTCCACAATTTTGGCGGGCTTCTCCACAGAAGCCCTCCAAATGGTGCCACTCTGTCTGGGTTCCACAGGAAGGGTGGAGGGGGGAATTGGCACCCTGGACTGCGTTGCCTTAACAATCCAAGTCGCACTCTACTCGGATTGGCCCAGTGGTGAGCCGCCCGGCTCACAGCATGTGTGATTGACAGCTAGGCTGATGAATGGGGGTTTTTCTGCATAAAAGCAGGGCCTTTGGGACTGGAACTTCAGAAGTCGCCACAGGACCTAAGAATCCGAAGAGGGAAGAAGCTGAGCTATCTGCAACGACGACACCACCGAAGCCCTGCTGCAACTACCTCACCACTTTCCCGACGACAAGAGAAGATCTTCTGCTGGACGAGTCTTCGTCCCCTGAGCAGGTGGGATCAACCAGTTTGCCCTTTTCGCCTTCCAAAGACGTCTCTTGGTCGAATCGCCTGTGCCAAGCACCCCGGCGGCCGGATAGCCAAGCTCACCACTTTTGACCGCGAATAAAAAAGGACCGCACCTTTTACTCGGGAACTCCGCGGCTGGTTTCATCCCTGTGCAGTGCAACGACTCTCCGTTCCCTCCTCGACGAGATCTTCTCTTCCCCTGGTCAGAACCACGAACTTCAACCACTGCGAGGAACAACTGCCCCCGCTGGAGCTTCCTTTCTCTTTAAGGTACTGTGTCCTGTCTGGCCTCCCTTTCTACAGATTGCTAAAGGTGACCCTTAAATCCTTGGCTTCTAAACTGGGTTCGCTCCAGGCCTTCCAACTATATCTTTTGAATCACCCCAACCTCTTTTGAACACTCTGCAAAGACTTTCAGTGCACTTTAAACCGTGTGATCCTGGGCACATTTCGCTTTGTCCTTTTAAAGTGGGCCTGGCCTATGAACTTTGGCTCTACAGTATAACCTGCCTTTCTCCCCTTGCTCTGAATTCCTAAAAGTGTTGGGAACTGTTTTATTCTTGTGCTCTGCTTTTTTTTTCTCTCCCTTTAACTACATTATCAGAGTGCCATCTTGGTTAAGCGCTCACATCTGTTCTAACAAATAGTAGTGTTTTAACCCTGACTTGTCTGATAACTATTAAGGGAGGTGTGTATACTTTACCTGACTGGGTATTAACTTGCTTTTGATTGAGAGTGCTAGTATATGCCATAAAGTGTGTTTTAAATAAATAATGATGTACTTTTTATACAAAGCTCTGGTCAGTGTTTGTTTGCTCTACTGTGTTTTGGCCCTATTGTGTATACTCTGCATACTGCCCTACTCTTCTTGAAAGAAGTCTGACTGCTCAGCCACAGCTACCAGGTGTTACACTACGGCAGCAAAGAGCTTTCTTATGAAGAACTTCCCGACCATGGAATCCGCTTTGGCATCGTTACAAGTTGCCTTGGAAACTGTTCAGGTCACGTAAACGTGCTAGTCAGCTGATCGGACATGCTTCACTTACACGGAAGCCACGCCCCCTTGTTCCTTAAAGCCTTCAGCCGCGGGAACTTAGTTGCTACTAATTGTACGTTACTACGTGCCTTTTCGTAGACCGCCTAGGGCACTGTTTGCCTTCCTCGAATTACCCTCCGTGAACCTTTGACTCTGAACTCTCGTTACCAGACCTCACCTTTGTACTCTGTTTCTGCTTATCTGGATTACCCTAAGGACTTGTTGCCACAGTAGTTTTCCTTTACTGCCGTTAAACCGCAGGAGCCTCCCCGCTCAACCTTCAGTTCTACGGGCTCTGCGGCTCTTCACTTCCGCTCAAAACTGAACTCCAGTTCTCATTCATTTTACGCTTGCACAACGCCTTTGCTTTCCATCTGAGTTCCGGCTTTACGATCAAGATCTGCCGAGATCCGCTTCAGCGCGACGCTGCTTGGTGCTTTTCTTCCTGTTCGATCTGAATCATCTATTTGGAATATAAGACCATTCCTACCAGTGCTGCTTATCAAGGACTGCCTTTGCTCCAACTATCTGATTAACTGTGTTTGCATACTGAGAGACTGTTTTTTCTACTGAAGTACATTTACAAACGCTTTCTAGGACATGCACCAACCCGGCCCTAGTGCGACACTCGTGTCGTTCGGGTTGTCCTCCCTATACTAGCTTTCACATTTTATTATTTTTTCCTGTCGTTTTCATCAACCATTTGGATTTTGTATTCCTTATTGAAACTGGTCCAGGATTTCCTCTCAGGTCTACTCAAATACACTATCTCAGGTACCGGCAGTTCTATTGTGTTTAATAGAATGAAAAAGGAACAAGTTAGGCATAATACTGAAAACCTTTCTGCATCTCTTGCAGCATTAGTCTGGCGGTGCGCTCAATCCCGCTCTTTTGCATGATAGACTACTCTGTTCTTACATAAATAGCAGTGGTACATCGTGAAAAAGAGCCCCTCTCGAAGAGGAAGCCTGATTCTTGAAATCAGGGGAACTGGGTTTTCGGAGACGTCTACGGCTCATCCTACATCTCGATCCAGGTCGGGGTCACGCACACCTTCCGGCTCGGTGAGTAACAACAGGTAAATCTGGGTGGTGCAGACTACTACCAATTGGGTTTACTGCTTACTCCTGTAGTCTTAATCTTTTTGCAGTGTTCCCCAAGGGAACTGCACAGGATTCTGCCTAACATCGGATGATGTTACGATCGTTCTTGGTAATCCAGAGGAGGGGGTGCTGTTCTGTGAAATATGGTAGAGGAGGTGGATAGGCTCTCGGGTTACAAAATTAACTGGGAGAAAACATTGGTGTTTCCGGTTCGGGATACACCTATATGTGACCAGTTGATGAATTGGAATTGTAAATGGGAAAATAGATATGTGAAATATTTGGGGGTATATCTTACTAGAGATGTGAAGGGAATGGCTGGGTTTAACATAAATAGAGTGATTTAAACTCTTCGTAAAGGGTAGGGAAGGACAGGGAAAAGGGGAGGGAAGGACAGGGAAAAGGGGAGGGAAGGACAGGGAAAAGGGGAGGGAGAAGGAGGCAGCACAGGAGTTCAGAGTGGCACTATGCCAATACTAGTAATTTTGTCCCAGTCAGTCATATTGATTTGATGGTTTTCACCCGGAGCCATATGTAGCTCCCACCTTCCAGTGTGCAGGGCATTTCCAGTGCACTGCATTGTGACTGGCAAGCCCTCACCCCCATTCCAGCCAATTAAGTTTTGTTAGACCAGGACATTTGCAATTGCTTTCCCCCCTTTGTGTTCAATCACACATCATAAACCCATCTGCAAGCATTAAAGAAGCGGCTGCATAGATACTACACAAATTAGCACTCGGAATGTAATAGAACTAGAAAATGGTAAAGATAAATAAACATTATTCAATCTCCAGAAGGGGTAGAACACCATAGAAAGCCAAAATTTGAAATTAATCCTTAATGGGTCATACAACCGATTGTGGAAGCCGTTGGTAGAATTAAAGGCTTGTTACAAGGACTGTAACCTAACTAAGTCAATAAGTGTAAAACCTACAATCCTGCGCCTCAAAGAGAACAATAACCTAACAAGTAAGAGTACAGGAGGAAGACAAATTGAAAAATTATAATCCGCTGACCATCAGGCCCAATAGGAAATTAGAATATTGTGCTCTGCTTTTGACAAAGTCAAACCGCCCAAGCTGAATTTCTCCAGGGAGACTGCAAACATCTACTTCTGTGGAAGTTCATGAGCACATGCATTCAGAAAGGCTCACCCACTGGAGGGGATCACAGTGGTTAACAGTTGGGTCCAAATTGTTTTTCATGACATTTAATTCTGAAGTTTAGGTACCTAGTGTATCTCCCATAGTGGTAATTGTCCTCGTCTCCACATCCAGATTATTGGTTAAGTTGGACAACACCATAGCAAGGTGAGGCCTCCAGTCTCCCCACTTCTCATCTCCACAGCACTAAAAAAAAAGAAAGAGAAACATCCTTAAACAGAGGCATGGTAAAAGGAAATGTGTGCTGTTAGCCCCCACAAATGTATCAGAATCAGACCTTTTATATTCCATCAAATTATTAGAAACTGCCTACTCAGGGATTTGCCTGTGAGAGTATTCCTTATTTTTCCCTTTCCAATCAACGGTATGCAACGTTCTTTTCCCGCTGATTCTACAAGCATGCAAATGATCCCAAACGGCCTCCCTTCCCCACATTCCGGCTTAAATATAAAAACAAGTTATGCACCTTTAACTTATTCCCATCCACTTCTCTATTGCCCCTTTCTTCTCTCACCAGATGAGGACACAATATGCCACAATTAAGAAAAGCCTCACTGTTCGAACACTATGGTGGTAAGTGGCACACTATAACAACAAAAAAAAAACTAACATACATCAAGGGTACTGTTGTGTAGTGACCTTCTGTGTGTGTGTGTGGTGAGGAAAGGAGATGTCTAATGCTGTCTTGCTGTGACCCTGTGATGTCACATGGAATGTTACTGTGTGGAAGGTGGAGTGTTTATCTGAAGGTTCCAGACTGAGGCAGTTAGAGCTCCCCTGCCTGGGTGATGGGGCCAGCGCTGATATATAGACAATACTCATGTATTTATCCTTCATGTAACTGTGTCCTTAAGTTCCTGTAATAAACCTAAGAAGTAACACAAGAAAGCCTGGAAGTCACTTCATAACAATGGCGACGAGGATGTCTTTCAAGAAGAACCGGCGCATGATAAGAACTTGAAGTCTGAAGGAGCCTGCTGCGGGGGGTGCAGGAGAGAGGAGGACATAGTGGTGGTCAGCGCTGCCCCCACATACAAGTAAGAGACCCATCACCCAGGGCCAAGGAGGGGAGGAGCAAGAAAGTCCCACTACAGGCGCTCTGTCTTATATGTGGAGCCCCATGTCCTAAGGGACCAGCCGCCCTGAACCTAGAAGGAAGAGCTGGGTCCAGGGGTTTAGGAAGAGAGCCCAGATGGGGGGGGGATCAAGAGCGCATGTTGGGGACAAAGAGAAGATGGGCCATCAAAGGATGCCCTAGGAAGCTGAGCTTCTATCTTCAAACGAGAAAATGAAGAGTAAAGTCAACCCGGCAGCCTGAGGCTTAAAGGTGTGCCCCACAGACGGGAGTTTTATTGTGGGAAAATGGTGATCACCCATGCAAGGAGCGCCACTGTGTACAGGAAGTTTTAAAGTTACTTCCACTGTCTCAGGGATCTGAGTCGGCCGACCACAGCGAATTCCCTGCTGGATGACGGTTGGCTGGAGGAGGTCCGCACTGCTCCAGGGTAGCGGTGTGACTGATGACGTCAGAGTGTACGCGGCAGGAGTTGGTGAACAAGTGCGCGTCATGCAGTGTTGCGACGCGAACGCTGACATGTTCCAGTTATGACGCCCCCAGTCAGTATGAGAAGCGGTGTGGTGGAATTTCGAGTAAAGAACCTGACGAACTTGGTTCGAGACGTGAGGACGTCCATATCTGCGGATTGCGAGGCCGTTGGGTTAGACAGCTATGCTGTCCCTTGTTCGTGGGGGAAGTTGCGCCGGTAGCCGGAAGAAGAATATAAGGTCCACGCGCATATGTCCAAATGGAAGAGGATCTGTGGAAAAGAGCCGTCATATGGAAGAACGACACTGTCCATTGCGTGGCCGATTGGGACGTCAGTTTGAAGAACTCGAGGAAGAGTGCATTTTACTATGTTGGATTTGGCTGAATACAAGCTGCTGCGGAACTATTTCCGGACACAACGAGTGTTTCCAACATGGACAGACAGACTATTGGGAATGAGTCACGTCCGTGAACAAAGGCAGAATGGGTCTTGCTCGTTCCACCAGAGCGAAGAAGGAGCTAAGTCCCTGAAAGATTAATATATCCTTTTGTGAATTTTGTGTGCTAGCCACATTGTCCGTCTGAAATGCACGGCGGCTCAGTTATCGCAGTTAAGATGTGAAGTATGACTGCGGGTGTAGCTCGTGTACGTATGAAGCCATATAGAAGATTAAGTGACACATAAGATATATTTATGATTCAGGGTCATGGGTGTGGGAAAGTAAGTTTGATGTGATGTATAGACTAATTCTTTTCTGGATTTGCAGGATGGGCATTTTGGACACTTCATGGACGATATGGTTTTGAAACTGTTGCATTGTAGAGTAAAAAGGAGATGATAAATTTTGAGGATTGAAGTGCTGGATGAGAGTGCTAGATTTAACCATTTTGAGGCATTTTAGGGAGCGTTGTAAATGCCAACATGGGTCATCGATCTCATTACATGTGCTCTGGGTGTCTAACGGGATGTGTACTAAGGCTAATGTTTTTGAGGCATTTTATGTTTGGTTAGAAACCCTTATGGACTAGTAGGAATACACAATTCAGTGTAGGGTCAGAACCTGGCCATAGACTTTTAGGATAGAGATGTTGAAAGGTATGTTGTTCTAAAGCTTTGATTTGCATTTACATTATACTACATTCATATTAATGCATGTGAAATGGGTGTAATGCAAAGTGTTTTGTGCATGATTTAAAGCTGACTGTGTAATGGATGGACAAAGAAGGGCATGAAGGTGTGGCAGGTTGTCACGCAGAGGTAGCGCCTTTGGTGTGATTGACGTCGTGAGTATGATGAGAGGTAGCGCCTCCGTTGTGTATGTGTCACGATTGGTATTGACATGAGGTAGCGCCTCTGGTCTGAGTGACATTGTAGTGGTACCTAGAGGTAGCGCCTCTAGTATATGGGTCACGAGTGAGAGAGGTAGCGCCTCTGGTTAGTGTGGCTCAAAAAGGGTAGTTGAGGGAGGTAGCGCCTCCGGATAAATGTGGCAAAACAAGTACTGAAGTGAGGTGGCGCATCTGTTGAGCGTGTCAACAGGGTGTTAGATGGAGGTAGCGCCTCCGGTTCGTATGCAAATAATTGTATTGAAGAGAGGTAGCGCCTCTGGTGAGCATGGACCTTAGTGTACGCGAGGGAGGTAGCGCCTCCAGCGTGTGGAACATTCTGTGGTGCGAGAGGTAGCGCCTCTGCCATATGGGTTAGGACTGGTAACATAGTAGTTTAGTGACGCGTTGTATTGTTACCAGAAATAATTAAAGGAGGTAGCGCCTTCGTTTGTTTTTGATATTTTTCCTATATTTTGCTGTGTCAAAGACTGCGTTTTCTCCAGACAGTCTGTTTGGCATGGTACTCTTGTAATGCTGTTTAGGGTCATCAGTGGTCAAATGCCTGGTAATTGGATGGACTTGGGATGTTTGGCCAGCGTCCTATGTGATCTGTGGTATTGGGTCGTTTCGACTAATCTGGTTACTTCTTATAGACTGCATCTATGTGGAACTTTTTATGGGTCTGCCTCTCTGTGTGTGGGTGTGTTTGGTAAGGAAGGGAGATGTGTTGTGTAATGACCTCCTGTGAGTGTGTGTCTGGTAAGGAAAGGAGATGTGTTGTGTAGTGACCTTCTGTGTGTGTGTGTGTGTGTGCCGAGGAAAGGAGATGTCTAATGCTGTCTTGCTGTGACCCTGTGATGTCACATGGAATGTTACTGTGTGGAAGGTGGAGTGTTTATCTGAAGGTTCCAGACTGAGGCAGTTAGAGCTCCCCTGCCTGGGTGATGGGGCCAGCGCTGATATATAGTCCATACTCTCATGTATTTATCCTTCATGTAACTGTGTCCTTAGGTTCCTGTAATAAACCTAAGTAGTAACACAAGAAAGCCTGGAAGTCACTTCATAACAGGTACTCATTTTCTTCGAGTGCCATATGGATTGGTTTGCTATTGAATAGAGCCACATTGACCATTCCTCAAAACTCTGATCTCCGGAAAAAGAGCAACACTCAACGTGTGGGATTGCCAATAAAAAATGTATTAATTCATGCTAGGAATGGATTTGTAAACATGGTTTCTTAAAGTGCCTTCAGTAAAATAAATTTTAAAAACAAATTGAAAAAAAGAAATTGGCTCTCTTGCCTCTATGCACCAAGAGATTTCCAAAATGGCAGAAGGTGCACAATGCAAGGTCAATCTATATCACATTGCAGACATTTTTGGTCAAAATGATGTCAATGTGTGCTCTTTAACAAATACTGTGTCACAGTGACATTGGTAGAGCACGTTTGTAAATACTATTTTATACTGATTTTGGGAGTTTCATCTCAAGGCAAGTTGTGAATAATGGTGCTCACTGGTGCATTTTTATGTACTTTGGCCAATAGCATTAGTAGGACATGAAAATTTCAGGACCACTTGATACAGACATTTGGGAGTTTGTCCAAAAAAGTGCCTTACTAGAAAAAAGTACTATATTGTGTGGACCAGTAACAATTACCAAAAGCTAGAAGGGCTATGAAAACAACTTTTTCAGGAAAGTTTCTTTACAAAGCACATTTTTAGAAAAAGATAACATTGACGGATAATCTCCGATGCCCCACAACAGCTGTTGCCAGTTCCCATTTTGTGATGAAGTATAGGCATTTAGGACCAGTCTCCACGTGTCCAACAGATATGGGCAGTCTCTGTATGATAGTCAACATGTTTGGCCAGCCTACACCTATAAAGAAACCAGTATGGCTAGCCTTCATATGCCCACATTCCGTTAAATTAATTTCAGTCTCCGCATTCACAGAAACATGTTCCCAGCCTCCACATAAATCACAACAATTGGGGTCAGACTCTGCAGCCTTTTGCACTTGTATTGTCATTGTTAAGATGGATTTTCAAAATCAACTCTGGTGGTGAATTTTGTGAGTTCAACCTTTTATGGTGAACAGAGAGACACCGAGGGCTAGCAAACCCAATCAAGGTAAAGTAGCAGATGACAGATTTGTCTTAAGAAGGCCAAGAGTAGTCTAAGGGTACAATGAGTCCAAACAGACCACCACCAACAATTCAAGTTACAAGTACAAAAATATACAATGATTAGGTCTTTCGATTACACACCAAGCAAGTAAAACTTCAAGTCAAATACTGTCACACGCACACTATAAAATAGATTTATTCATTCACCATTAGGAGAAGAAATAAAGCATATACTTCAATAACCAGGGCACCACAGGTAAGTTCTCATATGAATGACATTCAGTAAAGACACTGAGTAACCACAGAATAGTTCCCCTAACACCTAATGAGTTTGGACTCATTATGTGTTGGAGGGTTGGCCTTAAGAGGTTTGTGGCCTTGTGCCCTAAAGTCACCAGCTCCAAAGTTATACTTCACAGGGAGGTTTATTAAGAGATTTGGAAGATGCCAGTGGTTTGATCAGCAAGACAAAAAGGAAAGGAAAGTTCATGTAAATAAAGTAACTCCATCCCAGTCACTAGGATAGGCATAGGAAGGAATCCTTGACCAGGCCAACACCCACTAAAGTCAGGATAGCGTAGTTTAGGGAAAGGACTTTACACCCATGCAAAGCTATGGGAAACAGGAGGGGGCTGTGGGTAGGATAGAAACAGGTATGTTGACTTGCCACCCTCTGCCCTGCCCGTCCCCAACTCATTTCTCTAAGAACCACCATTGAGGTTCCAGATCTGTTGGGGACAGTCTTCTTTGTTTGGCCCGATCGAGGAGGTCCCAGGGGTTGCTGATGCAGAGGTCACCTTTGAATGAGGATTTAGTATGTCAGTCATGGTGCTTAGGAATCAGTTCCAGACACCTTCCAGCTGAACACCCCAACACCCAAATGAAGAAAAGATTAAGACATCTGCAATGCAGGCGACCTCAGCACACCTCTAGGATGCGAAAGGCGACAGATTGCAACAGGAGATATCACCATCCGGCTGTGGCAGGCGATCTTCCGTTGACAAAGTAGCAGGTCCTGCACAATGTCTTGCTGTACAAATTGAAGATCCTCCAAGTTCCAAGGATCCACTTGGAACAGCGATGGCTAAGTGAGGTAGCCCAGGAGAGAGCTGGTCAGTCCACCAATTGGTCCAGGGACACTTCTAAAGGCCCAGATCCTCGAGCATGGGTTGAGACTGGTTGTTCCCACCCACTGGTCCAGGGGTTGAGCAGTCTTCTTTAGATCAGACAGAGAAGCAGGGCATCTCCAGGACTTAATTGGGTTGGTGCTTGTCAGCTGCCAGGGTCGTCCATGAGCTGCTCTACTTTGTAGAGGGGCATGGCTCCAACTGTGATCTGATCTTTTAGGTAAGAGGCCTCACCAAGGCCTAAAACGCCTGTCTGGCCTTATTCATCAGATGCAGCACCTGGACGGTGCTTCCTAGTAGCTCTACCACCATGCTTTATATACCACATGCAGCATCCCACCACCGGAGATCCTGATTCCAGCAGCCCTCCTGGGCTATCTATAGGTTCTCTGGAGCACTTGCTCCATTCGAAGATGGCCGCCACAGAACCCTTCTATAGTCTCACACCTCCACCAGCACGTTTCCCACAGATGATTGGGCACTGGCCCAACCCATACCGGGGCATGGAGCTCGCAGGCAGGCTGACCCGGCATCTCACCATGGCCTCCTTGAAAGGCCTAAGATGCTGGTCTGGGCCTGTCCGGGGCGATAGGGGCTACCAAGGTGCATTTTTCGCATCAGTTATCTGCACTTTGAGTCGGTATCCGAATTTCATTCAGCTCATTCTGCTTTCCATGGATATTAGCCATCACCACACCACACCTGCCAGAATTTGGTTTGGGGGTCTTAAGTGAGACACAGACTGTAACAACGGTCCATGTTCTGCAGTGACCATACATACTTTTCTTGTTCGATTAGTTAACTCATCCTTTCATCACAAACTGTTACCAGAGGACATGAAGGTGGTCACAGTTGCCCCACTATTGAAAAGAAAACATGCCTGGAACCCATTGAAGCCAATAATTTGAGGCCAGTCACCAACTACAATTTTCTAAAGGAAATCTTAGATCAAATTGCTACATTACAATTCAGTCATTTGTGGAATCAGTTTGGATTTTACACCCTAGGCAGTCTGGGTTTAGACCCTGTCACAGCACAGCAGCTATGCTAGATCTTCAGATCTATATGCCGGGGATTATTGATAAGGAACATAAAGGCCTTCTGGTCCTTTTAGATCTGTCAACGGCTTTCGATTTGCTGGACCATGAACGCCTACTTCACACACAAAAAGACGTGGGTTTATGTGGTCAGGATTCCATTGACTGGGTGTATTCCTTCTTAACAAATCAGATGCCCACAAGAGTGTGCTGGGGAGAGGCAACATCCTGTCAAACTGCTCACCTCGGGTGTTCAACAGGGAGCCTTGTAGGTCTCATATAGTGTTCAATCTTTACATTAGGCCCTTGTGTAGCCTCCTGGAAGGCATGGGCGTCGACTTTACCAACTATCCCGACGACACTTAATTGGTGACGAACTATCGGGTGACTACTCTTTGGACTCAAACCATCTAAGGTACATCTTATGCTTCACTTGAGTCTTGGATGAATACCAATTGGATGTGCCTTAATGGCAAAAAAACAGAGTTATTGATCTTTGGTTTACCACAAACTAAAGCTAAATTGGACCCCAAATGTCAATCTTTTCCCCTTGACGATTGTGATATCTCAGTTGTAGAAAGGGTCAAAACTCTTGGCACATACCTGGATTAATCTCTTTCTGCAGCCCTTCACATAAACCAAGTGTCTAAAAACTGCTCCTACTATCTCCAACTGGTGAGGAAGACCCGGCCTTTCTATCTGAGAAAAACATTTTCTCTATTGCTCGAGCCATGATCTTGTCTAGACTTGATTATTCTAACTCACTTTGATAGGAGCGAATAAGAAATCCCTGTCTAGACTTCAAATTTCCCAGAACGACAGTTAGAATTGTCAAAAGCAAATCAAAGCGGGACCACATCTCGAAGAGAGGGCAAGAACTCCACTGGCTTCCCATTACCGCTCGTATATCCTTCAAAGCAGCGACATTGGTACACAACTGTCTATATGGCACCTCCCCAGCTTACCTAAAATCCAGGATTATTCCCTATATCCCGATTAGATCTCTGCGCTCCTCCAAGATGGGTTTAGTAAGATCTTTATGTTTCAATCGGACCAATGGCCTAGGTAAATCCTTCCCAGTTGTGTCAGCTAAAATATAGAACTCCCTTCCTGCTAATCGGAGACTTGAGGAAACCCATCTCAGCTTTCGTCATAAGCTGAAAACGGTCCTCCTAGAATACATCCCTTCCTGCTCTTTAATCATGCTAGAAATCTTGGTGTCTCTTCTCGTTTCTGTCTGTCTCACTTGTATCTATATTGGTGCGCCGGGATGCCTGCGGGCTTTGGCGCCTTATAATTAAATACATCACATCTGTCAACGTAATGATTTCAATTGTATATTTAACACTAGCAAATGGTAATCAAATTCCCCGGCTACTCATTAAGTGCATAAACTCACTGTGGACGCAGCTGGCATTCTTCCAGACATGAGCTGATACACAGTCTGAAGAGGATCATTAATTGGAAGGCTGTTGGCAAACCTAGATGAAACAGAGAATGTGTTTGCTGTTAATGTATCACTAGATTGCCGTTTACTCAACGGCTCATAAGATTCAAAAACAATAACCGAAGCCAGCAACTTATCACCACAAGGATACAGCAGTGGAGAATGTACAGGTGAGATAACATGACTCTTACTGTTAGAATTGTAAAACATGCAATGTACACACGTTATATTAATTAATACTGAAAATAATGGAATTCTGCAGACTGAACTGAAAAAAACTATTTCAGACTATTTTTCAAACAGTGCACATCTCATCAGAATGAAACAATTGATTTAAAATCACTTGGTAGAAAAGCAGTGGCTAGCATTACATTTTTCATTCGTTATTCACAGGATAATGTAGCCTTTATAGATGCAGGTGTTAAATTCGTTTTACAGTGCTGTTGCAATGGGTTCACTCGGAGGTGATATGTTCTACTTACCTACGTTTTTAGCGATACCCACAAAACACAAACCACCTTCAATGTCACAGAGACTATCCCATTGTAAATAAACACCTACTGTTAGAATCACCTTGATCACGCAACAGAACATAGAAAACGGAAGCATTGAAATATGTCTCCAGAGATTGAAAGCCCAGATCTTCAGCATTCATTTGTGCATACCTACAATTTATATTGCTGGTCTTTCTGGGAAAGGTTGTGTTCATGGCTGTCTCAATTAGGTCCATTATAACTGTGACAAAGATGCATTGAAAATTCTAAAATACGTCAATGTTAATGGGTCTTGTACCATGCACGGTTGCCACTTGCGTTGTCTCTTGGTGCTCTCGTGGGTTTGCAATGGAAGGAGTCTGGTGCGCTCTGTTAATGGGGTTCAGAGGGAGAAGAGCAAGAGCGCTTTCATGTGCTGTTGGCAGCTTCAGTTCAGAGAAACCAGCCAGAGTTGGTGCACTTATGGTTGGTAGGCGTCATTTGGTGTTGAGGTAGGATTGTGTATGGTTTGGTTTCATGAAACTTCAATGATTTGCTAACAATTTACACCAAGCTTTAAACATGGACATTTAAACAGTGTATGAATAAGATGCACAAGAGTTTTCAAGACAGTGACACCTGTGAAGTCATGTTACTGAAATATTCTAACGTGGTACAAGAGCTAGTGGAGCAGCAGGCTACCTTAAAATCGAAGCTGGTAAGAAAGAACAGTAACCATCAGCAATGGTTCCATAGTTAGCTAACTACACTTAAGAGAAAAGAGGTATGGAAAGTAGGTGGCTCAAACATCCCACCCAAGCCAACAAAACTATGGAAGGGCATTGAAAAACAACGTTATAAAAATGAAATTAGGGAAGCCAAGAATTGTTTTAATAACAAGCAGATTACATCAGCATCCAACTCTACCAGCAAATTATTTGATATCTTAAAATCCTTCGAGAAGTCTCAGGCCCTGTCTCCCCATTTTGCTCCTACCCAGGAAGGCTGAGAAGGTGCAAAAGGCTTTCGCTCCGAAAACTCAGAAGGCCAGAGATATTATAATAACAGCCAAGGAAACCCCTAGTAGAGAGACAACTGTACCTGTAGGGTAACACAGTCAGTGGAGGTAGCTAACTTTCAGTTCCTTCCCATTTCGGAAGAAGAGATGATTAAAGTCCTAGCAGCATTGAGGCCAACCTCATGTGCTTAGAATTTAATCCCCTGCAAGAATAATACTGGAGAATAAGGAAATCTTTGCACCAGTATTAATCAGAATAGCAAACGCCTCCTTCAGCAAAGACTTTGTGCCAAAGAGCATTAAAGCAATCACCATCACACCCCTGATAAAAAAAACAGGGTTAGATCCCAAGGACCAGGGGAATTTGCAACCTATTACGAACTGCAATTTCCTGTTGAATGTCCTGGATAAAATAGCGACAGCTCAACTACAGAAGCATGTGGAAGTTAATCTTAGTTTGCACGACCAACAATCTGGCTTTCGAACCACACATAGTACGGAGACAGCCATGTTAGATCTGCAGACCCACATGCTCTGTGTGTTGGATAAAGGAAAGACAGGGCTGCTTATGCTGCTGGATACGAGTGTGGCATTCGATCTAGTAGACCACAAATTGCTCCAACTGGTCCTGGAAAAAGTGGCAAACTGCTCCAAGGAAGCATCCGCATGGCTGGCATTCTTCCTGGCCAACAGAGGCCAGAATTGACTGGGGGGGAAAATTCTCCAAGGCGACTTACAAAATACAGGGTCCCGTAAGGGGCTAGTTTATCCCCACTCCTTTTCAACTTGTATATGAGATGTATTTGTGAGGTACTGGAAGGGTTCAGAGCGTTTTTCACAAACTACGCTGACAACACCCAGTTAGTGGTTGAGCTGGGCGGAGACTATCTGGAGGACAGCACTAAAATCACAATGCAATATAACATCGACAATTGGATGGAGAGCAACTGGATGTGCCTTAATTGCAAGAAGACGGAGATGATTTTTGGCACCCGTCAAGCTCGAGCCAAACTAGGGCCCGATTATGAGGCCTTTGTCATCAAGGACACCCACATACAGGTGTTAGGGCTGGTAAAAACTCTTGTACTCGTCATGGAAGCCTCTTTGGGAGCACATGCACATGTGCATTATCTGCATAAGAG
The DNA here is from genome assembly GCF_040938575.1 of Ambystoma mexicanum. Lineage (NCBI taxonomy): Eukaryota > Metazoa > Chordata > Amphibia > Caudata > Ambystomatidae > Ambystoma > Ambystoma mexicanum. The sequence continues at coordinate 177,439,069 of NC_090929.1, forward strand.
CAACTCTCATCTCCGCCAACGCAGAGCCATTCAACCTTTCCTGAGCAAGAAGAACACTGACACATTCACAAGGGCCACCATTCTGTCCTGCTTAGATTATGGTAATGTATTCATGGTCGGAGCCAGTAAGAACTGCCTTGAAAAAATGCTAGGTCATGGAGAACAACGCCATTAGAATAAAAGGAAAGTCGAAATGTTAACACATCTCAAAGGACAGGATAGCACTGCATTGGCTAAAGATTGACGATCGGATTCAATTCAAATCTTTAACTTTGATGCATCGGCGTCTCCATGGTACTGCACCCAGAGATCAGAGACATTGGGCAGGATCATAGTGCTACCACACACACTAGCAACAGGGTTGGGCAGGCCCTTTGTCGTACTGGCAGCAAGGGAATGGAACAATCTCCCCCTTGCCCTTAGACTCGAGCCCAGTTACTTGGCCTTCAGCACCCCTGGCCTTCAGCACCCCTGGCCCGATAGCCATATAGGGGTATGCTATAAAATGTAGTTGCAGCTTTCATGTGGGCTTTGAATGAAGTCTACCTGTTAATATTTTTCTTAGTCCTTATTTCTCTGCCGCAGGTATTCCCCCCCCACGTGCTTACATATTGTTTCGAGTTCCTGACTCTCAAAGTGGTGGAATGGCCAGATCAGTGAAGGCAACCCTCCAGAAGATGCGAGCTGGTTTAATGGTATAGTAAATATGTTTATCCTTCAGAAAAGGAAGGCCTGCACAATAAATCGGGACAAATATATTTGTATTACTAAAATGCATTGTGCATAAGAAATAATTATAGATATACACTGATAAATGAGTGCTGTAATGGCTTTACAGAATGTGAGAAAAATAAAGACAAGTGATCTCAAAGAATAAGATAAGTGTCCACAAAATCCTAATGGACCTTTACCGAGGCATACAACCCTTAGTTAATATATTAAACACAAATCACATTGTTCTTACATGGCCCAGAATGGAACTCAATAGCTGTAAATTAGAAGGCTGCACATGGTTCTCCATGAAGAAGAGTAGCCCAAAGGAGGCTACAGTTGAATACAGGTACCTTCAAGAAGAAGTCTAGTTACAAAGTTTTACCTGCAACTCTCCAGAATGGTAGATTGCAGAGTACATCAAACCTCTCAAAAACGAAACCGGAAATGCAGAGGACCCTACCAACTACAGACCTATATTGAATTTACCTTACCCAGTGAAAATGACCTGGAGAACCACATCTACAAAGAACTACTCAACCTTGGAGAAACCAATGGAATACTCCACCAATCCCAAGTCGGGTCCAGACCCATGAGAGGAACTGAATCGGCTCTCCATAAGGGACAACCTCAAAGTAAACACACACAAAAGCACCCAATCAGCCCTTCTACTACCAGACATATCAGCCGCCTTCAACACAATCAGGCACACAACACTAAGAGACTGGAGGAATGCAGCATATAAACCTCTGCACTTCAATGGCTGAAAGCCTTCCTCACCACACCAACCGAGCAGAAAGAAAACACTTATTACATTCACATCTAACACTAAAAACATCACCTGCGGCCAACCACAAGGATCAAGCATCTCCCTGCTCCTCTTCAACATCCACATGTGCCCCCTAATGAAACTCATTAATGAAAAGGGTAATGTCTTTGGCTTAACTCCAACACAAAAGTTCCAGAAGGATAGAGTTCCTTATTCTAGAGGGCGATTCCGTTTCCCTGGATTTCTCTTGCCTCTGTCGTATATTCACAGATATCAGTTTGAGTGTTTCTTTATCCACAACACAACTAGCGCAGACAACAACTTGGCTCTTTGTCTTTATGTTGTCAGGATACCTGGTATACTCTCCTGCCAGGTTTTCAATCCTCTTCTTTCTAGTTTCACAAAGCCTTTAATGGTCCCGATATATCCATCTTAGATAGAGCCATTTCTCCTGTGGCATTTAGTTTGTCCTTTCCTGGTGTACTTCCTCACCTGGGCTTTCTTGAACACAATTACAGCTTCCTGGTATACTCTCCTGCTAGGACTTCTCCAACACACTTTCAGCTTTACTTTGTCTGGTTTACCCTCCTGTTAGGTCTTTCTCGTGTGGTCCTTGCACACACTTCCAAACGCAATGTCTTTCTGTCTTTGCTGTATCTAATACTGGGTCTGCATGGTATACTATCCTACCAGGGCTTTTCTTTACTATGTATTGCATAAAGTCACCGACTGATAAGTCTTGTGCTTCTCTTCGGTTCTCCCATTCAACAAAATGCCCACTGGCTTGATCTCTTTTCAACACTGCATTTGCTTTCTTAATGTTTATTTGTATGCAGCGCGGCTGCCCATACTCCCCTGTGTCCCGGTTTCCCTTTCGGTGACTCGCCAGCTCTTGCTGGCATATCTCCTTCCTGTGGAAAGCCAGTGTTGGGCGATAAACGTCTTGCTGCATTTGCTTTCCGGTGTCTCTTCCTTCGGTGGTCTCTGCGGGGTTCCGCGTCAAGCTTCAATCATGTAAGCGTTGTTGCTCAACAGCCCAGGAGCCCAGCATTGGCTTCTGCCATTCGCCGACTACCTTCCTTTTCTGCCTCCTTGAGCTGTATGGCTCCACGGCTGTTCCTGCAGCCCTATGATCTCCCGGTCTGAACCGAGAGAAGCAGTCTTATCCCTCCAGCAACGAAACACAGTCAGATGTGGCCGCTGTTTAGATTTCCCAGCTACAGGTATGTGCGCCAAACAACTAGAGCACAGCCTATATCCAGTGTCATTTCTGCTCTGCATGACTTGGCTCCTCTTCCTCGCCCCACTATCCTCGTAGTTAAGGGAATGGTAGTCCATTCCTGATGCTTTACACACAGTTCTGGGTAAGTGTTCTTTAAGGGCAAGTCAGCTCTGTTCTTCTTAAATGGATATGGGGAGGTTAATAATATTTATTTTTTGTTTATTGGTCATTTAGAACGCACCTATACACAAGTGAGGCGCAACAAGACAATAGGGAGGGGAAACAGGGAGGACAAAAAGTAACGCTCTTACTAGGCCTTGTGACATTCAGATCTTGCAAGTGCAGTAGAGAAGTGCATGTGAGAAGTGCCAGGGGAAGACAGGTGGGCACGGCTGGGGAAATCAGAGAGTGGAGGGGAAGAGGGTCCACAAGGTAAGTGCGAGGTAAGGGACTGAGATGGCAACATGGGTGCAGGCCCAACCAGGTGAGTGCAGATGGGGGTCTCATGGGCAAGTGCAGGAATAGGGGGGCTGTGGGGTTAGGGAAGACCAACTGCAGGGTTAGACTGGACAAGGAAGGGTCCTGGTGCCCTGTAAGGCTCTGAAGGAACCAGGCGGGCAGACAGGGACATCATCAGAGGAGGGGGGAGGGGGAAAGGAAGAAGAGAAAAGGTAGCTCTTCAGGAGCCTCTGGAACTAATGGTGATCCGGCTCAAGTCTGAGGGGCAGGGAGTCCATTCCAGAGGTAGACACCTGCGGAGGAGAGAGATGGTTCAAGTAACTTGCCTGTAACTATTGTTCTCCAGCTTGGGTCTAGCATGGATTCACATGCTCATGAATATTTCGTCGTCAGGCTGGGAATCCTCTGTAAAAGGAAAAAGTTTCATTTTCACTTTAAAACTGTATTCCTCCTCTAAATCAATCACTGTCCTCTGGGTCATACTGTCCCCATCCAATAACAGTCCTCTCCCTAAACCCCGCCTCTGGCAGCCATCTTCTGGTTTGATAAGCACGTAAAGTGGCAGAATAACCAAGAAAAACCGCAGATGGGGCGGAGGGAGGTTTTGCATGTGAATCCACGCCAGACCAATGCTGGAGAACAATAATTACAGGTAAGCAATTTAAACCTTCAACATGGGGTCTGGCATGGATTCACATGATCATGAATAATGAATACACAGCAGTACAACATTACTCAACCACGGGAGGTGACAAGGCTCAACAGAAGCAATTAACACTTACCACTGGAACAGACGCAACTCAAGTGAACAGGTTGCGTAGCACTGCCTTGTCGACTCTGGAGTCCTCTCTGGAATCCCTTTCGACGCAGTAGAATGTTGTGAAGGTATGCAAGGACCTCCACGTTGCAGCCCTACAGATGTCGAGCAGGGGCACTCCAGAAAGGCACGCTGTCGTCTCAATGACCGCTCTGGTGGAGTGGGCTCTCAGACAGCCCGGCAGAGGCCGGTTAGCCAGCCGATGACAGTGCATGATGCAGCCAGAGAGCCATCTTGAGATCCAAGCCTTGGACAAGGCCTTCCCAAGATTCAAAAGCCCAAGTTTCACAGACAACTGAGAAGTCTTCCAAAAACTCTTTGTGCGTGCCATGTAGAACTTCAAGGCACAAGCAACATCCTTCGAATGTAAGGTCCTCTCTGCCGCCGCTGAAGGGTTCGAGAAGAAAACAAGCAACACCAAACGCTCGTTGAGGTGGAATTCCGACAGAACCTTCGGCATGAAAGTGGGGTGTGTACGCAGTACCACCCTTGATTCATGGAAAGTCGGATACGACTGCTTGCAGGATAGGGCCTGGATCTCACCCACCCAAATGGGTGAGGTAATGGCCACAAGTAATACAGTCTTCCACGAGAGAAACTTGAGTGGAGCTTGATGCATAGGTTAGAAAGGTGCCCCCAGGAGTCTTGTCAGGACCACGTTGAGTTCCTATGCTGGGGCAGGTGCCTTCACTGGAGGGAAATATCAGAAAAGCCCCTTGATAAACTCCTTGGCGAGTTTGTGGGACCACAGAGAGGATCTTCCTGGGGATCTGGTGTAGCGTGAGATGGCCGCCAAGTGTACCTTGATGTATGCATGAACCAGCCCAGCTTTTGCCAAGGAAAGCAAGTATGGAAGAATCTGCAAGGCCGTGACCCTCAAAGGGGTAAACTTCTGCGACCGGCACACATAACAAATTGCTTCCACTTATGGCCATAGCACTTTAGAGTTGACAACGCCTTGGCTTAGGCGAGGACAAGCCTGCAGTCCGCTGGCAGCTCATAACCTCCAAACTCTAAGGCTGCAGGAGCCATGCCTTCAGGTTCAGAGATCCTTGGTCGTGAGGAAGGATTGCGCCTCTCTCCCTGGTGAGCAGATCCTGAAGTACCAGCAACTTGACTGGAGGTGACACTGACAGGCTGAGTAGGTCAGAATACCAAATCTGCCTCGGCCACGCCGGGGCGAGGATTATCATCTTGCACCCACACTGAGTGTGTTGATCACATGTAGCAGGAGAGAAAACGGGGGAAAGGCGTACAGAAACATTGGGAAGGTCTTTTCCCAAGGGAAGGACAACGTGTCCCCCATGCTCCTTGGTTGGTGGAATCTGCTGGCAAACTTCTGACATTTTTAGTCCACCACTATGGCAAAAATATCAGAGGTCTATCCCACTTGACTAACAAATAGTCCACCTGATCCTGACTATGTTCCCACTTGTGGCAGGAGTGCAGCTCCCTGCTAGGGAAACAGCAATGGTGTTCTTGACGCCTGCCAGGTGGAACAGGACGAGGAACATCCCCAGTCCGATGGCCGAATGCCACAAATCCTTAGCTTCCTTGGAGAGCGCTGGAGATAGAGTGCCCCGTTGCTTCCGGATGTAGAACATGGTGTTGTCCGTGAAGATCATCGCCACCTTGCCTCTCAGGCAATAACACTGCCCATAACTCTGGGATGTTGATGTGCAGATCCTTCTCCTCCGGAAGCCACAGACCTCTGGCATGTTGACATCTGGTGTGAGCTCCCCAATCTTCCACAGAGGCATCCGTGGTGACAGTCTCCTGGTATGGCAGGGTTTGAAATCCTGTCCCCTGGGCGATGTGGTAGCATACCCCCTACCACTCTATTGCACGCCGGAACTCCTCGTTGAGGGGAATCTTGTCTGCAAAATTCACGGACACTTGTATCCAACGTGCATCCAAGAATTCCTGCAGGGGTCGCATCTGCAACCTGCAGAGACGGACGAGGTAGATGCAGAATGACAACATGCCCAGCAAAGACTTGATGGCTCGACAGGGGCCGTCTTCGCTGATGACAGCCGCTGTACCTTCCCTTGAATGGCCGCTAGCCTCTCCTCCAATGGGGATGCCAGGTAAACCACTGTGTGGAGCCTGGCACCGAGGAACAGCGCCTTCTGTGATGGTGTTAAGCAGGATTTCGGCTAGTTCACGGAGAACCCCAGCTCCGTCAGCAGCCGGAAGGTCTCCTTCGTGTGCTAGTCAGTCAGTTCCCAGGAGCAGGCTTGTATCAACCAATCGTCCAGATACAGGTATACATGCACATCCTGCAGATGCAGGTGGGCCACCGCCGGGGCCAGGTATTTTGTGAACACCCTTGGGGCCGACTTTAAGCCGAAGGGTAGGGCCTTGAACTGGTAGTGTTGGCCTTATACCATAAATGGTAGGAACTTCCAATGTTTCCTGTGGATGGGGACATAGAAGTATGCAACCCCTAGGTCCAATGTTGTCAAGAAATCCCCTTCCTCCAGTTGGCCGTGCACGCGTTGCAATGGGACCATCCTGAGTTTTTGGGATTTCAAGTACTTGTTTAGGTGGCGCAGGTCAAGGATGGGTCTCCCTCCCACCCCATTTTCTTTCTGACCAGAAAGTATCTGGAATAGACTCCAGAGCCCCCTGAGCCGCTGGGGAACAAGCTCTATAGACTCTTTCCATAACATGGCTTGGACGTCTTCCAGGAGCTGAGCGTTGTGCTGCTCCTGACGGGGAAACAGTGGAATACGAGGGCACCTGCGTTGGAACTCCAAGGTGTGTCATGGGCGAGAGCGTCCAGCACCCATCTGTCGGTGGTGATCTGCTGCTACCGCTAGTTGACAAAACTAGTCAGCCAGCCTCCCACCGGGGTGCACGAGTGGGGGCCCGATGTCTTGGCTGGTTCAGGCTTGCTTGGGCACCGGCACCCTGCCCTGTGGGCCACAGCGACGCCGACCTCTGCTACCGTAGGTCTGGGAGCGACCCCTGTGGGCTTTCTGCATGGAGGATCAGGGAGGTTGCCTGTACAATGATCTGCTCGATTTTCCTTTGGAGGTGCAAAAAGACGACGAGCGATGCTCCTGCAGAGTGCCAAGGGAGCGTGCCGTCTCTGTGTCCATCTTTATAGCTTGAAGGGATTTGTCGACCGCTTTCCCAAACAGATTTTCGTGGTCAAAGGGCAGGTCCAGCACTTTCACATGAATGTCCTGGCAAAAGTTAGTGGCTTTCAACCATCCCTGCCGACGAAGGCAAACTCTGTTTCCCAGCTGTTGGAAGCCTGTGTCGGCGGTGTCCACGGCCACCATAATGGCATGGTCCGACGCCACCTCCCCTTCCTGAAAGATGGCGAGAGCCTCCGTTTTCTTATCGTCGGGTAGGAATTCCAGGGTAGGGCCCAACTTGTACCAAAGCTTCCGGTCAAATCAGGACAAGATAGCCAGATCATTTTTCGCCTTGATCGTGGATGCCATTGTGTAGATGACTCTTGCCTGTGGCGTCCAGCAGCGGTTGTGACCTCAACCAACTGGGTGCAGAGTCAGGAAACCTGTATTTCTTCTCCAACCTGTCTCATTTTATTGGAGCCGTGCATGGGTTTTTCATGAGGGCTAGGCCCGCCTCCCAAATGTCGCCCAAAAAGGGTACCGCCATGACAGTCTTCCTCTTGGACTCCTGTCGTTTATGTAGGAAGCCCTCCTTCTGGGTTTCTTCGGGCACCAGCTGGAACAGCTTGGAGGCCATTGAGATCGAGTGGAATGATCCCACATTGTCTGGTGGAGAGCCTCTATGAGGAGCACCCAGTTGAGGCGATTTGTCATATGCCAGGACAAAGTCCTCCATCTTCGTCGATTTCCGTAACCATCTCCTTACCAGTAGCCATGTGTGTATCCGGGTCCGCTGGGGAGTCTAGTCCCGAGGTGGTGGAGAAGGCTGATGCGGCTTCCTCTTCTTACGTGGAGGCTGGTCAGGGGCCTGCGGTACCACAGGTGCCAGTGCTGCAGGCAACCTTTGCTCGATCTCCGTCACTAGGGTGGCTATGTCCCTCGGCAGTGGAGGGAATGATGGAGTGCTAGGCCCCGCACAACCGTCGTCCTCTTGGACTGTATGGAGACACTTGGTGGTTGTGTCCATGGATGAGATGTCCACTGGCTGAATGTAAACCTTGGAGGGCTGCTTTGGGGCCTACTCGCCCCCCCCCCCTTTTTCCCTCCTGAGGGCCATGTACTGGGACCTGAACCGGTGACCCCCCCGCCCCCACAGGTGTGCCCACAGCCTTTGCGGTTGCCTCAGCAGCCGCGTCGCGCCTGGGAGGCAGGGATACTCTCTGCGCTGTAGGAACTACCCTTGTCGGGTCGGTACCACCCGCCGTAGCAGTCGACCAAGAGGATGTTGACAAAGTGGTTGACGGAGTCTTCAGCTGCACCTGATGAGCCTGCCGGGAGGCCTTCTTCTCTTCCTCTGGCCTTTGTTTCTCAGATTTGTCCCGTAACTTGGCCGGGGTGGAGGACTTCCTTTTTGAGGAGGAACCCAATGGCAGGCTGGCTGATGAGGTGGACGGCGATGGTGATCACGGTCTATCTGACCTGGGAACCGCATCAGCAGTGAACCCAGACAAATCGGCCTTGCAGCTCTTGGCCTTCTCTTGGACCCCCACGGATGGGGTGTCCTCAAAGGACTTTGACCTCCTCCCTGGAGGGAGTCCGCTCCTCGGACCTACCGGTCCTGGGTGAGGCATGACCCTGCTCTGAGCACAGGTCAGGAGCCTTGCTCGACTTATGCCATGCTGCAAGCCTGCTATACATGTCTTTCTTAGTTTTCTTTAAGAAATCCAGGCTCATCTTGCACCCATCCTAGTTGTGGTCAGGGTGCAGGCAGTACAGACGCTTCTGATGTTTATCTTACACAAAGACGTTCCTTAGCCTGCATTGGGTGCAGGGCTTGAAAAGTGTCCTTCCCACCTTTTTCTCCTCTCATCGTTGGAGGGCGCAAAGTAGGCCCAAGACGGCCATCCAGAGACGACGAACAACCGCCCTTGAGGGGTGCGTGACTTCACCGACAACAGACTCCCGTTGCCACAAAAAACGTGGAAAAACAGTAGAAAATAGCTCCGAGAGCAACTCGGGGACTCCCAAAACTGAAGCGTACTTTGAAAATCTGAAGATGGTTGCCAGAGACGGGGCTTAGGGAGATGATGGTCATTGGATGGAACAGTATGAACCAGAGGACAGCGATTGGAGAAATACAGTTTTACGGTGAAAGTGAAACTTTTTTCTTTTACAGAGGATTCCCAGCCTGATAACAGGGAATATTCATGAGCATGTGAATCCATGCCAGACCTACCTCCTACTCTCTGCGAACGTCTGGTCTGCAGAGAGTTGGAGCTAAGTGACCAAAGGGCTCTAGTAGGGAGGTATTTAAAGAGAGAGAGTTGGATGTAGCGTGGTCCCAGGCCCCCGAAAGCTTTGTGGATGATGATGCCATTAAGTCATTAGGTATGGATGGCGTATCCTCAAGAGAGTAAGGGGAATACTATGCCTTGCCCGATGGTCCTCGGTTACTCTCCCGCAGGTTGTCTCCTCCCATGTGATCCTCCCTCAAATAGCCGCCCCCGGGGTCAGGATCAGGTAGCAGCTGCCGTTCCCTGCCAAATGAGAGGACACTGCCAGGAAAGGAGTGACAACACCATCGGATTCATCACAAAAAGCTCAGTGGGCACCTTACATGTCACCTGAACCCTTTGGGCAAGTGTATAGTTTGTAGGTTATAAAACAAAATTTGGTTTGCAACATGGTCCACCCGCTGGTGCAACACTCCCGTCCGAGCAGAGACAAGTACACAGTTACTGGGAACATGTACTTCTGTCGTTGGCCTTGTTGGAAGTCCATAGGTCACAGGTGCTGAATATCATGTTGAGATTTACTATATGGCCATTCCCATCACCGTTTCTGGGATGGCTCAGACAGACTTGCAGCTGGACAGGCCAAATACTGAAGGACAGCAGCCACCGAGGATTGCACACTGTAAAGAGACCTCCAGGACACAGGCGAAGCAGGGCTGCAGTGGAAAAAAGCCTGTTTAGGTGTCAACAGGGGGAAAGCGTGGTAGCGGTAAAATATTAAGCTGTGGGAAGACACTCAAATAGGAGAGCAGCATTAGCAGAAGAGATAAGCATAAGCCACAACTAAACAGCCTGCAGAGTCCCAAGGTCCAGCTTTGGATGGTGACCGATAGTCCGAGAACACTTGCAACATAATCTGACAGCAGGCTCTTCTAGTGCAATGCATAAGACTGGTTGGTTACACCAGTCCAATGGTCGAAGCACATACTAGGGTCTTCTGTAAATGGAGCAAAAGCAGCAATGTTTTACTGACAAGGGTGGCTGTCCTTGCCAACAGTATTCTGGGTCTTCAGTACAGGGTCCAGCTCACCTACGGCAAGAAACTGCTCCATTCGAATTGGAAAAGGCTGCCCAATACTGAACATCTCAAATCCCACATTTGCCCAGAAACATTAATTTCCTGGCAGGCACATGCATTGGTCCTACCAGTTCACTCACAAAGGCACTAGCCCCGGAATCCAATCAAAATCCCAGGATGTGCATTACCTTATATGCTGTTTTCTGACCTGAGACACAGTGCATAGCCACCGGCCTGTCCTAGGACATCTAAAAGCTACAAAAAGGCATTACAGAAAACAATTAAAAACAGATACAAAATACCCCTGCACCATTTTCCATTGTAAGGTGATGTGTGCTTTGTTAAAAACACAGGAATCATGAACGGGTACACACCAGTACCTTTATGGGCCGACTAATGCCCACAAGATAAATGAGTGATGAAACAAGTGAGGCGAAAAGGCTTTACTTTTCTCCAAAGTCAGGTGAGTGTTCAACACAACAAATAGCTGGGGGTCAACATCTATGTGTCAAACAGTCATAGAAAGCATGGACCACTTTATTTGACTAGTGTATGCACTGAGAAAGAGCAGGTAAGGTGAGCATTGCGGTGTGGTTTGGGGGAGTGTGATTAGGGGTCATCATTGCTCACTTGTGGGGAAACTTCAGACCATCAGTACTAGGAAGCTTGGTTTCCCCTTTGAATTATTGTATTTTTATATTGCACATAGCATCTTACAATAAAGTGCAATGGGGAAACTTCTGTATCACAAGCTTTTAACACATGGGATTTTTGATTACTTTTATATGTGCCTAAAGACAAGCTGGTGGCGTTTACCGCGTATGGCCACTTAACGTGGCTACTGCCCTAAAACTCATGCCATAAGCTTTTTGCTTCTTCTTTGCCTATTGCAGTTTGGTCTTCTTCCTGCCTTCTCAGGTCCGTAAAGTCCTTATAAAGGGGCTTAACAGGGGGTGGGGGTCGGTGGAGTGCGTAAGACAGAGCGAGAGAGGTGTGTCTGTGTCAGTGTCTGTGTCTCCCAGGAAGGGGGCTGGGAATGTCTAGTCCAACTGCACATCACCGGTGCCAGAAAGTCTGTTACATGGGGTGGATGTGAAACCACCTGTTGTTCCTGATTTGGCAACCAATGGCTATTTGAATGGTGCAGATCCTTAACATTGGTGGGCTTGGACTTGCTTCCGGATATAAATGGAGGACATTTGCAGCTATTCTTGAGGTCTACTTTGGAGTCTAGATTCCCTCAAAGAGCAGAGTGTTGACCTGAAGACAACTCAAGAGGCCCAGCATCCCTTTGAGTGTCCGGCCCAATGAAGCCCTGCTCCTCTGCCGGATATCGAAGACCCTGCACAGTGCTTCTGCCCTTGGACCAGTGGGGCCAACTAGTCTTAAAGCCTTCCTGAGGATCCAGCCCATCAGACCTTTCGGAAGTGTCCCTGGACTGCTCGGTGGACTGACCAGCTCTATCGTGGGCTACCTCGGCAGAAGCGTCACTGTTCTACGTTCAAGTCCGGAACTGTGGTGGTCGCCAGCTTGTGCCAAGTATCCTTCTCCCCAAATTCCTGCTTCCTATGATCAAGGGAACCAGTCCCGGAGCAGCGGATGTGACCACGAATGGAAGGACGCCTGTCGTCACCTGCGAACAGTGTCTGTTACTGGAACTCACCTTCCTCAATTCTGTGAAATGTCCTAAGGAGGTCTGCATTTCTTCACTGAGAGGGATTGCATCTTGGAGTTCCACCCAACCGGAAGCATCCTCGAACCTGCAACTCCTGGGCACCTCTCCTCCAGAACAAAGGGCGGAGGATCAAGCCCCCAGAAACCCCCATACAATCCACAACGACATGTAGAAAAATCTGAGTCCGGGGGGTAAGCACGCATCAGTGTTGTCCCCCCCAACCACACCCCATCCCATCCCCACCCTGTCCGCCATAGGAGAACATTAGGAACAAGTACCTCTGTCTCCTGTCCCCCCTTTCACTCGCCTCTCGTCCTAGAACCAGGGTTGAGTATTGTGACATAAGATTTGTCCTTTAGTAGCTTTCCCTCCATAGTGCTATGGACCCCACACATTTTGCTTTCGTTTTTTAACCTGCCCTGACTTTTTACAGGGAAGTGAAGCCTTCAGCTACACTCCCTGGCCTTTTGCTCATTTTGTTAAGGGACAACGAATCAGTCCTTCAGAGTTTCAGTACTGAAAAACAAGGATTCAAAACTGCACAGAGCATCTTACAATGCAATGTAATGGGGACACTTTGTATCACACTAGTCTTTTACACTTTGGATTATTGGCTAAAGACAAGCTGGCGGCAGCAATATTTTTACCATGTTTGTATTACTACTAGTATGAATATTAGCGTTTACCACGTATGGCTATTAAATGTAGCTAGTGCCATGCCACAAGATTTTCACTTGTTCTTTGTTCATGTTGTTGCTTGGCCTTCATCCTGCCCAGACGTGGGTCCCGTTCCTGCTGGGCCCAGAGACCCAAGCAACTCCTCACTGATTATGCCCAATGGGGCCACAACATGCCTGGGGATGCTTGTGGTCTTGTGCAGAAGGGATGTGACCAAGCAGTTTAGGCTGTACTGCCCCTTTTGGGGTGGGACCAAGCCTGATTGGCATATGGTCTTTAGCCTTTTGCAATGGCTTGGAAGGTGAATAAGGAAGACTGTGGAGTGTCGCCCAGAGCAATGCCAGAGGTTAAGATGAATTCAAAACCTTCCAGCCATCAACTCTTGTTTTGCTTCTTCCTGCCTTGTCAGATCATGAAATCCCAAAAAAGGGCATGCACTTGCTTGAGAAAGCCCCAGCTTTCACGGGCTACTAATGCCTTGTGTGCATGTGGCTCAGGAAGGGGTGGGACTGGAGTCAGAGTCTGGGTGGGGGACACAAGTAAAACCCATAGTGGTCCCTGATTGGACCACTACTGGCTTTTTGAATGGTGCAGATGCTTACCATTGGTGGGTTTGGACTTCCAGTAAGGACTTTGGATAAGAGGACTCCTGCAGCCATTTCTTCAGATCAGCGTTGGAGCTTAGAATCCTGTGCAGAAGAACAGCTGACTGAAGATCAGAAGAAGACTCCTGAAGAGGCCCAACATATACTCCTGCATCTGGCCTGGGGAAGCCCTGTTGGACTACCTGATCTGTGAAGGCCCTATGCAGTGCTTTAACCGCTGGACTGGTGGGAAGAACCAGTCTCAACATATTCTCAAGGATCCAGTCGCCCTGAGCCTTCGGAAGTGTCTCTGGACCACCCGGTGGACTGACCAGCTCTCCAGTGGACTTCTTCGCTAGAACCACTGCCATTCTGTGCTGCCATCTTATGGTGTAAGTTGCCTTAATGCCAAATTTCAGCCTCCCAGCTTCAAGGGATCCTGCTCTGGAAGCTCTTCTTCAACCTCAACTGGAAAGACGCCTGCCGTCGGTTGTGTGCAGTGGTCCCTGCTCAAATGCGCCTTCCCTAGTCTTGTGAACTGTCCTGAAGAGATCAGCATCAGTGCTTTTTGCATTTCCCGATCGCCAATAGTTGCACTGTGCTACTGGACCTGACAGAAACAATCCTTGCATCTGCAGCTCCTGGGCACTTCTCAATGGCACCAACTGCAGGAAAACCAATCTTCAGCGACCCCCAGTCGCCCCATCCAATCCTCTGGCAAAATCGGAGTCAGGGGGTAAGTAAACACAAAGCGATTGTCTCCCCCTGTCCTCCATAGGATAAAATTGGGAACAAGACTCTTTGTATCCTTCCATTCCACTGCTTTTCGGTAGTCACACCTGAGCAGCTTTACCTGAAAGAGAAGAATACATCTCTACTTACCAGTAACTTTGCTACAGCTCTTCTTTTGAACATTTCACCAGCACAAGCACTTTACCTGTGTTGGGGTGGTCAAAAAGGGTCCCCTTTATTACAAGGGATTCATGTCGCACACACCATATTGATGACGGGAAGATGGCAGCAAACTGGGATAGTGTTGCAAATCCATATGAATCGAAGGGAGTTCATTATATGTAATTTCTAGTGTTACAATTATTTAGAATGTATACATATTAGATGTTCACACACATTCAAAGATACAATATTAAAACTGCAAATCCAACACAAACATAAATCCACACAATGGGGTGCTTTTCTCCACAGTCAGCTGTTACACATTTATTGTAAGCAGCAGGGAAATTTTTGGCGGGAAAGAGAGTTAGTTAGCTAGTAAGGTGGTACAAATAGGGTAAGGTTTACAGTCTTGCCCATTGTATTGTATTAAAATCTGAAGAAGGGGTTAGTCATTTGTTTGGTGGTAATAAACATGAGGCCTGAGGCCAGCGTCCGACAGTTAAGTGTTTTCCCAAGTCATCAGAGGCTGTATGTGGCCACATAAATTAGGTCTTTTTTAAACGCCAGGAGTCTTGTGGAATGAAGATCGCAATCTGTAGTTCAAAGAAAATCCTGTTTATGCGGACCTTCCTCTATTTGCCAAAATACGTCAGCAGGACCATGTGCAATCATACTTAAAGTTAAAGGCCTTCGGCCAGTTATTGCTAGCAATGAATTATGTTTTCAATACTAATGTTTAACCATGCACCAACATCATGACCTAATACGGACAAAAGAAGGTATGTTTTGAATACAATCTGAAGATAATAATGAAAATAAGTCTGGCCACTGAAAATTTAAGAATTGGGAAAAGATGTGATTTCTTTGAAGAGGTTTTGTCCAATCATATTTGGGGTTAGGGGTTGTAATAAAGTATCTGGAAGTGTTTAAATTTGTTGCAAAAGGTATATAAGCAGCCAAATGACATTGTATTGTTGATATTTGAGTTAGTTTGGTCCTGCAACACCATCTAACCGCTCCTCAGAGCTTTTTTTATAATAAACTTGCTTTATGTAAAACCGTGTACTCGCCTTAAGTGGTGGGCCTGTTTTGGGTTAAGGTGATTAAAGGCCTATCCCCACATTTGGCGAGCCAAGGTAGGAGTCCAGGTGCTCCGAAACGTTGCAGGTCTTCTGTCCACACCTCGTGACGGGGACAAGTCTTCCGTGCATGGTGAAAAAGGTCTGCCGACGCCATATTTGTTAGTGGTCCGTCTGCTCCCCAGAGATGTGGTGCAGTGGCTTAGCTGTGTGGAACGATTTGCTGAAAAACCACATCGAATAACTTTGGGTTCACGTAAGTACACGTTTGGGGGTGTAAAGCAAGGGGGAAATGGGGATAAAAAAGGGGTGGTTTCTTTGAATTAAGGGTTTTTGGAAGGTAAAGGCAGACTTGGAGTGTTGGCGTGAAATTAGTTGATCTTGGTCTAAACAATGGAAAAGAAGGAAAAAACTGGATAGCTGGCAAAAAACAGTGCAAGTTCTATGCTCAAAAAATACCCGTAATATCTGGGCATTACTGGGTGAGGTAAAGGGTAGTAGGTTTACATGCCAAATCAACCCGATAAAAGCTGATGACTGGTAAGATTCCTTGAACAACGTAATGGGAATATGGTCGAGCTGATGCCACGGCCTTATATTGTCCAACACATCCCTCCGCCCTTTACAGTTAGTGTCGCTGACCTTCAAGAAAAAATTCTGAATCTCAAGGCTTCATGAGCACCAGGACCTAACGGTCTTGCTAATATAGTTCTGAAAAACAACCCTACCTTTTGGACAAATCTATTAAAAATTTTAATTTATAAGGTACTTTCTGAGGGATGAATCCCTGAAACTTGGCAGACTGCTATACTGGTTCCAGTATTTAAGAAGGGGAACAGATCTGACCCGAACAATTATAGATTACTATCTATGTTAGATTGCTCAGGGAAAATGTTCGCCTCCTTAATATTGCAGAAACTTCAAGTTTGGGTGGAAGAATCTGGGGTATTGGATTGTTTTCAAAGTGGCTTTAGGGCTGGTTTTTCTACATCGCATAATATTTGGATTATGAATAGTCTAAGAGCTAAAGTTTTACTACCAAATAATCCCCCATTGTATGCTTTATATGTTGATTTTAAAGCGGCCTTTGATGTTGTTAACAGAGAGAAGTTATGGAGCAAGCTGAAAGGAATGGCTTGTCCTACGGGCCTATTATATTACCTACAGCTGCTTCATTATAAAACCACAGTTCGACTTAGGCTGGATGGTAGTGGAATTACTACTAGACCTGTAAGACAACTTCGAGTGGTAAAACAGGGGTGCGTCACCGTGCCAACATTATATAACCTATTTGTATCTGATATTCCTGAGTATATTAAATCTGCTCATAATGTACCCCCGAAAGTAATTTCAAAACACTGTCTGGTGATGGCCTACGCGGACGACCTGGTAATTTTTGACCACACATTCAGTAGTCTCTCGCGTTCAGCTGCCAAGCTTTGGGAATATGCAGAATTGAACGAATTAATAATAAATCAGAACAAGACAGAATTAATTATCTATTCCCATGGGAAAATCAGTCGCCCTTGCTTGCAGGTTGGAAATCACAAAATCTCTTATGCTCCATTTTACAGATATTTAGGAGTTGAATTTGATTCTAAAAATAAGTACAACTCGTGTGTTCAAGATCGTAAAACTAAAGCTGCCCAACTTACTGCCATGATTTCCCAGTTCGCTCGCAGTCAGAGCGGTTATTCTATCTGGGCTGCACGCCAATTATACACTCAATGTCTTGTTCCAATGGTAATCTTTGGACTTGAGACGTTGGTTAACATGAATTTAGAATGGCAGCAGGTTATCGAAGGCAAGTTCTGGCGCAAGTTATTGGGTGTTCCTCAAGGAATCCCTATGGCAATATTGAGACTTGAGCTTGGGTTGTGTTCTTTGTCATCAATGGTCATTTTATGGTGTTAAAATCTATGTGAATACTACTAACCCTCTAATGTTAATTATGAGAGATGAAATCAATGGGAACAAGCAGGCTAAGTTCATGGACGAAATTATCACATTGTTTAGTAACATAGGATGGAAGCCACAGTGGGGCACAGATTACAACACCTTGAAATATCAATTGGGGGAGCGTTTGAAGCTATGGGATTGGCAAAATAACTTCAATCGTTTGGAAAAACTGAGGAGTTATGGATTTATTTCACACATCCTATATAAATACAAAAAACCCCAAGACTATCTGAACCTATGTCCTTCTGACAATCTCAGACATTTCCTACTATTATTGCGTATTAACCATCTGGCGGTGTTAACGGTGAACGGACATGAACGAGCGATCCCCAAAGAGGAGTGATATTGTCGGATATGTAAAAGGAGAACCGTGCCTGAAACTGCCAGACATGTCTTAATGCTATGTCCAAATTTAGGTTTGTTATATATTACAAATTACGGCAATTATGTACATCATTTGAATTATATCGAGGAGGATGAATTCTGGTACATGTGCTTGAATACCCAAAATCCCAGGCTACATTTAGCATTGTATAGAGTTTGGTGTAATGTAGTCAATCGGTTGAATAAATATTAATTATGAATGTCATTAGATATGAAGGCAAGCCCAGTATAAACTGGTAAGCTGATAAGGACTACCTATTAAGAAATATCTAACTAATCATGGATTATGAGATCTAAACAAACAAAATTGACCACTGAGTATGGAAATTGACGATATTCATGGGGAGGAGTGACTTAGGTTTCCATCGGAAAATGGAAAGCATAGTAAAACTTGGGTTAGTGATCGAAGAATATGTGTATATATGTATATGTGTATATGTATATGTGTATTATCTCTTTGATCCCTGAACTATAATGTCGATCCATTAACAGATTCATTGAATGTACTGTATTTATTTGCATGAAGTGCATAATGGTATGTTATATGTTTTATGTTTTTGATATTCTATTTTATTTTTATGCTCTTATTTTATTGTTGAAAACATGTGTAAAGTTTTTGTTTATAAAACTACATCACATTAAAATAAATAAATAAATACATTAGTTAAGGTGGCAGGGCTTGGAAAAGTGGATTTTTTGATAGAGTGGTTGAACTGTTTGTTCTGTGTTGTAAGTCTTTTGTATATATTTGTACCTAGTTTGTTAATTTAGATGTGTGAGGGGGAAGCTTGTCCCGATGCCCTTTAATTTGCTTGTCTGGAACCCTCACCTGAGGGTGCAGTGGTATCTTAAGGTAAGTCCAACCATAGATACCTTTCTGAAGTAGGCCTTGACATTCTTTTCTATTTGCTGAGTGGGCGGAGACGCTCACCTCAATAATTTTGGTTAGTCGAAATAGTGAAGGGAAACTTCCTGTAGTCAGGAAGAGACAGTTTTGTAGTAGAGAAGGCTGTACTAATGATAAATAGAGCGCGAGCAGCAGTGCTGAAGTGGATAGCATTGCGCCCCCCCTATGCTCGAGTGGCGAGCATATCTCTGAAATATTGGCCGGCAAGTGTTTTTGATAAGATGCTGTCTTCTGTCTATGAGTGAGAAGTAGAATTGGAGTAAATAGTGAAGTGGGGTAATTATGGTATAGGGCAGCACAGTGAATGAGTGTGGAGTGTGAGTAAGGAATTGGGTACGGGTAAAAACAGAGCTCTTGGATGAAATTCTTTTCATGCTTCAGGTACAACTTAGTATCGAATTCTTTGTGAAACTATGTTTTTGATAACTTTGATTGGAGTATGGAGACTCTGTTGAATCATTTGTGCCAAGTGTTGCCCGGCTACATGGCGAACATTTTAAAATATAGGGAATGGCTGCGGGAGAGTAAGGGGAAAATGATATATCCTTGGCCTACTAAGGGCTCCTATGATACAGGGATATTGGAGAACCCTCATACCTTTTTAACTACAAAGCACAAGAGCTTGAAGTTAGAAAAGCAGTTAAACATCTTGGAATTATGGAGGATGTATGATAAAAGCGGGAACGGCCATATTGTTGAAATTGTGGGGTGGGGTGAAAAATGAGTATGCAAGAATCTCTTCTGCACCACCCCCATATGGGTGCTATGCTTCATTGCCCGCAGGGTGGTACACAAAGCCCGAGTTTGTACCACCATTTTTCACAGCAGCTACTCAAGTGGTTGCAAGATGGACACAGGTAACGCTTCCATCAGTTACAATTTCTAAGAACTGGGATTTTGAGGAAAGTGGAAGGGTAACTCCTTCAATGGTTAGGGCTGCAGAGAGGTTGAAAACAGAGAGCGGGAAGGGGATAAGTCCCCCAAATACTAGGTTTGCAGGTTGATTAAGTGTGGCGGAGCAAGAAAGAGTGAGGCCGATAGTTAGAAGAGCGGAGGAAGGATTGAAAATGAGAAATGAAAGCGGTTAGGCCTCTTCCTGCAAGGATAGATGAGACTGCAAAGAGTGATAGATGTGCAAGAACAGGATGAAAGATGAAGGAAGCACTACGGCTAGCGGAGGAAGAGGCATTGCTGTTACGGCAGCAGAGACATGAAGAACGGTAGCAAGTGAGAAGACAGGTAATGTATGTAAAAGGAGGAAGGTGGAGACATGGGCTGGTTCTTGTTAGATTGGACAACTCTTATCAGAACGGTTGAGGTAGACATGGAGAACAGGGATCCTGCCATGGGCAAAGAGGCTGAGCAGGGAGGACGGGAAATGGTACCCTATGGTAGTGCTGATTATGCTTCCATGCCTGTTAGGGGATGTGGTAGCCCAAGTAGACTATGAAGGAGAGGAATGGGATGTCGAACAAGGAGAGCAGGGTGTAGGCACCCTACCTCACAGCGATAGAAAGCACACCATGGAACCATAGGACACACCAGGGTATTCGCATGGCTGTAGTAAAGGTATTCGCATATTTGACCTAAACATTTGATCTCATTTTTTTTTTACCTTTTTTCAGTCAAATTTAATTAAAATATATATGTGGGGTGGGTGAGGGTATAGATTAGGTTGAGAAGTGGGGGGGATCTCCCCCGCATTTTAGACCGAAAACAAGGTCCAATAAATTCGATCAAATGTTTTAGCTCAAATAGATCCAAACCGTCGTAGGGGAGAGAGGGGGGGAAGCCCCAGTAAAAACAGGCATAACTCAGTTTCTGTTCCCCTAGAAGGGTCTGGGAAGGGCCCATTATGTCATGTAGTCACACATGGACCAGAATAAGTTGATGAAGACACTCCCTTCGCTCACTGGAGGGGCAGGGAAGTGGATTTATGCATTGGGGAAGCATAATGCTCATGTCATGTTGGCCATAGGGGACATGAAGAGCTTATTCACTCTCCTAATGGGGGAGCGGTCAGATGAGCTGTGGAAGAGACGGGGGTATCCGGGAGTTCAGTTGGATACAAATACCCATGATGGAGCAGCTTTTAATAATTTTAGGGCCGAGGTATGTGGGGGTGTAAGGAACTCCTGGTGGCAACAGTAAAGACAAACAAGTGATCACAGTTCAAGGGTGTTTATTAAACAGTATAGGTATGTTGGAAAAATGCCCAATCCAAAACTTAATCGAAGATGGAAGCAAGCTTCGACCATTGTTAGGCAGAATCCTGTGCAGTTCCCTTGGGGAACACTGCAAAAAGATTAAGACTACAGGAGTAAGCAGTAAACCCAATTGGTAGCAGTCTGCACCACCCAGATTTACCTGGTAGCTGTGGCTGAGCAGTCAGACTTCTCCCAAGAAGAGTTAGGCACTATACAGAGGATACAAAGTAGGGCTAAAAACACATTTGAAGAAGCTAAAACACAGACCAGAGCTTTGTATCAAAATTATATAATTATTTATTTAACATACTTTAGAAAATACACTAGCACTATTAATCAAAGCAAGTTCAAAACACAATCAGAAAAGTATACACACCTCCCTTAAGAATTATTAGACAAGTCTAAGTCAAAACACCACTTATCGTCAAAACAGAGGTGAGCGCGTAACCTAGATGGCACTCTAATAATTAAATAAAAGGGAGAGAAAAAGGCAGGTCATGAAGATAAAACAGTTCTCAACACTTTTAAGAGACCAAAACAAGTTAGTAAAGGCAGAGTCTACTGTAGAGCCAAAGTTCATAGGCCAGGCCCACTTTAAATGGAGCAAGGTGAAATGTGCCCAAGATCACACAGTTGAGAAATGCATTCAAGTCTTTGTAGAAATGTTCAAAAGAGGTTGGGGTGGTTCAAAAGGTAAAGTTAGAAGGTCTGGAGCCAAACCAGTTGGAAAGCCAAGGATTTAAGAGTCACCTTTAGCAAACCGTAGAAAGGGAGGCCAGGTGGAACACAGTACCTTTAAAGTTGAGGAAGCTCCAGCGGTGGCAGGTGTTCCTGGCAGCAGGTGCAGTTTGTGGTTTCGAACAGGGGAAGAGAGGATCTCGTCGAGGAGGAAACTTGGAGTCGTTGCACTGCCCAGGGAAGAAACCAGCCGTTTAAAAGGTGCGTTCCTGGTATTCCCGGTCACAGTGGTGAAGCTTGGCTATCCGGCCGCCGGGGCGCTTGGCACGGGCGATTCGACCAAGAGACGTCCTGGAAGGCGAAATGGCGAACTGGTTGATCCCACCAGCTCAGAGGAAGAAGACTCTTTCAGCAGACGATCTTCTCTTGTCGTCGGGAAAATGGTGAGGTTGTTGCAGCAGGGCTCCACCGGTGGTGTCGTCGGTTGCAGATGGCTCAGCTTCTCCCCTCTTCGGATTTCTTAGGTCCTGTGGCGACTTCTGAAGTTCCAGTCCCAAAAGCCCTGTATGCAGAAAAACCCCCATTCAACAGCCTAGCTGTCACTCATTCATGCTAAATGGTGAGCCAGGCTGCTCACCACTGGGCCAATCAGAACAGAGTGCGACTTGAGTTGCTAAGGCAACGTAGTCCAAGGTGCCAATTCCCCCATCCACACATCCTGTGGAACCCAGACAGAGTGGCACCAGTTGGAGGGCTTCTGGGGAGAAGCCCGCCAGAAAGTGGAACAAAGGGCCCGACCTTGGTTGGAGTTAGAGACGGACACGAACGCCATTTTAGAAGAGAGTTCTGGCAAAAAGACCCAACCGGTGATTTCATATTAAATAAATAAACCGGCGGTATCTTTAACATTGCACCAAAAAGTGGTGCGTTTAAAATCAATGGGAAAATCCCATAGGAAATATTCCGGTGGAATATTTTGCGTGGTAACCACTGCCACCAGCCAGAAACTCGACAAGGGGGACTGGACAGTGCCCCCTTGGAAACAGACCCAGGGGCAATCTAATTAACCCCTTCCAGTACTTCCACAATATGATGGTTTGTACTGGTCCTGTTCACAATTTTGGACTAATAAAGCCAATGGTGACTTTACATGCCCTCGGAGACAGTAGTCAGTCCCAGGGTATGGAGTCTGTTTGGGAGTCACTATGACACCCCGCGTTACTGCACTGAGGGTGCTGTGTAACACATACACTAAAACAGATGATACCCTATGGAGTAAAAGACCCCATAGCCACACGCACACAAAAAGTCAAAGACATACCTCAAATCATGTCTAATAGTGAGAGGAAGAGAGTCTCACTCTTAGCAGGAGAAAAAAACAAACCCCAAAAATCTAGCAAAGCTGCTGGGGGACTCATTAGGTTTGGGAAATTAGCCTTATAAGAGAATTCTCCCTAACAACCATCAAACAATAATAAGGCAGTCCTAGTGGCGTTTTGTCAAATAAAAGGGCCTATATTAAGAAAAACCTATTTCCAATACTTACGCTAAATACTAAATAAGTGTGGGATAAGAAGCAAGTGTTCACAAATAAGTCAGGATCCAGTAGTTGGGGTCTCCCTTCCCCACGTTTTAAGCACAGGATAAGGTAGGATTCTGGAGCATAGCACACGCTTGAGCTTTCCCAGCACGAGCCAATAGTTCTGCTCTCAACAATCAGAGCCTTCGGTGGTTAAGTCTCTTTTCTACCTACAAAAGGTCTCTTGCCTCGGAGTATAAAATAATAAACAAAGGTTCCTTTCGGTACATACGTTGGGTGATGTCTTTTCCACCCCTGCATCCCCCTCTTCCAGGCTCAGACCCTTATCGAATGTTTGCTTCCCTTCGTCAGGCTCACTTTGGCTTTGAATGTAATTTTGTCTGCGACATTCAGAAATCTTAATGTCTTTTTAAACAGTTCACTGTGGACAGCTCTCTTTCGGGTTCATTCTTGCCTACTTTCTTATCCCTTTTACTAGGCGGGATTCACTTCTCTTAGCTTCACAATCATCTATCGGTCAAAGACTTTCGACTGTACAGAGAATTTTACTGGACCCCTGCATGAGAACTTTGACCCCCCTTTTCTCGCCTTTCCCAAAGCCTTTTGGTGGTGGTAGTTTCAACAATCGGTAATCGCCCAGAGTTTCCTGAGTGGGCACCTGTGTTGCTGGTTTTCCCCCTTTTCCACATCAATAGTTCTTTATGCTTTCACAGTTCTATTAGCCGTTTGCTACTTTTCGTTCAACACAGTTGGGTTTCTTATCCGCATTCCCCTCACCTCAACGGTGTTGATGAACTGCTCTTTGAAGTCAATGTTTGTACCACAGAGACAAGAGTCTCTCCCTGCCTTGTTTATCAGCGGAGGAGGGTCCTGTGTACCATTGACATCTGCTGCAACACTCGCTGGCTAGCGTTCGAGGTCTTATGATTTCTTCCGCTGAGGTTTCACAGGCCTTGGTCGGAAAGGGCAAGGTTGCTTCTCTCCTTGTCACCTCACGGTTTGCAATGTCCTTCTCCTCCTCTTGAACTGCAGTGCTGAGTTAGCTCTCTCGACGTTTGGTTTGCCTTGCTCGTATTGTGCTCTTGTGCTCCACCTTTTATCCCTGTGTGGAAGGAAACGGGTTGAGGGTGGTCAGGTGTGTGTGCTTCTGGCCAATTGCCTGACCCTTGTGTTGGGACATGTCAGGTAAATGGCTTGGGTGTTATTCCGTCCTTCGTGATATGCGAAAGGGTTCATGTCAAAAAAAGGGGGGGTAGAGTGTTTGCATACCCTACGTTGTTATTGAAATGTGTACATCGCAAGGTCACCCGGAGGTATCTTGGCGCTACAGAGGGAGGTACAAGAACCATCATCCAAAAGCAGCAGTAAACTAAAGCAGATGTTTTTAGCGTCTTCCTGAACGCCAAGTGATTTGACAAGATGTTTACCGTCAGTGGTAAGTCGTTCCAGATTTACGCAACAACAACTGAAAAAGCCTGCCCACTGATGCATTATCAGCGAAAAGTAGGCACACGCAGCAGACCGGCTGAGGCTGAACGCAAAGAGCGGGTAGGAAGGTACCAGGTAAATTAGGACTGGAGGTATTTTGCCCCCTGTCCATGCAGCGCCCGATGGACAATGCAAAGTACCTTAAACTTGAACCGCTGTGCCACCGGAAGTCAATGCAGGGTGCGCAGCACTGGCGAGATGTGGGCCCCGAAAGGGTATGCAGTAATAAAATTGTGGCAAAAATGTCGCCTTTGCAAAAAATCACGGCAAAAATGCAGTGGTTTGACCCTGTAAAGGTGTACCCCATTATACCATTTAAGGAGAGCGGGGGTGTCCCCTGCTCCCCTTAAATGGTATAATGGGTCTGGGGGTTGCGGGGGTGTCCCCCGCATCCTATACATGTATTGTGATGGGAAAACCACAGCCTTTTTGCTGCAATTTATTTTATAAACTGCTATTTTTGCTGCGATTTTAACACATGGAACCCCCCCGTAAGTAGACTCCGTTGCCACCGAGGCGGACAGATTTTGAAGGTGCTGAAGCTGATGGATCATACCCTTGGGTGGAGCAAAATATGAAGAGTTACAATAATCCAATATGCTTAGCACCAGGGCTGCAACCACCGGAGGACGGAGGGTGGCACGTAGCATGGGAAGCACCATTTTTAGTTTTTTAAGATGGAAATAACCTACTTTACACACTGCAGATACATGGGCATTTATGGAGAGAGTGGCCGAAAGAATCACTCCCAGATTCATCTCCTTTGTCACTGGAACAGGAAGAAAGCCAAGAGACGAAGGCCAGAAAGAAGACACCCAAAGGGCAGGATCGGGGTGGGGTGGCGCCTACCACCATCACTTCAGTCTTGTCTCCATTCAACTTCAGCCAGTTTTAACTCATCCACTCACCCACAGCAGTCAGGCACGACAACATCTCAGTCCGATCAAGATCTAAACGGATCAGGATCTGAGTGTCATCAGCATCCTACGTGTTAGGTTGGGGAAAAGTTGTCAACAGGAGGATACCGTGACTCACATTGGTGTCCCACTTGCACTCCCCGAGGAGCCCCCTGCCCCATCCATGTGATCTTCCCTCACTGGTCCACCCCTAGGAACTGGATCCAATAGCAATGGCTGTGTCCTGGCCACCTGGATGACAGATCCCCATGGACTAGTCCGGGAGACACCTTCAGGTTTCTCACAGGGGCCTTTCAGATTATGTATCCAGATACGCCCGATATCAACTCGATTTTAGATAAGATGATGAAATTGGATGATGATGCTGCCACACAGATCCAGTTAATTCAGGAGATGTGAAAAGCAGAAACAGGAGAAGCATGGAACAAGAATGTGGCAATTTTATACCACATGCTGAAGAATGGACTTCCGAAAGAAGTCCAGCACGATTTAGATAAAGTAGTAGGGATGGAGGCCAAGAGTTGGCCAGATATTCAGGCACATATTATGCATTTTTGCAAGAAAAGACAGGAAAAAGAGGACAAATGTAGAGCAGGCACAAAAAGCAGAGGCTAAACTCGTGCAAAGGAATTTGGCAAAGATTTTCCCAGAAGGGGCAGTAATTACAAATTCTACAGAGGGACAGCAGGGGCAACAGGGACACAGTGAACCGGGAATGAGACAGGGTTGGGTGGACGGGTATGTACCCAATACAAGGGCAATGAGAGTGCTTCTGAGGGGGCAGAGGAGGATTTCCACAGGGAAGTGGGTCATTTGACGGGTTCGGAGGAATGGGTCCTCGGTTTAATGGGCCAACAAGAAATTATGGAGGATTTTTTGGGATTCAGTGTTGGTCATGTAGAAGGTTGGGGCACATGTCACCGGATTGTCGTGAATGGCCACAGTACTTTAACATTGGACCTCAACAGATGCAGGCCCGACCCTGCCGTATGCCCTAGGTTCCGTGCAGCAGGGTCCCCATCCATTCCCGCAGGGTAATTCAGCAACGCAGCCTAGCCAGAGCTCCAGGATGGTCGCAGGTGATGTCCCAGGCCTTGGGTACCCGTCTCCCATGTGGGCTGAACATCCCTAAGCACAGCCTGGAGCTGTCTGTCCTGCGTTACAGCCTTTCCCTCCAGGGAAGAATGGGGATCCTGCCGGAACTGCCACTGGACTTGGGGACAGTCAACCCACATGTGAGACAGCCACCCAAGGCCAGTGACATCACCCACGATAAATCCTGGAGTGCTGGCTGTGCTGTCTTACAGAATTTCCCTCACGGAAGGGATGGGGATCCTGCCAGGGCTCACTGGGACAGCCCCAGCACTTGGGGATGGTTGCCCCATACGGGAGACAGCCGGCCAGGGACATTACCCCCGACTATCCTGGAGCTCTGGCTGGCCTGCGTTACAGCTTCTCCCTCCGGGAAAGGTCAGGGACTCTGCCGGGGCTCCCTTGGAGTGCCGCTGTGCTTGGGGATGGTCGACCCACATGGGAGACAGGTGCCCAAAGCTGGGGACATCACCCCTGACCATCCTGGAGCTCTGGCTGGGCTGCATTACAGAATTTCCGTCTGGGAACGGATGGTGACCCTGACACCCTGGGACTGCCGCTGTACTTGTAGATGCTTGGGGATGCTCAACCCACCCAAAAAAAAGGCTAAAATCGCCCACCTCACACAAAACTGATGGAAACCTTATAAATGTGTTTTTTTTTCCCTTTCCGCTCAACCTGTTCCTAAAAGCCTAGAAAATGGCGAAATCGGCACAGCAAACCATTTGTTCCCATCTCTTACAAGGAAAGAACCACAGGCTTCTCTGTACATCAGTGTATGGCCATTTTCTGAAAAAACAAAATTAGCTCCTTTTTGGTCATTTTCTCTCACCCCCCATACAGAAAACTAGGATTCCTTGGTGGCGTTAGGACCACCTACATGTGGGAAGAAAAGGGGCCAAATGTGGTAGAGATATCACATGTAACAAAAACAGTTACAAGGGATTGAATGGTGACATACCTGAAATTGCCAAAAAAGGGCTTGGCACAGGGAGGGTGGGTTGGGGGGGGGCGGATACATTGGCAGATAAGGGGTTGGTTGGTGCAGATGTGGTTACGAGTTTTTACGCACCTTCTTCCCTATAGAGAAATGAAATAGGCCGAAAACCGCCTTTTTGTTTCTTAGAAACATTTGAACCGTTTAACTAATTGTTCCCCAACATTTCCAGTTGGGTTGGCCAGTGGCAGGCACTGTCTAGTGAACATTTCATCGAAATCCTTCCAGCATGTGAAATGTTTTTAGCAATAGTATTTTTGGGGCAAGTCCAGGAGAATTGGTTTCATCTGAACTATAAGGTGGCGACAGTGAACTACTATATAAAAAGGGTATATGACATATTACTAGTCTTTCTAATGCGTATATCTGCTTAGTTTCATATGCTTTGCATAGACCACCATCTAGTGGTTGGTGCAGATTATTACATAATCATTTTTTTCGATTTCGAAAAGGAACATCAACTGGGTGTTACTCGAATACTAGCCCTATTGTGATGTTTACTGTGCCCATGATCCCTCACGTGGCGAGGTGCACAGATTGTTATTTTTTCTGACTTGAAGATGCAGAGTATATATCGTAGTGTGAATGTGGAGAATTGTTTGAAAAACCTCACATAACATACATGTTGTATATTGTGCTTCTACTCACAATGAGGGGAGGTTGGGTGGGCGCATGTGAATCTAATCAGATAGAAGAAGGTGGTGTAATATTTACTGTGAGGCTTGTGGATCTGCTTAGACTTGTATGCTTTGCATAGACTAGCAAGCAGTACAAGAAGGTGGTGGGTTGATGGAAGGAACCGAGAAACAAATGTTTAGGCACAGCTTGTCCCACCCGCGAGTCATTCCTGGCCTGTGTGTCAGCACAATACTGTTGTGTGAAAGTGTGTACTGACTCCATGTAGCCGCTTTGTAGATAGTTTCTAGTGGCACGTTACCAATTGATGCTAATGTAGCCCCTATACCACATGTGAAGTGAGCCTTAGGTATAAATGGCAGAGTCTTGTTTGATAATGTGTTACAGGATTTGATGCACCTTACAATTCATTTAGAAATACCCTTTGAGACAGGGTCCCCTTATGTTCCGGCTGCTAAGGAAATAAAGAACTGTTCTGTCTTTGAGTGGTTTACTTTGTTTTGTTGAGGTATTACATGACTGCCCTTCCAACATCCAGCATTTGGAGTGCCCTTCTCCCCTGAATTTTGTGGATTTTGAAAGAAAGCTGTCAGTTCAATTGAATGGTTGACATGAAGTTTAGCAATGTGTTTAGGTGAAAATCGTGGATGTGTTTTTAAAACCACCTTGTTTTTGTATATTGTGACAAAAGGTTCTGCCAGGCATAATGCCTGAAGTTCACTTAGTCTCGGAGTAGATGTAATCACTATGAGATAAGCAACCTTGTAAGAAAGATCCTTAAGGCTTGCATTATGCATTGGCTCACAAGGGTGGCCCCGTGAGCTTGCCTATGGCAATAATATTCAAATTCCAACGAGGTGGTGGTTTTGCAATTGGCCGGTAATGTTGGATGACTCCTACCATGAATGCTTTGACAACTGGGACTCTATACCAAGAGACTTTACTCTGAGAAGTGGTGTAAGCAGAAAGAGATGCGAGATGGCCTTTTAATTAATTAAAAACAAGAAACAACAAGTGCAGCATATTGATGGAGGAACAGTCCAGTCCAGTTAAAATAGTAGTGTCTAGTGATTGCTTCTAGGATTCTTTTAGAATTTCTATGCATCCAACAGGCACATTAAGTTGACCAAAATCTAGGACTTCAGACGCCAAGCTGCCAAGTTGGTTGCTTGGGGTTGAGGATGAGGGGTTAACCTCCGATTCAGTGTTAACATATTGTAAGGACATGCTAGTTTCATAGATGGGCAAATGGACATATTGAGGTGGGAAAACCACGCCTGAGGAGGCCACATTGGAGCAATTAGGATTGTTGTTTCTATCTCCAACCCTCTGAACGTCCTTGCCACTGTCATGAGGATCCGTCTGAAGCCTAACTCTAAGTGCAACTCTTGGTATGACTCGGACCTTGTCATCCTGAAACACAAGTGTAGGGTGGCTGAGAGGAATTGCAGGGCATTGGGCGCATCCTCTGACAAACTGCCCTGCTGCCTGCTCCAAAGGCAATACAGACTCTGTCCTGTCCAAGAAAAGAGCCAACATCCAAGCTGGCGTCTCTGCGGCCTCCAACCACACGGCCAAATTCTTTAAAATCTGCAAGGAGCCCAATCCTTTTGCAGACTCCACCTCCCCTGTTCCCGCCCAGGCCCTCTGTATGGCTCTGGCTTCTCACTTCACCACTAAAACTCTGGACAGCCTGTCCTCGCTCTCCTCTCCCTCTCCCGGCACCTCTCGGGCCGCCTCTCCCTCTCCTTCTCCCTTCTTAGCTTTCTCTCCGACTACACCCGACAAGGTTTCTAGACAAGTCCGATACATGAAAGTGTTGTCCAAACCGGTGCTCCCCTACTCCTCCAGAACCATCAAGGACCACATTGGTACCCTCGCTCCAGCCTTGACCGATTTCTGCAATCATTCTTTTGCCACTGGAACTTTCCCCTCTCTCCTCAAGGACTCCCTTGTGCACCCGCTCCTTAAAAAGCCTTCTGTCGATCCTACCTGTCTGGCAAACTATCGCCCGATCTCTATCATTCCTTTCCTGGGCAAACTCCTACAAAACTGACCATCTCCCAGCTTACTCTCCACACTGAATCTGTTGGTTGTCTCCATGACAATCAGTCTGGCTTCAGAGAAGCCAGAAGCACGGAAACTGCTTTCCTGAACACCCGTGAAGATCTGCTCACTAGTCTCGATTCAAGCCTTCCTTCTGTCCTCATCCTCCTTGACCTTTCCTCTGTTTTTGACTTGGACAATTACAACATCCTGATCAATCAAATCAGTGAAAACCTGGGCATCATGGATCAGGCCTTGGGGTAGTTGTCGTCCTTCCTTCTCGACTAACCCTCCCAGGTCCAACTTGGGTCCTTTCTCTCCACCACCTCTCTCTCCACACGTGGTGTTCCCCATGGCTCTAACCTCTCACCCTGGCTCTTCAATGTCTAATTGGCCCCTGTTATGCGGGTGACACTCTGCTCTCTTTCAGGCTCCCCTCAGGCTTCCCTCCTCTCTCGCTCATTCCTGACTGTCTATTCGCAATTCAGGATTGGTGTGCCTCCAACGATATCTGCCTTAACGCCAGTAAGACAGATCCTTCGCAGTGGGACCCCTGCTCCCACTTTCCCCCTCTCACTCTGGCCGCCCTACTTGGGCCCACTTCCTTCGCCTTCCTGCGAGGCAAAAAACCTTGGTGTCATCTTCGACTCCACCGTCTCCTCCTTCCAACATCACAGACCTTGTGGAGAATGCCCAATACCAGCTGCACTATCTCAGAGGTATTCCTCTTTTACTCACTTTGCCCCAGAAGCTCACGGTCTCCAGAGCCCTGATTCTCTCTAGGCTGGACTATTGCAACAGCCTCTTTCTCAACCTGCCTTCCTCTATCCTCCGCTCTCTGCAGGTTATCCAGAACAGGACTGCAAGACTTGTCCTTGGCCTCAAACCCAGGGACGGTATCTCACCAACCCTGAAATCTCTCCACTGGCTCCCAGAGGCTGCAAAGATCAGGTTCAAGACCCCCCTGCATTGTCCACAAGGCTTTCTGGGGGCCGCACTACATCCAACTCTCTTCCAAAACACCTTCCTTCTCAAGCCCTTTGCTCAGCAACCTCTAACTCTGAGGGTCTGACGCTTCTCCAGACAGAGTGGGAGGTAGATATCTCTCCTCTGCAGCTATCTCCATGTGGTTTGGCCTACCTGCCTCTCTCAAACTTGAGTCGGACCACCAAATTCCGGCAGCAGCTCAAGACCTTCCTTTTCGCCTCTGCTTTCTCTCTCTCCCCTGCTGACCTACTTACCTCTGTGCTGCGTTTACTGGTGGCTGACCTACCCCCAGTCTCATTGGGTACCAGGTTCCGACATGTCCAGTCACCCCTGCACTGCCTTCGGGCCCACAGCGCACTTATGAGCTGTAACTAACCATACAGACCCCAGCCTCCCTACCCTTAGATGCGCTTCCCTGGCTGCACTTACTGAGCAATGCTGCCCTGATTGCACTTCACCCTCTCCCTGGCACTTCCCCTCTCCCTGGCACTTTCCCTTCTCCCTCCACCCTGCACTTTGCGTTATCGCACTTGCACGATCTGAATGACACAAGGCCTAGTAAGATGGTTTGTTTTGTCCTCCCTCGGTCTTCCCTCCCTTGTCTTGCCGCACCTACAGACGCTTGTGTAGAGGAGAGTTATAAATGACTTATCATATCCTTGTAAATCTCTCCTGGTGCATTTTTTGTGGATTGCTCTGTTTAATAGTGGGGTCGGAGGAAAAGGATATGCAAATATCCCTGACCAACTTATCCACAGTGCGTTCCCATTGAATTCCTTCTGCGGGATCCTGGAGGCGTAATTTAGGTATTTTGCATTTTCTTTTGTGGCAAATAGATTTATGTTGGTTGCTCCCAATGTGTAAAAATGTTGGTTAGAATATCCGAATGTAACGGGTCATGTGATTCTGCTTAGTGTGTCTGCTAAGCAGTTGTGTTCCCCTGGACTATGTTGGGATTGGAGATGTATTTCTCTTCGGAAGCTCCAGTTCCAGATCTTCTGTGCTAGTGTGGACAGACTGAGGGAGTGAGTTGTGCCCTGTTTGTTGATGTAAAACATGGCTGTTGTACTGTCTAATGATTAGCACATTCTTCCCAATTAACTGGGGGTGTTCTGTTTCATGAACAGTTTGTGTGACCACATGCCCTGTGTCGTTAGGTGGAGACAATGGGCTCCCCAACCTGAGTGTGATGAGTGTTTTAATTGTCAGGTGTGCTGGGGATTTGACATGTTTTCCCTGTAACATATTTACTTTTGTCAACCACTGAAGAGCTGACGCCAATGTTTATGTTTATTGAGTTTATATAGCGCTTCAATCCAAAGCGCTTTACAGTAAAACAACAAGGTACAATAACGGCTGAAGCACAATTACAAACATGAAACAAACATGAAACAAACCAGTCATGCAGTATGCAGAACAATTTACTTAAAGGGGGGGAAGGGGGGTAGGGAGGGGAGGGGAGGTAGGTAAGGAAGGTTTCAATGTCTTGTTTGAGGTCAGCAGGAGGGGAAGGGGGCTCCAGGTGACCTCCGACGCCTCCTGGTGGTTTCAATGTCAGATGTGAGGTTGGCGGGGGAGGGGGAAGCGAGGGACATGGGGGTATGGGGGGAGAGAGAGGTAGGGAAGGAGAGTCAGGGGGGAGTGGAGAAGAAGGGCTTTCAGAGAGCAGCGGAAGGAAGAGTAGGAAGGGGAGGAGCGGAAAGAGAGGTAGGGAGTTCCAGTGAAAGGGGGCTAAGAGTTGAAAGGAGCAGAAGCGTGAGGAGGCACAAGGGGCTGGGGGAGCAGTGAGTAGGTAGAGGTCAGCAGAGCAGAGAGGGCAGGAAGGAGAGGAAAATGAGAAGAGGGAAGAAAGATAGGGGGGCAAAATCGTGGAGAGATTTGTAGACAAGACAGAGGAATTGAAATTTTAGTTGCGAGAAGAAGTGAAGCCAGCCGAGTTGAGAGAGTGAGGTAGAAATGGAATCTCGAGGAGAGGACAGAGTACGGATAGAGGAGTGGTAGATGGATTTTAGAGGAGTCAGGTGAGAGGCAGGGAGTCCAAAGGGGAGAGAGGAGCAGTAGAAGAGGCGGGAGAATATAAGGGAGGAGATTAAGAGTTTTGAAGCGTGGAAGGTGAGAGAGGAGCGGATCTTACAGATGTTGAAGAGGTGGTGCCGACAGGCACGAGAGGTTCGAGAGATGTGGTTGGAAAAGGAGAGGGAGGAGTCAATGTAGAGGCCAAGATTGCGTGCATGGGTGGAGATGGGGAGATTAGAAGGGGGAAAAGAGGATAAATGGAGGGGGGGGGGAGGACTATCAGTCTTGTCAGTGTTCAGGGAAAGTAAGTGGAATGACATCTAGTTTTTTATGGCCTTAAGGCAGGAAGCGAGAGTGTGATGGAGGTTGGGAGTGAAAGAGGAGAAGGAGAGAAAGAGTTGGTTGTCATCAGCGTAGAAATAGTGGGAGATGCCGAAGGAAGAGATGATGGGGGTGAGAAGGGAGGTATAAAGAGAGAAAAGAAAAGGTCCAAGTACGGATCCCTGGGGAACGCCATAGTTCAAGGGGAAGTTGGAGAGGAGCGGCCACCCCAGGAGACAGTAAAGGAACGATTGGAGAGGTAAGAGAGCCAGGAGAGTACAGAGTCTTTGAAGCCAAAAGAGGACAGAGTGCTAAGAAGTAAGGGGTGGTCGACGGTGTCAAAAGCTGCAGAGAGGTCGAGGAGGATGAGAATTGAGGATTGCTTAGCGTAGCGAGCGGTGAGGAGAGAATTAAGTACATAAGTGAGAACAGTCTCAATGGAGTGTTTAGGGCCAAAACCAGACTGTTTGTGAAACCACGACTAAATGGTCTCATTTGCCCTCTGCGTGCAACCATTGTTTTGCTTAGCACTCTTGCATCAGATTCATATGATACATTGCATGTGGCACGATGAAGATGCATGACATGTCGAGAAGGGGCATGGCCGTTCTGTTGGTTATCTGTTGACCAGCTGTATAACAAGATACTTGTTGAATTATGGTTTGGGCCTTCTCAGAGAGGGAAGGCAGATGGGTCTTTTGTCCGAATGACAGCCCATAAGAGCTGTTTTTGCTGACTGGGGATTAGGCTATATTTCTTTTCGATGATTGGGAAACCCCAGTTTGTGCAGAAGATCTGTTTTCTGCATGTTTAGCTGACATATTTCTTGTGTTTCTGAAGGGGCCCCTGAGGGACCCTCGGATGTGGAAACAAGGCACAATCACCACACACGAACTCATACGCCAGACACAAGGTTGTATTCCCAAAATTTAGGGTTTATTGCAAAACAAATAGTCCCAGTTGGCCAAATGGTCCCACGCCCCGCGGCTTGTGTCTAACAGACTTTGGGGGATGCAAGAGAGCAAAAATCGTACATCAGTTACATATATACAAAATGAGCATCTTACAATCAGTAATGACACATTCGATGCCGCCCCTAATTCATTCCCTTTGAATTTGAGGCGATGATTGACCATGGTGACGAATATGACACCTTAGACCTCCATATTTAGTAACAGTTTGCAATCTCGAATTTACAGACAACATCCTTTATTTGGGAGAACACAGCGCTTCCGTTTTCATGGGCAAGCTGCGCGTAGGGGACTGACACATTCCAGGCCTTGCCATCTCCTGGTTTCGATTCACACTCTAGAGGTCAGCTTGCTCTCTGGGGCCTCACAGTGCTCAGAAGGGGGGCCGTAAAGAAGAACATAATTCAAACCCTTTAATATTAGTTTCGAACATTGCTATTCTTTTAAGGAGACTTGCTGGCATCCGTGTACTGATTAAAATGCCTTGCTCCTTACCTTTAAGGATATGTGAGGGAGGGAACCGGGCATTTCTGTCTGGCTCTCCAGTGTAATGTTTCAACATGTCTTTAGTAACCTTGGACCATTGAAGCGGAATAATATCTACAGCAAAGCAGTTTTACATGAGGCAAAGTAGCAGCGTTAGAGAGAACAGATAGAAAACAAAATGGCAATTCTGGTCATCTTAAAATGGCCGCACTCTAGTTGAGCTAGTAACTATAATGACTAATGAGCATATAATCTTAACACTTTAAGTGAGGCGGTTGGTCTTCGGCCAACCAATTATCCTGCATTGCCTTCCGTTCCGTTGTGCAGAAGATATGTTTTCTGCATGTTTAGCTGACATACCTCTTGCGTTTCTCCTGTTATCATCCAGTCGTCCAGATAAGGGTACACTGGAATACTTGCTCTGCCAGTGCGCTGCCACCACAGCTAGTACCTTTGTGAACGCACAAGGGGCTGATGTGATCCCAAAGGGGAACTCTTTGAATTGATAATGCACATGACCCACTTTGAACCGTAGGTATTATTGATGTGCAGAAAGCATTGAAATATGAAAGTATGCATCTTTTATATCTAGTGTTGCTATAAAGTGTTTCTTGAGCAGTGGAATGACTTATTGAAGCATGGTCATCCTGAATATTTGTGGCTTTACATATGTGTTTGCTGGCCTCAGGTCCAGCACAAGTTGTTTTGTCTTTTCTTTCTTTGACACAAGGAAGTACACAGAATAAATACCCTTGTTCATCTCAGATGGTGGAACAGGTTCTATGACTTCTCTGATGAATCCAATGGAGTCATCACAGATTCCCCGGCGGTGACCACCTCCCATGTGGCCAGGGGACGGCTGCTGCTACCTGATCCTGACCCTGGGGGTCGCTATATTAGTGAGGATCACATGGGAGCAGACAAGCACTAGGGAGATGTCATGGCTTCATTGAATGAGACAGTATCCCCCATTTTCCCATAAAAAAGACCCTCCTTGTAGCCGATACCCTAATGGCCTATTGCCATGCATCTGTACCCCCTTTAGGGAAAATAGAGACACCTTTTCACAACATCAATTAGACGAAACTCCCATCCATGGAAAAGCTCCAAGAAAACCTTTTTCAGTTCTAATTCCCCTTCATATAGAACTAATTCTTCATATGCAATCATTAAGAAAAATTCTCCAACTACTGACCCCAATTCCCACAATCACTGAAGTACTGAGACGAGGAGGATAAAGGAAATGATGCAGAGCAGCAGGAGCCTCAAACTCAATGAGTGTGCTAGTTGTTTTAAGAGAGCACCTGTGCGCGGGATATTTAAAAATGGAAACCAAACTATGAGGGAGAGCTCAGGAGAAGACGTATCTCCCTTGGATGAGTGTGGTAGCCGGTGGTACGAGCCGGTTTGTCAGAGCCAAGGGTCTCGGCAGCAAAGAGGGAAAGAATTGTTGTGAAACAAGTAGCACTGCAGAAACGCCAGGAATCATGAGACTATTCCTGGGCGTTCGGGGCTGGAGGAAGCAGCGCTGCTCTTACCGGGCCCTGAAGGGAAGCAGGCGTGCAAGAGCAGAGCCGCGGGGAAGGCAGAGAGGGTCAAGGCAATGCAAACTGGAATGCAAGTGGCAGACCTGTGCCACGTAATAGATAACAGAACGGAAGATGCCAAACAGTGGTGTGATTCAGCTAAAGCGAAGTGGATACCCCGGGTCATTTCTGCAACAGATTATGAACTTTGTAAGGCCACAGAGACCGAAACGATTAGAAGATTGAGAGTCAAAAAGGAAGAATACAAAGGCAGCCCCTAACAATGTATGAGGGCATGGAATGCTGATATGAGAAAAACTGAAACTGAACATTGAAAGCACTAGAAATACTGAATCGAGAAAAACATTTACAATTGTGAATATAAAGATACACTAACGCATATATGGAAACAAGAAGCCCTGGCAGGCAATCAAACCAGGCAAATTATAAGCATATAAAAAACCCTGGCCAGGAAGTATACACTAGGCAGTTGGAAGTGCTTAACAAGTCCTGACAAGGAAGTACACCAGGCAAGTGGAGTGCATAAAAAGGCCCGGCAGGGGAGTATACCAGGCAACCTACAGACCTATAGAGAAGTCCCAAGAAAGGCCAGTGTTTGAACAAACATCTGTCCCCTCTCCTAAGAAGAAGACTTGTGACTTTTGGGCACAAGGCCCCCATACATTATAGGGATTGGACTTATAAAGTTAGGGCATAACTGGTGAACTGGTTTCATCACTACTTACCTTCTTCTAGCTTTAAGTTATTGCATACATTCCTAAAAACCTAAAGTTGACTGTATATGTGTTTGATAATCGAGTATTGTATGAGAATTACTACCTGCTTGTTTCATTTTCTAGTGTGTTCTTAGCCCTATAATACATAGAGTATTCTTTTACTTCCCTGTCAAAATGTAATTATTTTGCGCTTCACTGTGTCGACTCATTGTGGACCTCTGACCCCACTCACATTATCCTGAGACTAAGCATTGACCACTCTCGACACTTACCTTGGTTGGGTTTGGCCAACTTCTCAGAGTTCCCTGTTCACTATAACTAGGGTGTAAGCCTAAAATCAGTACATCATACCAGATTCTAAAATTCCATCTCAACACCAACCAAAACTAAATCCCTTGTCCAAATGTGACCTGTGCACCCGGAACCGTCTGGGCCTTCCTCGATCAGACAAAGCACAGAAAGCTGTTTCTGCAAGGAATTTCGGAACCTCAGCAGTGGTCTCTGGAGAAATCAGAGTCAGGGGAGTAAGTTAGCGTACATGTTCCTTTCCCCCCACCCCTGTTCTCCTATGGTTACATGGTCATAAAGTCCCGTCTCTAAACCACTCTTTCTGACTTTGTTCATTAGCGGCCTGTTCAAGGATCCCTTCTTAGGCCTATCCTACTCTCTGGGATTGAGTGGGTTTACTTACACAAAAGTTACTTAGCGTTTAGATTTTTGTATCCTAACCACTGGCATCGTCCAATCTCGTAGTAAACCTACCTGAAAAGTATACCATTGGAACTGGTGACAAGGCCCCAAACCATCTCAGGGCTGAACTCACTAAGTGTTATGGAAACTGTTCTGTCGTTTTAGTGGATTTCATGCATCAAACTACTTACCCGTGTTTCACTGGTTATTGAAACATTCATTCACCTGTAGGAGGAGGAGGAAAGCATATCTGTTTTATAGAAAGTGCGTGATAATATTAGTCTAGAAGTTATACTTGTTTAGTGTGTATTTGAATGGCCTAATAAATAATACTATATTTTTGTACTTACTGGTGTAACTGGAATTATTTGTTTTTTTCTACGGTGACTCACTGTAGCCCTATACTACTCTCAAAGCCCGGCTGAGACTAAGCCTTGCTGCTCTTCCACCTTACCTTGATTGGTTGGCCTCTCAAAATCTTAACACATGCAGGGAGGTGCAAAGAGGCGATAGAGACTGGGGCTCTCCAACCTCCCACACACTGCCTCTGGCAAATCCAGAGGTAGGCTTCCCACCCCATGCTGAAAGAGCCCCTCCCACCGTATCCCCCTTGACAGGGTCAGCTTACTGGCCCGGTCACAATACATACATTTTGTGGCTTAGAGTCAGATCTTTGCATAGTCTGCCATCTAGTGGTTTGCTCAGAGTATTCCATATTTTTTCGAATTGAAGACAGGGGCGCTCCCGTTACACTATCCCTTTCCTACATATACAGGGACCAACCATTCTTCATGCGCTGTACTCCAATAGTTTTTTTATGCCATTGGTTGGCAGCAACTTCACAACAGAGAAGATGTTTTCGATGCCGTTCAACGCGAGAACGCTTTTTTCGGTGCTGAATGATTGATATTTGACATTGCGAAGAAGAATCAAGTCTGCAACAAAGCTTACAGAAGGGAGAAAGGGGGGTGTATTTTCACTTTCTACGATTAGAGAATGCTAGTCTCCATTCCATCCTCTACCTTAGGCTTGTGTGTAATCCTGAGGCCCAGATGGAAAACAGATTGTTTAAATTTTGTATGCGGTATAATTCCAAATTCCCTGCTGGAACATCTACAAAGTTTGTGCCCCCCTCCTTCACGTACCGACGTCCTCAAATTGATTGATATCCTGATAAGATGGGTGCATTATTAAGAATGTAATGGAGCATGTTGCAGATGTCGGGTTTTGTCCTGTTGCTCCCTTGCGGGGACGCAAAAGGAACATGCAATTCTATGCACATACAAGCCACAGACTGAGGATTACTGGGGAAGTAATATTTGTCTTCTGGGGATTGTAAATTCTGCTTAGATCCACATGCTTTGCATAGATTAGGAAGCAGTACTTAAAGAAAGCAGCGGGTACAGTAGAGAATAGATGTTTAAGAGCCTCCTACCCACCTCGGCTCTTGCTTGTGTGTTAACACAATAGTGTTGTGTAAATGTGTGGACTGAACTCCAAGTTTCAGCCTTGCATATCTCTTCTAATGGTGCATTGGTGATGAAAGCCAATGTTGCACCAATGTTACCCGTGGAATGGGCGCTTGGTGTGAATGCTAACGTTTTATGTGATAGCAAATCGAGATTAATGCATTTGACAATCAATCTAGCAATTGTGGCCTTGGTTACAAGATCTCCCTATTGGCCAACTCCAAAGGAAACGAAGAACTGGTTTGCTTTTATTATTAGTGTTATTGTTTATTAAAACTATACAGCATAACCATACATCCAGTGTATGTAAAGTTCTGAATCCCCTACTTTGAGGATTCTGAAAGAAATATGGTAGTTTGATGGACTGACTGACATGGAATCTGGAAATGTATTTCAGTGAGAACCCAGGATGAGTTCTTAAATCCACCATGTGCTTGTGGACGAAGACAAAAAGTTCTGTAACAGAAAAAGTCCCACTTCTTTGCCAGATGAACCAGTAGAGGAGTCTCAACTCTTTGGAAAGGTAGCAGAAAAGGCGTGAAAAGAGGAAGTAAAGTGAGTAGATACCTTTGTTTACCTGGAACTGGCTTGATGGTGCTCTTTAGAAGCAGAGCCTCTACTTCCTTTTCTAGAAGTTCTCAAGGCCTCTTTCTCTCTCGCAAATGTAGATCGCACAGGTTCTGTATCAACTCTATGCAGTACGCTACTGTGGACTACTGTGTCCAACACCTACTGATCTGATGTCAGTTTCCCCATGCGTGGGTGAATGCGGTTATGTGGCTTCTGGAGAAGGATGGGAAGGGACACGTATTGTTTTGAGGATGACACTACTTGCGTGGTTGGTCCTCTTCCTCTTGGCACGTGCGTGTGAGTCTCTCTCGCTCACTCTTGAGGGTGCAGAGTAGGCATATTGCTCTGGTTGCGAACCAGGTACAACTGGACTCTGTTTTTTGTATTTATGTGTTTCATGCCAAAGCCTGTGGGCATCAGGGCGCACATCAAAACAAGGACATCAACAGAACACAAGGTTTGGGTAGTTGGCTGTACATATGGTGTGGCTCAAAAGGATTTGCCAGGGAACCCCTTGTACGATAGCTCCTATCAGATATTAAGATATGCATTATTGAAAGTCCGATCGCTTCCAGCACTTACGCTTGAAATTGCTGGCATCATTAGCCCAAATAAACTGAACCTTTTAGCCATCATTGAGACCTGGTTGCAGGAACACTAGAGTCCTGCCACTGACCTGGCAATTCCTAGTCGGTTTAAGATCCTGCACGAAGGCTAGAGAAGGAAGGGTTTCTCTCAATCACAAGTCCTTATTGAAATTTCAGCTCATTAACTATCTAAAAATTCCAGGCTTCAAACTCATCTGTCCCAGAATACATATGACTGTATAATTTCAAACTGGCTCCCTTCTATGTTATTAGATTTCTATTTTTGTTAGAACTCAACTTATCAATCATCACCATCAAAGAACAGACAATAATAATGGGGGGACTTTAATCTTGGTTTCAATGACCCTTGTGACACAAAAGCTACAGATTTGTGGTCCGTGCTTGACTGCCTTAATCAAATTGTTACAGGTTCCATGCACAAGTCCCACACACTGTATTGGGTCTTAATAAAAAAACCTGACAACTACTTTTACGATTTCAACCCCCACCTTTTAATGCATTTTAACTATGCGATTGAAAATCTGCTTTTAAACCATCACACAGGAAATTTATTTCCAGAATCCTGGATTACTTATTGCTGAAAATCTGGTCAACGACCTGCATAAGTGCACTGATACAACTGATATTGAGCAGCCATTAGGACAACTACAAACATCATAATACGAAAACCACTGTATAAAAAAAGTTATTAGAACTAATTAGAAGAACTAAAAATTATATAGCCCATACATTAAAAACAAGCTTAGCGGAAGGGTCAATCAACAGCATATAATCTGTCACTGAAAATTAAACAGTAGAAAGGAATATAAAAAACAGCCATCTTTGACGCCAAGCGAAAATTCTATAGTGACCAAATTGATGGTGGCTCTAAAGCAATAAAGACATTTAAAAAACTGCAGCAATTGTCTAGCCCCAAGGCATGCACAAAAGTGACACTCATCAGAATGGTGCGACGCTTTAGCCTCAGCTTTTCGCAATAAAAAAACTAACATTTGCAAGGCCATAGCCAAGAAGCTTGGCACTGTCCAAGCAACCCATGTCCTTCCCACCATCCTAAAATTGTTTTGCCTGTCACCCCATTTATCCAAAGGCGGTATTCGCAAAGATCTAAAAAAAAAAAAACATGTGGATCACTCCACTGCTAAAAGAAACATATTTGATCCATCAGAGGTAGGCAACTACACACCCATATTGAACTGCCCAATCCTCCCTAAAATTAATGAACCAATCGTGTCCATGCAACTCCAAGAGCACCTACTACCCAAGGATTTCCAGTCCGGCTTTAGAACTGGACAATGCACTGATACTGTGCTATTGCACGTAAATGTTCATCCCTTACATTACATGGAGCATGATTCTTCCGCTCTATTGCCGTTACTCCATTTATGAGCAGCATTTGACATCCTGACCACGCTATAACGCTATCATGGTTAAAAGTTAACACGAATATTGATGATGCACTACACCGGTTTGTTTCATTTCTAACTGACTACAACCTGTGTCAGGATTAATCTCAGTTCAAAACATATCAACTTGATTGCAGAGTTCTACAAGAAGCATGCCTCTCTCCCTTCTTTTTAGCATCCAACTTAAACTGCTACTCAATTGGCTCCAGGATAATGACATTACATTTCAGAACTATGCCGACAACACCGGAGACGGGTCAGAAGAAGAACAAGGACACTGGTTCTCCAACTCAGGTTATTTATTAAATGAAAGGTGAACACTAGCTTTCCCTAAACTATGGTTGTTCCCTACCTAACAGAACTAACTAATGCGCACGTGAGTCCAAACCAAGTTCAGTTCACTGTCCAAACTAACCTATACTGACCCTACCACTATTGTAACAAGTAATGCCTCCCTTCTCCTGTAGAGCAGTCATCCACCACGCTCAATTCAACAGCTTATCCTCAGATTGTTCTTACCAACTGATCTTATATCATACAGTTCAGCCACAGGATTCTCCAGGATCTCAGTGTCTTTTACTCATTTGCTGCTCCTTTCCTTTTTACTTTCACTTTATTAGGGTTTACCCCTCCTCTTCCACTTCCGTATAAATTGCTATCTTCCTCTTTATATGGATTTAAGATTTCTCCTTTTCTCAATGTCCTTTCTTTATCTTGATTGGGACAGGTTTGCATCTCCCAATTATAACTGTTACCCTCTTCACACACTTGTGGTTGATTAGGATGAGTTTGATCAACTCGTTGCATGATACTTTTCCAAAGTGGTTTTGGCAATATTCATGATCACCAGGTCCACCATGACTTGCTTACGGTTACACCACCACCCTTTTCATACTTCAGTTCAGGATGCCTAGCATCCAGCTTCGCTTCTTGCATCTTCTCCCGACTCAACCTCTCCCACCTCAGAGGTTGTACACAGGCTTCTCTCCCCAGTCGGGCGCAGCGCAACCAAGTTTCCTTCAGTATTCGGCTCCCAGCTGGTTTGAAACTCCTGGGTTCTCTCATTCTCCGCCTCCCATATTTATGACGCTGCCATGCGATTTCCCTAGCGTAGCGTCCAAGTCTTTCTTCTTTGTCGGTTTTAAATTCTGTATTCCTGTAGTAGTTTCCTTTGTCCAAGTACTAGGTGGATGTTTCTCCATAGACATCATCCGGGTGTTTGGTTGATAATAGATTTTAATCTGTTCTTTATGTCCTCTTTCATTAGAGGTCACTGAAGGTGGGTTAATGATGTGATTTTGTGAGCTCCTCATAAGAACATAAGTCCTTGTTCCCAGAGGGGGAGTGTCTCCCAGTGAGGTCCCATTTGCCTCTACCCATAAGTAGAATATTGCGTAGTGGGCTAACCTTCCTACTCTCACAGGGAAAGACTCCCCCCTGGGGAGAAGTTACGGAATCCAACGATTCATCACATTCCCAATTAATATTCAGCATTTCATCTCACAACCGCGATCAAGTGTACGCTGAAATCAACTACATCCTGAATCATATTGAACACTGGATGGATCTTAACTGGCTTAGCCTGAATACAGGTAAAACTGAATGTCTTAATGCATCTATAAAAGAAACTACCCAATGGGCAATTTAGATGAAACCAATATCGAACTCTCCCCAGACATGAAAGATGTGGGAGTGTATCTAGACCACTACCTCTCCATGATTAAAAATGCAAATAAATTAGTGAAACCAGTTTTTATCTCATGATTCTAAGGCAGATCAGACAGTATATTTTGGAAGATCATGCAGTCAATATTGCTCAGCAGTCACAAGTTCACATGTCGATTGTGGCAACTCTTCAGTGCTTGGCGCCCCCAAATATGTTGTAAATAAATTGCAAATCATTCAGCATACAGCATACAGCTGCATGCACAGTCATCATACTATCTCCTAGTTGACACATTCAACGCTCTGAAAAAAACTCCACTGGTTGCCAGTAGCAAATAGGATTCAATTTGAATTACTAACACTTGTTTTTAAAGCTTTTCAGATCACCGTCCA
This sequence comes from Ambystoma mexicanum, assembly GCF_040938575.1. Taxonomy (NCBI): domain Eukaryota; kingdom Metazoa; phylum Chordata; class Amphibia; order Caudata; family Ambystomatidae; genus Ambystoma; species Ambystoma mexicanum. The sequence goes on from NC_090929.1 coordinate 177,483,051, forward strand.
AGATACCTTCCCTCGTGCAACTTACGCTCTTATCATACTTTTCTTCTGGCAGAGCAACGTTTCAAGAGTTCGAGGGCTTTGGGGAGATCCTTCCAAGTTCAGGCAGCCACGATCTGGAATGCACTACCGCAAGATTTGCAGAGCAGCTGTAACCTCTTGACCTTCAGGAAGGATTTGAAACCCTTCCTGATTGTGTAACCTTTCTCTGTTGGTGCGCTGTTGCCACTATACAAGCAACAATAGATATCTGACCCTATATTTCTTTTTTTTTTTTTTTTTTGAGTATCGTGGTGTTATTGAGCTCTTTCTAGCACCTGGTCTGACTTTCAAAATAGTTGAGACTCCTGCACTGGTGTATCTAACAAGGAAGCTTGGGTATCTGCTTTAAAACCAGCCCCTCTAGACTAGGCACGTTTCCGGATGACTGCTCCAGTTATCAGTCGTCCTGCCCCATCTGTGGCATCTAGGATACTTTTATTTATGGCATTGGCAGTTCGTTTTCCTCCCTGTATTATCTTATGCAAGGCCCCATGAATCTCTGCAGGAAATTGTTTACCCAACTCCTCCATATCGCCATATCGTCCCACTAAGACCTGTTGTATCTGGCCAGAACAGCCACAGCATTGGCTATCATGATGCTATATGCAGCTGAAGTTGCTGCCTTCCTGCCAAAAGCATATATGTGTCTGCTCTCCCTGTCCGGTCTGCATTCTGTGACTGTCATGGTTAGATTTGCTCTTTTACAAGCAGTGGATACTACTTAAGAGTCACATGGTAACTGACCCGTAATGTAAATAGGGTTCAATATGGAAGGCTTATACTTTCTCTACCCCTGGGTTTAGCGCCTTTGTTCTGACTGATTTAGTTAAAGAGGGAGTGGATCCTTTTTTTAATAGAGGGTAGTGGAGGAATACAGTGGGATATCTGCTTTTCTTCTAAGGTGTCCTTGATACAATCTACATCCTCAGTAAGGATCTCAAACTGTTGTGCAGCCTTACTTAACAGATATGTGCATTGAAAAGTATCCTCAGTGGGGGTTTCTCCTCATCGGGCGACACTTTGATGAAATTGTCAGGGTTTACATAGTCCTGGTATCCCTGATGCGAGTCATTGGCCCCTATATCCTCTTGGTATTCCTGGTCTGCGTATGGGTCAGCCTGAATCCTCTGATCTTATTTTCTTCCTCAGTGGTTGCCCATAAGGCAGAGCCGACTGCAGCGTACCTATTTGTTCTTGTTGTTCGTGTAAGAAACCATTTTGGACATGGATTCCCTAAAACCTTACATGGACCACCACTACTTCTACATGGACCGCCACTTCTGGCATTGAGGAGCATCCTTCGAAAGTGTAGATATCCCTATAACGGTTTGTCTTGGCTTTGAAAACTGACACCAATATCACCCTCCTACTCTTTCCAAAGTCGGTGATGTCTACACTAGGTCTTCTTGCTGCATTGCAGCAGAGAGTCTTCCCTCTCTCTGTTAAACATTTAATCTGCCTGGATTTGGGGGTTGAAGTGGAAGTGGTGTGTTTGGAAACCCCCTTCTCTATCCGACTATCTGTGATGGCTGTCTCTCATGGTTTGTTTTTTCAGAATTGAGGCGTTCTATGCTCAACTCCTGAGAAACTGGTGTCCCTTCCGTGCCTTTGTCTCGAATTCCATCGTGGTGGTGTTTTTGTTTATGTCTGTTTTCGCAGCCTCACAATCTCCAGGGGACTTCTCCATAACTCGTTTTTCCAGAAAACTTTTGGATCTGGGTTTGGCTGCAAGGCCTTGCCTGCTGGCGCCTCTTTGTTCGGCTGTTTGGGGTTGAATGTGACCCCTACATCTAAAACCTTGACCTATAGTTTCAACATGTGTGCATCAGGCTTGTGCGAATCCTGCATGGCACATAACGACCAATGCTTCGAATGGTGTTACCAGAGGATTTTGGACTACATTTTTGTAATGATGGAAAAATGGTGTAGAGGAGCACACCTTCTCTTAATTTTACCTTCTAGTTTTGAAATGATTTCTCAAATTATTTCGGGTGACTTTCTTAATTATTTAGGTGCTGACAGAGTGAGATTCTGGGCTACAGAATCCAATATGAACAGAACAGTTTTGAGGATCACTAACACAAATGACCTTGGCTCCGTGCACACTTTTGAGCATAAAACTATGCAAAATGAATACTCTCTCTCCGTTATCTTACAGTCTTTACATACTTTAATAATTTCAACACAAAGTACATATGATGGTAACAGATGTTACTCATCGCTCTTCAAATTTCTTAAATTCTCAAAACATAAATCATTCTACCAGTTTGGCATTACCTCATGCTTCGTAGTGCTCAATTTGAATACAATATTTAAAACAAAAATCATTGAAACATTTTCATATGGCTCTCATTTCCTATGAAAAAATGTCACACAATCTTCATCTGTGATTACATTTCCTATTGGCTCAGAGAAACATTAGTCCATGTCTGAGATTTTTCATTTGGCTTCAAGCCAATTTCTCTTTTGTTTGTGGAATTCTCTAATGCAAGACGCGTTTCGGGCTGTGGAATTCTCTAATGCACGACGCGTTTCGGGCTGTAAACGCCCTTGATCAGGTGCGGACAAGTGTCTTGTTCCAATGAATTAGGTTCTGAAAATATGTTTCTGATCAATCCCTTCATTCATTTTTTTTTATGATAATCTTACTATTTCTGTTGCTTTCGTAAGTATTAAATGTGACCCGATATACCTGTAACACTGAAGATATTGTCTTCTTTAAAACATCTTGAACAGGTCAGTTTTGCTTGTAGGTAGGCTCTACGCCTGCTCACTTCCTTAAAGCGCAGTGGGCGTTTCTTTTTTGCGTGATCCGTTAAAAAAAAACGAATGACATTCGTTTTTATAACTGTCTGTTGTTCTAATGTGGGTAGGCTTTGTGCTGGAAACAGTCGCTAGAGCATAGCGCTGTGTCCCAGTCACGAAACCCGGTTTAACTAATATTTAAAGTAAGATTAAAAAATTTTGCAACACGGCTAATGACTGCCAAAGTGGACATTTCACCAACTACAAACAGAAAACTTTAAATATGTGAAAGGTTATTCCGAGAACCAAGAGCAACAGATGATGTGAGGAATAAGGAACAAACACCACACGTGAAAAAGGACACTATAAGATGGCGTTGAGCGAAGGAAATAGGCAAACCACTTCCCAGCAAGAAGTAAAAATGAGAGAAGCATTACCATAAAGCCTCTACTGTCATGAGGATCACAAAGATGAGCCTACTGAACACATTCGGCAAGGTGCTGCCAATACACATTATGAGAAAGCAAAAGTGTAATTCAATATAGTGATTCCATTATCTAAGGACACCACACGATGGCGCCCGACAAACCTACAGGATTAGGCACCTCAGCGGACGTGGAAAGAGAGAACGGACTAAGCACAACATGCCATCACAACCAAAAGTAACGTGACCGCGTAACTGGGACAAGGCGATACAAGCATTTCATGCTCCGCTTCCAGGAGAGGACACGCTAGGATGAACGGAGGAAGAAGCGAATAAGGACAAGTCAACGAGGATGATCAAAACGAACTCGAGGCGAAGACGCGGGACAGATTGAAAGACAAGCAACCCGGGGAGACAGTCACGCTGAGGTGAGCACAAAAACCAGAAGGGCACAGAACACGAATCTTACTTTAAATATTAGTTAAACCGGGTTTTGTGACTGGGACACAGCGCTATGCTCTAGCGACAGTTCGCAGCACAAAACCTACCCACATTAGAACAACAGACAGTTATAAAAACGAATGTCATTTTTTTTTAAAAGATCACGAAATAAACGCCCACTGCGCTTTAAGTGAGCAGGCGTAGAGCCTACCTACAAGAAAAACTGACATGTTCAAGATGTTTTAAAGAAGACAAGATCTTCAGTGTTCCATGTATATCAGGTCACATTTAATACTTACGAAAGCAACAGAAATAGTAAGATTATCATTGAAAATAAACATGGATGAAGGCATTGATCAGAAACATATGTTGATTTTAATTTTCAGAATCTAATTCATTGGAACAAGACACTTGTCCGCACCTGATCAAGGGCGTTTACAGCCCGAAACGCATCGTGCATTAGAGAATTCCACAAAAAAAAGAGCAATTGGCTTGAAGCCAAATGAAAAATCTCAGACATGGACTAATGTTTCTCTGAGCCAATAGGAAATGTACTCACAGATGAAGAATGTGTGACATTTTTTCATAGGAAATGAGAGCCATATGAAAATGTTTCAATGATTTTTGTTTTAAATATTGTATTCAAATTGAGCACCAAGAAGCATGAGGTAATGCCAAACTGGTAGAATGATTTATGTTTTGAGAATTTAAGAAATATGAAGAGCGATGAGTGACATCTGTTACCATCATATAAACTCTGTGTTGAAATTATTAAAATATGTAAAAACTGTAAGATAACGGAGAGAGAGTATTCATTTTCCATAGTTTTATGCTCAAAAGTGTGCACGGAGCCAAGGTCATTTGTGTTAAAGTGATCCCCAAAACTGTTCCCTACATTTTTGTAATGCCCAGCAGCGATTTCTCGCCATGGATTGAGGGGAGACAGCTGTTGCACACTTAGTGTCAGTCTTACAGAATTTTTTTGTTTGGGAGATTGATCAGTTGTATGCTTAATCCCCTCTCCTAGTGAGACCCCCAGCATTTTTTTCCTGGACTTCTGGATCTTTTTCTTGTTCTACTGATTAAGGGGAGCCTTTATCCCCTCATTCATTATTTCTTGATCTGATCCCGGGAACTCTGTTCTGTATGTTTTACTTTATTTTATGGAGTCATGCTTTCCTCCATACCTTTTTGAAAGGCATCTGTGTTTCACTTTGTGCAGTGTTGCTGGGAACCCTTCGGGTTCACCTTTTAATATTTGTTTTATCTCTGTTGATAACTAGTGCTCTTCCCTAATCTATGCTGATACACCTCACTTAGGAATTGACATGGCTATTTAAAATGGACTTCAGTTGGGGTATTTTCTTTACTGAATTTAAGTATTGTGTGGTACCACAGAGTGTATATATTTGCCATTATTTGAATAGAACTGCCTGAGCACTTCTTCAACAGTCATTAAGAAGCAATCCCCACCACCCAGCGGCCGTGTAGTTATGGTTAAGTTGCTCAACTCATAGGAAGAGCATTTTTTGGGCGGCTTATAACTTCACTCCCCGTGGACAAATCCTCACCAAACTTGGCAATATATAGGACCCACTCTGGATTTTCTTGCTAAATTTGGTGAGGTTTCTTCAAGGGGGGGCAAAGTTGTAGGGGGTCCCAAAATAGTTTATTTTCCATAGACATAATAGGAAAAAACGTTCTCACGCCTGCAGCCCAAACTGCTGGACGGATTTTCACAAAATTTACGGCAGGAGTGGCGGCTTGGTCCCGAAGCGTGCTTTTGTTAATTTGATATAAATCCGTCCAGTCGTTTTTTTAAAGCAACCAAAAAGTAAGTCACAAAAATGTGTGATATCTGTGTCCGGTCCGCAGACCGGACTCCGATTGGCTTAGAAGGTAACGTGGTGTCCGCGGACATCGGACGCTCCCACTGATTGGATAATAAAAAGCATGAAGTGCGTCAGATTTTTGGAAACGGCAGCCATCTTGGATTCGCTGACAGCGGCCGGTGTCTCCGGACATCACAAAAACATGGTGGTGGCGCGAGTTAAGGTTGCTTAGCTTACCATAAATGGCGAATTTCTGAGGTTTTTTGGTTTTACCTGTAACCAGAACGTCCCTGTAGCAATCTTTTTCCATTGAATTTCATAGGTTTTTATTAGTGCATCTTAACCATAACTTTCCCTTAAATAAGTTTTTTCATTGAATTTATATGTGATACATTACTCAGTGTAATCTTATTTCTGATGCTTGTATCTGCTTAGATTCACATGCTCGGCATAGGCCGACATCTACTGGAAGCTGTGGAGTATTACAGTTGTTTTCAAAAAGGGACGTCGACAGGGCGTGCCAGTGACGTCCACTGTACCGATGATTCCCTCACGCGTTGAGGTCCCACAGATTGTTATTTTTCTGACATGAGGTAGCATGAGGTGTAGTGCGAGTACAGTTGTATCCAAGCAGATACGTATCAGACAAGCTCATAAGCATCCATGTGCCTTCTCTCCGAGTGGGGGGGGGGGCACATATGGATCTAAGCAGATAGTAATGTATCCCTTCTGAGACTTGTGGAATCTGCTTAGATCACATGCTGTGCATAGATTAGCGAGCAGTGTTAGAAGAAGGTGGTGGGATGTGAGAAGGTTCATGGGCGAACAGATGTCTTGAAACCGTTTGTCCCACTTGTGTATCTGTCTTGGAATGAGTGTCAATGCAGTAGTGCTGAGTGAAGGTGTGTATTAAACTCCATGTAGCTGCTTTGCAAATGGTGTCTAGAGGGATATTTGCAATGAAAGCCAGAGTGGCTCCTGTGCTCCTTGTGGATAGAGCTCTGGGCCTAAAAGGCAGGGTCTTGTCTGATAGGGAATAGTACAATTGTATATATCCGACTATCCACCTAGAGATGGCATTCTTTGGAATGCGGTCACTTTCTCTGTCTAGCGCTATGGAGACAAACAGTTGATCTGTTTTTCTTAGCGGTCTGGTCTTGTCTACATAGAGGACCGCTCTCCTCACATCTAGTGTGTGGAGTTTTACCTCAGCTGAGCTGGTGGGTTCCTGGAAGAAAGCCGGTAGCTCAATTGACTGGTTTACGTGAAATTTAGAGATGAACTTAGGGGAGAACCTAGGGTGAGTACGTAAAACCAGCTTGTCTTTGTGTACAACAAAGAAAGGATCCTGCACTGACAATGCTTGTATTTCACTAACTCTTCTTATGGAAGTGATGGCCACTAAGAAGGTAGTTTTATAAGTCAGGTGTTTGAGACTAGACTTATGCATCAGCTCACTCAAAAGTCGGTCCCATGAGCTTAGCGAGTACAACATTGAGATCCCATCCTGGCAGCGGGTACGTAATTGGGAGGGTGGTGTCTCTTTAGTCGCTCTATGAATGCTTTGATGACAGGTACCTTCCACCGTGAGACCTTATTGTGGGAAGTGGTATAGGCTGACAAAGCCGCCAGGTGGACCTTTAAGGAGTTGAATACTAACCCAGCATCTAGCAAGTGGAGCATATAAGTTAGAATGTGGGAGGGAGGACATTCTATTGGGTTTGTTTAGACTGGCACCAAATTAGAAACCTCCTCCACTTGTCAAAATAACAGTGCCTAGTGTTAGGCTTTCTTGATTCAATTACAATATCCATACATCTTTGTGGCAAATTCAGGTGTCCAGACTCTATGACTTCAGGAGCCATGCTGCCAAGTTCATTGAATGAGGTTGAGGGTGCAGGGTTAGTCCCCCGTGCTGAGTGAGTAGATTGTAAGGGCACAGGAGTTTGATGAGATCGCACATCACCAGTTTGCACAGATGTGGATACAAGGGTTATCTTGCCCACATAGGAGCAACTAGATGAGCGTCACCTGTTCCATGTGGATCTTGTTCACCACTTTCCTCATTAGAGGCGCTGGTGGAAAAGAGTAAGCAAATTTCCCTGACCAGTTCATCCAGAGGGCGTTCCCCTTGAAGCTTGGCTGGGGAAACATGAATGCGAAGTCCAGGCATGGTCCGTTTTCGCTTGTAGCAAACAAGTCTATTGTTGGGGGAAACCCCATTGAGAGAAGAGGTGTTCTACTACCCCTGCATGTAGTTGCCACTCGTGTTCTTCTGGTAGGGGATCTCTGCTCAATGAATTTGTGAGAGTCGAGTTCCCCTGGAACGTGCTGTGACGACGGAATATTTTCCGTTTGAGCGCCCATTTCCAAATTTATTCCACAAGCCTGGCCAGTTTTGGAGAACGTGTGCCCCCGTTTGTCGATGAAAAACATTGCTGTAGTGCTGTCGGTCAGGATTTGCACAGATTGGTTCACTAGGTGAGATTCGAACGCCTGAAGGGCTTTGAACACTGCCAGTAGTTCTAGCAGATTGATGTGGTTCTGGGCTGCCGCGTGAGACCACAGACCCCAAGCTGTGTGGTGAAGGTAGTGAGCCCCACCCACACCCAGCAAGCGAGGCGTCCGCCATGACAATAGCTTGTACTTCCGGATCGTAGAAGGTTTTCCCCTTCAGCAGATTTTCTCTTGTCCACCAGCGAAGATGTTGTACTAGTGTTGGCGAAACCACCACTAGATCTCCCACTGACCACTCGCCTGAGACCACTGTTTCGCCAACCACTCCTGCATGGGTCGCATGCGCAGTGGCACGTGAGGAACCAGGTAAATGCAAGATGCCATCATGTCTAGCAAATGCATCGCTTTGCACATTCTTATCTGGCGGCCGGCATGATAATTTGGTATTTGTAGTAACATATTTTGGACTCTTTCTTCTGATGGAAAGACCAACCCCTCTTGTGTGTCTATGACCGGTCCTAGGTCCTTGTGCTTTTAAAGGGCGTCTTGTCCATAACTGAATGATACGGCAGCTAGGCGAATGTAGTGTTAGAAAAGGGGCATATTCATTCTAAAATGACCCCCCGCCCCTCCCTTTTCTCCCTACTGTGTGGGTCAAAAGTGCAGAGCAGCCTTCCAAGGCTGAAACAAATAAGTCTAGGGAGTCCTCAGACAGTCGTTTTTCTGGTCTCGAATGGCGTCTGATGTTTCGATAGTCGGTGATCTAAAGGATAGTAAGAATAAACTATTGGTAATTGAAAATAGTAAATGGCTATAAGCTGAAAGAGGAACTCTGAAATAAGCTTCTGTCTAGAATGGCGGTCAAAAAACAATCTGAGGGACCTCTATGCCTGAGGGATCATGGGTACAGTGGAGGCCACACTAGGTATAGTATTACTGGCATGCCCCGTCGACGTCCTTTTTCGAGTTTCGAAAACAACAACTGTAATACTCTGCAGCTTTCTCTAGATGTTGACCTATGCACAGCATGTGATTCAAGCAGATTCCACAAGCCTCAGAAAGATGTATATTACTGAACCTTATTTTATATAAAGAAGCTGTGTTATCACCCGACAGTGTGTGGATATTCCTTTGTGCGGTTCGGGGATTCGATTCACTGTACTTAAGAGCCTACCTGCACTACTGTTCTCAAGGGACACATTGTATCCTTCGTAGATTTTCCTTTTGAGAGATCGGCACACCTCACCCTGTGTGGAGTGCTGAGGGGTTACCTAGTATCCCCTTTTCTATCTGCTCCTGTAACGATTTGGTGATAGTAACAACCCTATAGTTATGGCTGTTGGCAGTGCACATGTTCTACCGACTTTTGTGCAATTTTCCACCGCAGGCTGCATTATGCACAGGAGGGTCACCTATGTTCCAACATAGTGGCTCCTTTCTTTTTTCGCCATTTCTTGTGTGGTTCTTTGTTGGTCCTTCGTCTGCCATCCTACGAGGGGGAAGGTTCTGATTGGAATTTTGTCTTCAGCTGGAACCCTTTGTGTAGCCTGCCGAGGCTGCAGTGTGTCTGAGTACAGGACGCATGGGAGGATCCCGAAGCTCTGCTATCCTTTTGTCTGCTGATGTGGCTGAAAGGAACCAGTTCCCACTGGGGGGATGGCTGTCCCGATTGGACAGCCACCCAACCCTTTCTGTAAACTGCAGGGAGAGTTTGCAGAGGAGGAGTGTTAACTTCTGATAAAAGGTGAGGTTCCTGAGGCTGAAGGTAATTCGACCACTGGAACAGAAGATCCGAAGCAGACTACCAGAGACGCCTGAAGCCCCTTCCAGTAAACGCGAAGAAACCACTGCTGTCCTGACCCCGTATTTGAAGCGACAGAGGAGCTCTGAAGAGGAAGACTCCTTCACTTTGGCTGGTGGGACCAACTAGCCATATGATGACCTGCAGAACGATCCATCCCACACCATGCTGTGGGCTTCTAGGGCTGCAAACCGCCAATACCAGGGAACCTCCGACCCAATTGCAGCGCATAGTCTTCCTGTGAACAAATCCTCCCAGAACTTTGGTGAGCACCAGTTGGACAACCAGAGACAAGACCCCCCCCCTCAAAGTCACCTCAGCAGAGTGTAGGATCCAAGAATCGAAGCGGATTGACCAGGCGGTAAACATTCATCTTTGGAGCTTGTAAAAAGGCTGCAAAACTGCAGACCGACGTGGTAGTGCGAAGAATTCCTTGCCGAGAGTCCTTTCTCTCAACTGCTGTTGTGACATCCCTTCCAGAGTCCCTCCTTTCATCAGGAACAAGAGACCGGGTCCACTGCTGCTGCACCGTGAAAGTATCCAGCTGCATTTTCTTCAACACTTCTGAGGTACTGTGGGGGTTCGTGTAGAACTTACCTCAAGCCATTTTGTCACTATTGTGTTACTGGAGCGCTGTATCCGGTGCTTGGGTGTTCACCCATACCACTCGCCCAGGCCTAATGCGTGTGCACCTATAAGGAGTCCTTTCCAAGGTCCCTGATCACCTTTTGGCCAACAAATGCATTTTACTAACTAATAAACAAAGTATCCCCTGGCATTTTATCCTTCTCCGCTGCTGTGTCCGATCTGTATTCCCTACAAACTGGCTCCGAAAAACTCATAACTAGTCAGGGATGGACTGCTAAAGCCTTGTGCCCTATGAAAATTATTATTATAAGTATTGAATTGCTATAACCCTTTTTATTCCTACAACAGAACATTTTTGAGTGACCATAGGTTTACTCACCTGAAGTATTGCTGATGTTTTCTTTTGTGTTGATTTAAATAGTACATACATATACCTTGTGTATATAAGGTATTACCAAATTGTTCATGTTACAATTGACCTTCACAATTCGGTCAATTGTCATTCGAACAGTTGTAATACGAACAATTCGTATACAACCGTATATAAACTACATGTCTATTTCGCTGTACTACAGTTCACATCCTCCTCCTAAGCGAAGCCTGGCTTTTATGCTAACCTACCAAATCTTTGGGTAATACAGATTTATACTAGGAGTCGGGGCCTGTATACCAAGGGGATAGTTTTATAGAATTTCACCTGCTGGTAGACTATAAAAACTCCCGTAACACTAGTGTTAAAGCTAACAGGATTGAGTAGTGTTGGATTACATTGACTCTTGTTTGTACCGGGGTCCACAGAATCAATCCACAAGGCTGGTTCTACCCAACCTGTGACTACTAAATGACTAACATGGAAAACTTTAAAGCAGAGGATCTGATCAATTTTACAGTAGATAAACAAAATCATGTGTAAAGACAGAGGCCTCAGAAGGAAAGGAAAAATGGGAATTGATCCAAAGCTTGCTGGATCATAAAATTATTGCGAGTAGGCATGTGACCCCAATTCCGCAAATAGATGTGCGAGTAAGATGTAAGACAAAGTACAACTCCTAGTCCTCATCTTCCAAAAAGTGAGGAGTCACAAGAAGAGGAGAATATAGGAATGCCCGCTAGTCAACGTGCAGCTCTTCCGGCCTGCTCCTAACATGTCACTAGAAATTGTTGATGAAAGTGCAACTAGAATTCAGAAAACTGGAAATGCTATCAGAAATGAGGGAAACAGAACTTCATGAAGATCTACAACTTAGAGAGAAAGAGATGCAACACGAGTATGAAATGAAAAAGTTGTCTCTTCACTCATCTTCCCTTTCAGAGTCTACTTTGCCCGATGTCACCAGGTACAGGAAGCCTCAGCTCCCCAAGGATTTGGTGAGTGTGTATGATGTGAAGAATGATTGTAAAGAGTGGAGGGGGTATCTGTACTTCTGACTTCTATATCGATGGAACAAAGGCTCAGAGCAACCCCAGCCAAGGCTCTCAATTTGGTAACACTGCGCAAGCAACAAGGATGAAGCTTTCAGGAGGTTATGCAGGCAGGCTCTTAAGCACAGTGAATCGAATCACAACACCCCCACAAAGGAATGGCCACACACTAGGTTAGGTGATAATACAGCTTCTTTATTATTATTATTTATTTTATTTTTGGATTTATAGAGCGTACTACAGCCCACAGGTATTGAGGCACTATAGGGATATGCAAGAGATCTTGCTTGAGGGTTACAGATTTGCGGCCCATGGACAGAGGCTTGGTTACAGTTAGCTTGGTCACATGATTAGAAATTAAATTCCATATACAGTGGATGTACATATACAGGAAAGCATTTATGTAAAATAAGGTTCAGAGATTATATATATATATATATATATATATATATATATATATATATATATATAAATATATATATATATAATACATTACTCACCGTAATCGTATTTGTGATGCTTGTATCTGCTTAGATTCACATGCTGTGCATAGGCCGACATCTAGTGGAAGCTGCAGAGTATTACAGTTTGTTTTTCGAAACTCGAAAAAGGGCGTCGACACAGGGCGTGCCAGTAATACTATCCCTAGTGTGACGTCCACTGTACCCATGATCCCTCACGCGTCTAGGACCCTCAGATTGTATTTTTGCTGACATGAGGTAGCATGAGGAGTAGCGCGAGTACAGATAATCCAAGCAGACAGATAGAAAGGTAAGACTACAAGCATCCATGCGCCTTCTCTCAGAGGGGAGGAAGGGTGGGTCGCATGTGAATCTAAGCAGATACAATCATCAGAAATACGATTACGGTGAGTAATGTATCCCTTCTGAGGCTTGTGGAATCTGCTTAGATCACATGCTGTGCATAGATTAGCGAGCAGTACCTGAAGGAGGTGGGATGTGAGAAGGGTCATGAGCAAATAAATGTCTTAGAACCGCTTGTCCCACTTGTGTATCTGTCTTGGAATGAGTGTCAATGCAGTAGTGCTGAGTAAAAGTGTGAATAGAGCTCCAAGTAGCTGCTTTGCAAATGGTGTCAAGGGGTACATTTGCAATGAAAGCCAGAGTGGCCCCAATGCCTCTTGTAGAGTGGGTCCTAGGCGTGAAAGGCAGAGTCTTTTCAGAAAGTGAGTAGCACAGCTGGATACAGTTAATAATCCACTTAGAGATGGCACCTTTAGAGACGCGATCCCCTTCTCTGCCTGTAGCTACGGAGACAAACAGATGATCTGTTTTCCTTAGCGGTCTGGTCTTGTTTACATAGTAGAGGACCGCCCTATGCACATCTAGTGTGTGTAGTTTCACCTCAGCCGAGCTTTGTGGGTCTTGGAAGAAAGCTGGAAGCTCGATGGACTGGTTCACGTGGAATTTTGAAATAAACTTAGGTGAGAACCTAGGGTGTGTGCGTAAAACCAGTTTATCTTTATGGATAGTAAAGAAGGGATCTTGCACTGACATAGCCTGAATTTCACTGACTCTTCTTATAGATGTAATTGCTACTAAGAAGGCCGTTTTGTAAGTCAGGCGTTTGAGACTGGTTTTGTGCATGGGCTCGAATGGGGGGCCCATGAGCTTAGATAGCACCACGTTAAGGTCCCATCCTGATGGTGGGTTTGAAATAGGAGGGTGAAGTCTCTTTACTCCTTCCATGAAGGCTTTAACTACTGGTACTTTCCACCACGACACCTTGTTATGGGAAGTGGTGTATGCTGACAGGGCTGCCAGGTGTACCTTCAGTGAGTTAAAAAGCAGTCCTGCGTCCAGCAAGTGGAGCATGTATGTAACAATAGTGGAAGGAGTGCAATCAACTGGGTTGATTTGTTTATTCTGGCACCAGATAACAAATCTCTTCCATTTGTCAAAGTAGCAGTGCCTCGTGTTAGGTTTCCTAGATTCCTTTAGGATGTCCATACACCTCTGTGGTAAATTGAGATGTCCGAACTCTATGACCTCAGGAGCCATGCTGCCAGGTTCATTGAGTTGGGTTGAGGATGCACCGTTTGATCTTGGTGCTGGGACAGTAGGTTGTACCAGCCCGGAAGTTTGATGGGTTCGCACACCGCCAATCTGCGTAAGTGTGAGAACCACGGTTGTCTTGCCCACATGGGAGCAACTAGGACGAGCGTCATCGATTCTCTGTTCATCTTGTTGACCACCTTCCTGATTAGAGGAGTTGGTGGAAAAGCGTACGCAAACATACCTGACCAGTTCATCCACAGGGCGTTCCCCTGGGAGTCTGGTTGGGGGAACCTGGATGCAAATCCTGGGCATTGTCTGTTTTCGCTTCTGGCGAATAGGTCTATAGTGGGGAAACCCCACAGAGAAGATATCTTCTACGACTTCTCTGTGTAGACAACATTCGTGTTCCTCTGGGAGGGGGTCTCTGCTCAGAGCATCCGCTAGGGAATTGAGATCCCCTGGAACATGTTGCGATGACAGGAAGATGTTCCGTCTGAGTGCCCATATCCAGATTTTCTGGGCAAGCTTGGACAGATTTGGCGACCGAGTCCTTCCTTGCTTGTTCAGGTAGAACATGGCTGTAGTGCTGTCCGTCCGGATTTGCAATGACAGATTTAACAGGTAGGGCTCGAACGCTTGAAGTGTTCTGACTACTGCCAGAAGCTCCAACAGGTTGATGTGATTCTTGGCCACTGAGTGCGACCAGAGACCCTGAGCTGTGTGGTGGAGATGGTGAGCTCCCCACCCCGTCAGGCATGCATCGGTTGTGACTACTGCCTGTATCTCGGGATCGTAAAAGGGTTTCCCCCTGGACAGATTCTCTCTTGTCCACCAGTGAAGGCTTTGTACAAGTGTTGGCGAAACGACCACTAGATCGTCCCACTGACCACTTACCTGAGACCACTGTTTCGCCAACCATTCCTGCATGGGACGCATGCGCAGGCGCACGTGGGGGACCAGGTAAATACACGACGCCATCATGCCCAGCAAACGCATTGCGTACCGTTATCTGGCAACCGGACTGATATTGCGGAATTTGCAGCAGTATATTCCGAATTCTTTCCTCGGAAGGAAAAGTCAACCCCTCTTGAGTGTCTAGGATAGCTCCTTGGAACTGTTTGGATGTGCTTGGCACCACACTTGACTTGTTCTCGTTTATTGAGAAGCCCGATTCGAAGAGGAGGTCGATAGTCCTTTGAATGTTTGCTCTGAAAATTACTGGGGTCTCCCCCGTGATGAGCCAGTCGTCCAGCTAAGGGTACACTGGGATTGCCTCCCTGCGTAGGTGTGCTGCCGCCACCGCCAGTACCTTGGTGAATACCCTTGGAGCCGAAGCTATCCCGAAGGGCAGTACCTTGAACTGGTAGTGCCGACTGTCCACCTTGAAGCGCAAGTACTTTCTGTGCGCTGGGACCATGGAAATATGAAAATAGGCATCTTTCATGTCCAATGTTGCCATGTAATCCTCCTTTTGTAGGAGGGGGATTACCTCCTGGAGAGTAGTCATGCGAAACTTTTGGGGCTTGACATACTTGTTTGCAGGCCGTAAGTCCAATACTGGGCGCATTGTCAAATCTTTTTTTGGCACAAGGAAGTAAGTTGAATAAATACCTTTGTTTACCTGGTGTCCCGGGACGAGTTTTATCGCGTCCTTTGCTAGCAGATTGACGATCTCCTCGAGGAGGATCTTTTGGTGGTCCAAGGAATGTATTTTTTGTCGTGGAGGATGGTTTCTGGGACGCTCCAACAGTTCTATGCAGTACCCTGCGGATACTGTGGACAGCACCCATCTGTCTGATGTGATCCCTTCCCAAGATTGGGTGAAGTTGGAAATGCGTCACCCTACTGGGGTTGCATGAGAAGGGACCCTGAACGGAGCGTCACTGTTTTGGTGGACGCGTGCCGCCTCCTCTACTGGGGCTGCCTCTACCCTTTCCACGTCCTCTTTTATTACCCCTGCCGTAACCCTGGGTAGACTGTTGGTTATTATTGCTCCACGGTGTACGCTGCCCCCGGGAATAGTTGGATCCTCTCTGGGAATTTTGGCCGCGTGGGCGACGAAAATTGCCATTCCCTCTCTGATTAGGGGGTTTATTGGTTAGTTGGCCTAGGGATTTGAGTGTTTCATACTCGTCCTTGGCATTTTTCAGCACGTCATCGACTGCCTTACCAAACAACAGATCCGGCTCCACCGGTTTATCTAACAATGATGCTTGGGTTTCAGCTTTGAATCCAGACTGCCTTAACCAAGCGTGTCTCTTGATAACAGTTCCTTCTGCTATCAATCTGCCGGCGTTATCCGCAGCATCAAAAGTTACCTTTAAAATGCAACCGGACACGGCTCTTCCCTCTGCCGAAACTCATGCCAACTGGCTCTTTAAGGGTTCTGGGGCGGAGTCTATGAGTGCCGCGACTTCTTCCCACTGATGGCAGTTGTAGCTGGCCAACAGGGTGGTGGAGTTGGCAATCCTTGCCTGGTAGGCGGAAGTGGAGGCTACTTTCCTACCCAAACCATACAGTTTCTTGCTCTCCTTGTCGGGAGGAGCTTCGGACGATGACAAGGGTGTTCCAGCCCCCTTACGGGTGTTTGTAACAACCAGGGAGTCCGGCTTCAGATGCCCCCTTATATACAGTGGGTCTGATTGGGCTGCCCTGAAAAGTTTCTCAATCCTGGGGTTCACTGCTCTGGTGAGGTTAGGATTTACGAGTGAAGGGTCTATTCTTTGAATAGACTTCAGGATAGGGATGGCCTGAGCAACAGGCCTCCTTCCTCCCACTATCTCTTCGGCAAAGTCCCTCTCCTCTTGAGCACCCTGGGTGTCAATGTGGAAATGTTCAGCTGCTCGAGACAGAACTTCATTCAGGAGAGGTTGGTTGTCGACAGGGGAGTCGGTAACCGGGGGTTCCTTCTCTACCGGGGAATCTACTCTGTAGGTTTCCGGGTCGTCCTCATCCTCTTCTTGGTCCTCATAATCCCCATATTAGCCCGTACCAGTTTGTTCTTCCAACATGCCCAAATCTGGATCCTCACAAAAGGATGTCTCTCCTTGATACGGAGAGTAGGGCTGTACATAGAAGGGGTCCGAAGACCGTGTTGGTGTTTCAAACTGGGACTTTTTACTTGGAGGTATAGGATCCTTAGAGACTGAGGGTGCTGACCCGTCGGGAGTATAAGAGAAAGTGTTCAGGGTTTTTTGCGTAAAAATCTGCCAATGATGACATACTTGACATGACCCTGTCTATGTCTTCACTAGACCATTCTCTAGAACTGGGATGACTCTTTCTGGAAGTTTCTCTGACTTATCCTGACTAGACTTGGTGGTCTGAGTAGGGGGCTTTGTGATAGCAGAAGACTTGGACTTATCGGTCTGTTTATGAGGAGTGGAGTGTCTTAAAGGTGTGGAAGTAGGCAGAGGCTGCTTCCTTTGTTGTTTTTCCCCCTCCCCATGAGTGGAAGAGTGTTTTCCCTGTTTTTTCGCCCCTTCGGAGCCTTTCGACGCCTGGTGTCGAGGTTCGGGGGTAGTGTCCCTATCCTTCGAGTGTGGAGGTAGGGGTTCGGGAGCCTTCGTAACGCGGTCTGCGGGCGCTGACTCCTGGAGTGCGGTCTGGGGATGGAAGTCGGCTTCGTCCTCCGACGATCGAACTTCCGTTACCTTGGGGAGCGAGGCACTCTTGTCAACAGTGGATGATTGCCTGGAGTCATGCGGCGATCTTGATCGAGAACGCCCAGAGGACGCCGATTCGGACCGTTCTCTATGTGCCTCTTTCCGAGAACTCGACGTGCGCGTCGAGTCCCGGTTGGACTTCATGTGTTTTGTGGAAGTGCTTTGGGAAGCGCTTGTGTTGCCGGGGGTCTTCCCCATAGCCGCCCTGCCGGACGACCTTCCGAAGTCGGGGACTTGCGCTCGGCTGTCTCTCAATGCCATAATGCCCTCGCCGTCCGAAAGCACGGCGTCGCTGCCATCGCTGAAGGCGCCCTCCGCTGCCATGGTCTCTTGACGCCTGGCGTGGTGGGCCCAACGCTTGATCGAACAGCCCTTAAGTGTTTTGGGTTTAAACCTACTACACGCTCTGCAGTTCGCCTCGGGGTGGTCCCTCGGCAAGCAGAGATTGCACATGGCGTGCCTGTCGATCCAAGGGTATTTGCGGTTGCACTTGGGGCAGAATTGGAAAGGGGTACCCTCCATAAGCACCTTGTGGTAGCGGGCTTGTAAGTGTAGGAATATATAAGAATGTACCTATATACCAAAAGAGTGTAGAGTATGTCCACCCCCCACTCTCCCTATTTGCAGGGCCGAGGCCAGCGGCCTTCCAAGGCCCGGGCCCAGGCCAGAGGCCTTCCTAGGCCCAAATCCGTCGTGCAGCTGTTGACGGTCGAATTCTTCTCCGGGCCGGCGTCGAGTGTGGAAGTTCGGTGACTCGATGTTGGGGTGGAGAAATGGGTTAATTTAACAATATTTAGCAAAAGTATGGCTAAGTCCAGGGAACTCCGCGAAATGCTTCCAACCAGTATGGCGGAAAAAAACAATCTGAGGGTCCTAGACACGTGAGGGATCATGGGTACAGTGGACGTCACACTAGGGATAGTATTACTGGCATGCCGTGTGTCAACGCCCTTTTTCGAGTTTCGAAAAACAAACTAATACTCCGCAGCTTCCACTAGATGTCGGCCTATGCACAGCATGTGATCTAAGCAGATTCCACAAGCCTCAGAAATATATATATATATATATATACACACACACACATACACACACTTAACACTGTACTCGGGCAGTTCTGTTCAAATAATGGCAAATATACACACTCTATGTGGTACCACATAATACTTAAATTCAGTAAAAAATGCACCAACTGCAGACAGTTTTAAATACGCATGTGAATTCTTAAGTGAGGTGTATCAGCATAGATTAGGGAAGAAAGGCTGGTTAGTTATAACAGTGCCAGAACGCTTTCCTTGGACTAGAGAAACAATTCTGAGTGAGGACCCCCCCCCACCCACCTGGGAAACCTGCAATGGAAATGTTAGGGTGTAACGTATCTGGTCTTTTACAGCCCAGTCCAAAAATGCTCAATAACCCTCTGCTTTCTTCTCAAAGGTTCTACCACCCCAAAGCACCTGAGAGGCCGCAGGAGAACAGGATCCAAGACGAACCTCGGACCCCTGGACAACTCCTGAGGCTAGAAGATGCTCTTCCTCGTCACAGTACCTTTGGTGCCTTGGCAGGCGAAGTTTCTCGGTTTCACTCGACAATTCCCTTTGAAGATGGACCCTCCCAGCCCCCTTGGAAGAAGGCGCCACGGGTATGACGAGTCCAAAAAGAAAAATGGAACCAAAGTCTTTCTGAAGTGCAGCAGATTTGCTCATCGCAGTCCTCTCCGATGCTTGATTTTTCTGACTGCAGAAGTCCTGGGAAGATGAAACTTGCAGTGGGTTCCTTAAAGGCTTGGCAGATAAGAGTAAGACCCTGGGGACCTTCACCGACTTCTGACGGAGATGGGTACATAGGTCACTTTTGGTGTGGGGTTTGGAATATCACAGTTTTCTGACTTTCAGTTCTTTGGAGCTGCAGCACACACTTCTGGATGGCTTCTGGCGACCTAGACTTGGACTCAAACACTGGAGTGGACCACGGAAACCTCACCAACACTGGACCCTCGGGACGTCTTTATTGAATTCTGGTGGCGGGAAACCCACCAGCGGACCTTCCTCTGCACTAGGCAACACTGGACCTTCTTCAGTGGGAAAAAGTGGTCAGTAATGAGGTCAAGGATTTCCCTTGAAGTATTCTTGAGCATGTTTGGAACTTTTGCAGCTGCCGGTACCAAGCTGCACTATGCCTGGTACCCCCCTCTCTTCTGGTCGGTAGACCGCAACGGGCTTCCAGCAGTCAAACGCTCCTCCGGACCCTGGGTGACACCAATTGACTTCAACCCGACATGTGCAGGCACTCCTCTTGAGGATTCACCAAGACCCTTTCTCCAAACGTAAGGCACACAGGACTGGCTTCCAGGGTACTTCGGATGAAGAGTAGCAGGTTGCACAATGGTCCCTCGTAATTCGGGGAGAGGGTTCCTAAACAGGTCCTCTCCGGATCACTCCTTGGAAGAACCCAGCACTTTCTGGATTACATGAAGAAATTGCAGCAACAGACTTCTCATCCAGCTGGGCTTCAAGGAAAAGCTTGGTTTTGCTTCAGTTTTGACTTCAGCTTCTGAACAAATTGGTGAGTGAGAGGTCTCCTTTTATGCACATTTGGCCCCCCATTTACTCAGGCTGAGCCAGGCTCAGTCAACCAATCACGCAGAAGGCCATTCATGCAGGCAGGCAGCCAGCCAGCCAATTAGGCTCACAGGCATTCAGGCCATTCACTCCACCCAGACACCCATAACAAAGAATGTGGATTGGGGTAAGCACCCAGCTTTTCAACACAATACACTACATTCATGTCAGTTTCAGTCAGGGCTGTCTTGGCATTGTACCACAAACAGAAACCAGACAGACACTCACAAAACAAAAAAGGTAGTTAACTTCAGACTCCATTCACACAGGTCCCACCCTAAGGGTGTACCCAAAAAGTCCCTGGAAAGGCTCCAATCAGTTGACAGGAGGCAACCCCAGAGCCATACATGGTATTTCCACCCAACAGCCAGTTAGGAGGAAGGGGCAGAGTCAGGGCTTCCCAGGACTTTGGGAAACAAGGTAAAAGTCAATAGAAGCCAAGAGGCCACCATGGCCATCGTGCCTTTCTTCAGGACTCCATTGATTCCTATGGCAGGACCGGGGTGTCCCGAAGATGGAGTACACTCAGAGCCACTGCCAAGTCAGCATGTAGCTGCCACAAGCCCCTACCCTGCTCTGTGGGCAACACAAGTGCCCAAAAACAGACATAAGGGGTACACTGGCGTATCTCCCACCCATGGGTTCCATAAGGGTATCCCATGGATGGTGTTTACCAAAAGGAAAACATGAAGAGCTGCATTGCCAGAGGTCCAGGCCGGGCCTCAGTAGCAGAAAACAGAAAACACACACAGAGAAGTGGTAGTACAAGGACTAGGAGCCCCTGTCAGCCCAGAAGTCATTTCTAGGATAACAATGATAATCTGGATTGGTTGAGAACGTTTTAATTACTTGTAAGGTGCAAGGTATAAGTGAGAGTGAACTTGTTTCCCCGGTCATCTCTAGGCTCCCCCAGAGTGGCTGTGATGTTGTAATGGAGTTGAATGGTGCTGATAGAGAAGATTGCCAGTTGGGTAAGACCACTCTCATTGCCAGGTTTGAGAAGACCCCTTCCCAATAGCTGAAAAGGTTCAGGGACCATAAGAAGAAAGATGCGTTATGGGCAATTTGGGGTGTATGAGAGACACAAAAACTTAGATGGGTGGATTAAGGGCCATAAAGTGAGAACTTATGATGGTATGAGATGTCTTGCCATGTTGGAAAGTATTTTTGACGTCTGTTCCCCAGAGCTGAGGCAGCACCTTGCTGACTCTAAAGAACTTGACCCCAAGAAGTTAGCACTGGCTGATGACTTATGGATAGCCAACAGAACTATTCAAAAGGATTCTGGGGATCCTCACAAGAAAGAGGATGGGAAGGAGCATAAGAAGGATGGGAAACATCATTCCACAAATGCCTCACCAAAAGAGGGCAACAATAATCACAAGAGTAAATTCCCCTATACACCTAGGGCTAGTGAAATCTCTGGAACCAAACCAGGGGGTGGTTACCAGAAACACCCATTCCAAAGAACGTTTGGTAAATGTATGGTTTGTGGGTTGGGTAACCATGTGAAAGGAGATACCAGATGCAAGGGTAAACCTACAGGGATCTCATCTGTCTCTTTAGCCTTTACCCAAGAGGGAGAAGTTTCAATGACAGGTGCCAGCTTTCACACTCATGCTGAAGAACCCATTGGCGTTCAAGCTAGAGTTTCTTTAGTATCCCTGGGACTGTGTGAAGAACAGATATAGAGGTCTATAATTCCATTCCCGATAATACCGAGGACACCCCTGCCATTTGAGACACTGGGGCTAGCATAACTGTGGTAGATGAAAGTTTAATTGTCAGTGCTCCCTCTGCTGGTGCCTTATCTGCACCTGGCCCCCATTCCACCAGGAAGCCATGCCAGGATTGTACCCACAACAACAACAAAGTCCAGAGCAGCCTGGACCACCTGAAGATGGCCGCCGCCATGCAGGGACCACCACAATACTCCCAGCCTGCCTGCACCCAATTGGCTAATGTGTAGTCCTATGCAGGCAGTGCCTAGCCTGGAGGCGAAGCCAGCCTACAGACAAGAACTGCAACTAAAGCCATTGTCCGTGCTTTCTGCGGGTCTCTGCCGGTGAAGCGACTAAGCACTACCTGACGCGTTATCCTCATGCAGCCCGATGCCTCCCTGTCGTATGTAACTAGCCTACCGCACCTCACCCTATGTGCTTTCAGGTTTGCTCTTCCACCTACTATGTTACCACCTGTCTCAGCCTTTCCTGCACCTATTTTCCACCACCGACTACATTCCTCCCCCCTCTCTCCTTACTGTACCCTTTTTACCTACTTGGGCCCTTGCAACCACCACCCCAACTCCCCCAGCAGTCCGATGTAACTCTTGCAAACACTAGTGCTACCTCTACCTACATGCTACCACTAGGCTTATGTGACCAAAGTGACATGTCTGGGCTACCCCCCACCCTCCTACCTCAGCGCCCTGAACGGCGCTCCACACTCCTGCCCCCCAATGAGGTCCGTGCACTTTCCGCCTTTCATACCACCCCCTCGCGTCTACTGCGCCCCCATCTTCGCTCACGAAGCTGCTTGACTCCCCTGCACCGACAAATGTTTGTTTATTTCTATAGCGCACCAAACCCGGAGGTATCTGGGCGCATTTACAGGTACATTTCAATTTTCAGGTTACACACAGGAATGGTTACAGTCAATATATACAATAATACAGTAGGGAGCAGACAATATAATACATAAAGTGTGTACAATAGAACAGTTTGCAGCGCAAATCAACAAAGTATTTAAATGATAGGCCAATGTCCTGGAGCACGTCATTATTGAATAGCCAGCTTTTGGTGTTTTTCCTGAAGCTGCTGAAAGACTGCTCTATTCTCAGAGAAATAGAGAGGGAGTTCCATGACTGGGCTGCCATAACAGGAAAGCTGCAACCTCCTGCTTTTTTTAGTTTGAAACTCGGTACTATTAGGCAGAAGGAGTAAGCAATTCTAGTAGGGCGTGTTGAGGATTTTTTTGACAATTCTTTCCATTACGTATTGGGAGGCAGAGTTGTTTAGGCATTTGTGGGTGAGGGAGACAGTCTTGAACAGAATTATGTCCTTGATTCAGAGCCAGCTGCTTGTTCGCCTAGCCTTCGAGATATGCTGTCTGCTGGGAATACTAAGGGCCGTTCTAAGTGCATTATTTTGAAGTTTGACAATATATTCGCTAGCACCAAGGTATAAGGCATTGCAATAATCACGTTTTGAGAGAATTAAGGCTCTCGCTAGGGTGGTGCAACTCTGGATAGGAAAGGTTTACAGGCATGTATAAGCTTACAGGTGTATGTTGTTGCTGAGGCATTGACGTTAACTTGCTTGCCTAATTTAAGAGTTGAATCCAAGTAGAAACTCAAGGTTTAATGTTAATACTGTCCATGTTGAAAGATCGGTATTTGCTGACAAGTTTGTTAAGGTTGGCTGGTGCTCCTAGGATCTGGAGCTCTGTCTTATCATTCAGGCACATGCCGTGAGAGGCCATCCAAGCCTGAATGATTAGATATATTTTGTTCACTAGCGCCAGATCCGTATCATAGTCTCCCCCAAGTGGTATGAGGATCTTGATGTCATCTACATAATTGGTATAGGTGACACCCAGATCGTCAAGGTCATCAAACAGTGGCTTAGTGAAGATATTGTACATCGTGGGTGATACACAGGAGCCTTGTGGTTCTCTGCAAGTTATTGGTGTGGGGTCTGCTGAGGGAGACAGTGAAAACACTCATCAACCTGCGATTCAGAATGATTGACTCCAGGCTGAAGCTTCCTGGGAGAAGTGAGCCACAGCGGACAGGTGCTTGCAAAGAATTTTATGATCCACTAAATCAAATGTGGCTGATAGATCTAGGAAGACTAAAAGGGCAAGATTCCTGTTGTCTGAGTTCGTCAAGTTGGTTCTTCAGATCCATCAGAGCCGTTTCAGTGCCATGTTGTGGTCTGAAACAAGATTGCTGAAGCCCTAAGAGCTTTTTGGTCTCCAGATACGATTTTATCTGAAGGTAGGCTGCTTTGTCCATTATCTTTAATAAAAACGGGACTGTTGTAATCGGTCTATAGTTAGTTGATGATCGGGCCCATGTGATCCTCTACTATCTCACCCCCACCCACCCGGTTCTTACCTTGGCTCAGAGAACCACATAGCACCCTCATGCCCCCACATATGGGCCACACATTTCCCGTGCCTCTTCCAACACTCCCCCATCCAACCCTGCTCCTAGCTGCACTACTGGAGCTGCATGGTAAGTCCATGCCACATCATTCTGGAATATGTGCGCCTCCAGCCACACTGACCACTTCACCATCCCTTAAACAGGAATACTCCTATTGCACCATTCCCTCCCATGTCCTCACTGCCCATGCCAAGCCACCCTCTCATGCACTCACTCAAACACACCCACCACCTTGCCCACGGGCCAGTCTACCCTATTGCTGCACATCACCAATCATTTTCATAGTGCCGTCTTACTGCAATAAGGATCTCCATGTTACAGGAAGGAGCAGCCTACCTCACAGGCAAAATTAGAACTTGCCTTCAGCTCACTACAAGCCACCACCAACCCCAAGAACGTAATGCACTTCTGGTATCTCTACATCCCCACTACCGCCAAGCCCCCCCCCCCCCATAAAACATAGGTTTGCAATGCTCACTTGCAATATCGCACCATGCTATGCCACCCGCCCCTTCCACTAACTAATTCACAAGTAGCTACCTCAGCTACTGCCTTGCAAGCTTCAACAGACTCCTTCACTGCGCTCTCCTCAACACTAGATCGCCGACAGCCCATGAAATCTTAGAACTCATCACATTGAACAACCTTGACATCCTCGCCCTAACCGAAACATGGCTAACTACCAGCTGCACCTCCTCTGAGGTATTCTTCCTTTCCTCTCTTTCACCCAGAGGCTTACTGTCTCCAGAGCTCTGGTTCTCTCTAGGCTGGACAATTGCAACAGCTTCTTTCTAAATCTGCCTGCTTCTACTCTCCGCTCTCTGCAACTCATCCAGAACAGGACTGCAAGACTTGTCCTTGGCCTCAAGCCCAGGGATCGTATCTCTCCAGGACTGAAATCTCTGCACTGGCTCCCAGTGGCTGTGAGGATTAAGTTCAAAACCCTCTGCATTGTCCACAAGGCCTTCTGGCGCCTCAATACCTTCAACTCTCTCTTCCTAAATAACTTCCTTCTCTGGCTCTTTGCTCATCCGCCTCCAACTCCCTCAGGGTTAGTCGCTTCTCCAAGCAACAAGTTGGTGGTAGATCTTTCTTTGGCTGAGGAAACTTGAGGAGAATCATCTCCGGTTTCAGAAGCACCTCAAAACCTTTCTCTTTGCTTCTGTTTTTTCTCCTCCTATCCCCTGCCGACTTTCCTGGCTGAAACTGAAACTGCATTGGTTACCTGGCCACCCTCTGATCTCGAGCCCAGGTCCCCTCCCCCGCCAGTTGCACACCTGCGCCACCTTCCTGGCAACCCCCGCACTTGGGAACTGTTTTCTGTATCCCTACAGTCCCTCTACCAGTACTTGAAACCTGATGTTGCACTTACCCTTGCACTTGACACCAGCTGGCCGTACATTTACTTATTGTTTATTTATTGTATTACCCCATGTACTGCACTGTCCCCTCCCCTTACCTCCGCACTTTCCCCCTTCCCATGCACTTGCATGATCTGAATGACACCTGGCCTAGTAGGATCGCTGTCTCGGTGTTCCCTCTGTTCCCCCTACCTTGCCTCGTCGCACCTTGAAACACTTGTCTATAGGCGCGTTATAAATGCCATATCACATAATACCTACGACAGCCAGCCCAGCCTTATCCCGGCCATCCTGTCGGGTTATGCTATGTTGCGCTGCGATAGAACACACAAAAAGGGAGGTGATGTTGCCCTTATTTCCAAGGACTCCCTCACACTGTACCCCACCAACACCTTTGATATTAACCGCTAGGATCCGACAATGCCACCACGACCATCCACCTCGCCTATCGACCTCCAGGACACACCAACACCTTTGAAATGAATATCATCAACCTATTGTCCACCAACATCAAACCCACCATCCAATTTGTACTCCTGGGTGACCTTAATCTTGGATTTAATGACCCCACGGATTCTGATGCCAACACCTTACCCAATTCTCTGACATCACTTCACCAACACACTTGCTTGGTCGTACCCTAGACTAGTTAGTGGACCGCAACATCTCCAAAGCACCATGTTCCTAGTCCGATCACCACACCATCATCTTCTCTATCCCTAACCCCACTGCACCAGCCAATCCAGCAGTCAGCCCAACTACCACCCTGGCACGCAACCCTCGAAACTTGACCAGTGACAAGGTCATCTCCCTCCTCAGCACCCCTTTCCCCCTCCACCCAGGACATCACCCTTTTCGTCGAGCACTACAATACCCTGCTTAGCAAGATAGTCAACCTCCTAGCCCCCCTGCAAACTAGGAAAACCAAGCAACCATCACATCTTAACTCCTGATTCGCCCCAGACCTCTGTGCCACTAACACCTCCAAAAGAGCCGCTGAAGCTGCCTGGCACAAAGAAACCACCCCCCCCCCCACACCTCTAGCTCAAAGCAGGACGCAGCACGGAGACTGGCGAGAACGTGCAGTGACGTAGCAGATCGAAGTTCACTGCACTATTGACACAAGCAGCTGGAGTCGCCACAAGCAGAGGAAGGCAAAGAGGGAACCAGTCGGCTAACAGGACGCACTCCGTCAGTGGGCTAAGAGCAGAGACGAGGGAAAATGTGAGGAACACTGAAGCCACCAATGAAGAGCGGTAAGACCAGGAAGAGCGAATGGGATATCAGAGCGCTTCAGGGTGAATATTGCATACTGTTGACAGTGTGAGAGAGCCGAGGTAAAGGAACTGAAATCATTTATACAAATGCAAACATTGTTAAGAAAGGGTTGGTGACCCAATACTTGAAAGACATTTACCTGGATGCAAGAGAGTGAATGGAGAACGGAGAACCCCAGATAGGATAGTGAATTATGTAAACAGGAAGTGTGGGGGACGCAGCCATGAGTGGACAGAAAAAGCCATTGCAGGAAAACAAACCAGACAGTGTGCGAGTTTGGGATCCGTACCCAAGTGAAATACCGTGGCAGGAGAGTAAACCAGAGATAAGAAAAGAAGCGAGAAAACACTGGGGTAAAACCCCCACTGTGAAATTATGGAACAGTGATAAACAATACAAAAGGGAAGAATCATACACCTCTGAGGCTAATTAACAAAGTGGCAATACCCTGGCAGGAGAATACACCAGGGGTAGGAAAAGGATTGAGAAAGCTCAGGGGTCAAAACTCCTCCTTCAAATTGCGAAACAGTGACTGTCCATACCAAAGGGAAGATAATTGAGATTCAGAAGTAAAAGTTGCAAATACCCTGGTAGGAGAATACACCGGGGGTAGGAAAAGGATTGAGAAATCTCAGGGGTCAACACCCCGCCTAGAAATTGTCAAACAGTGACAGTCAAATGGAGAAGCGAACAACCATGCCCCTTTGAGGCTACTGGACATCCAGAGAGTGAGAACCTGAATCTATTTTAAAGACCGGTGTGCTAAAAGGAGATTCAAGGGAAGAGTATTCCCTCTTGAACAAACTGGAAATATGTGACATATCAATCATCAGAAGAAATCTAGGGGAATAGAAGACCCCTTTCCTGGTGTATCTTTATTCCTTTTCTTTTCTGCACCTTCAAACTATGTTTGGAACTTTGAAAGAAAGCTACGAGTAAATACCTTACAGAAATCCCCAAGTTACACATTATATTGAGTTTAGCGTGCAAGGGTCCGTTTAGGATTTTGGATATAGGATGAAGGATGCTCTTTGGTTTAACATCCTCACACAGACGTGCCTTCATTTTGTTAAGGCAGAGAAACCCCTTTTAGGATTAGGGATAGATAGGATTTCTCACAACCCATCTTATTATTTTGTGATAAATAAAAGTCTGTAACCAACACTTAACATGCCTCTCTGTCCGAGTCTTACTCTTGATCGCATACAGCGGCCTCTTAAAATCTGTCCACCAGCCCATATTCCAGAAATTCATCGTAACAACTGCTACCAGCCTGGTCAGTGTATATGACAAGTGTAACAAAAAGCAACTTTGAGAAAAAGAAAAGGAGCACATACAATGCGGACCTGACGCATCCAATTTAAGGTGGGTGCTGGATAAAAAAATAACCTGCCCTTTCACCAATGGCAGCCTGAAGGACTACCAAATGCACAGCCAACAATGTGATTGGACAAGTGTCACAGATGCCCTAAACAATCTACAGAACACCAAGGATAGTTCAAGGGTTTTTATTGATCTCACTTCTTCCGATCTTGTTAAGCTGCAGATGGTTCTCCGGTACTTTCCACTTGGTGTTCGTTAAGTGTTCCATTCCTGCTGTGCTGTGGTAAGTTGCCTTACCTTCTGATCCGTTGGGAAATTCGTGTGGGCCAGAGTCCTTGAGACTATATGTTGGTCGGCGGCTTCATTTGTCGCTTTGCTGTGTTTTGCTGTTGCCACCCTGTGGAACTTGCGGTTCTGAAACAGATTACTCGGGCCAGCAATAGAATTTTAGGGTATTGGGTTATCAACAATGAAACTTAAGTTCATTTAGGGGGTGTTGAAGAACTGGGGCCCTCCAAATTCGCTCAAACCACCCCTGGGTAGGACCTGCTCAGGCTTACTCCACAGTAGGCATCCTACACCAGGTCGCAAGGAGTTTCTATTTCCCCATGACAGGTTTAAGCCAATGATGCCGACACAGAAGGAAGAGTGAGACTAAACAGAGCACACAAGTTAGAGTCCAAATACATAGCAAACATGCTGTGGGTCTTATTGAAAACAACGGGGCAAAGTTGAAAAAAGGGTAATTTTCCAGCAACAATTCTTAATCATTTTACCAAAAAACTATCACCCTAAGGCAATTTGATGAGATTTAGGAGTAAACACGACACTGTTTGAAGACATTTACCAAGAAAAGTCTGAAAAGTCTGAATAGAGCTCTACACATTAAACATTTTTGAAGAATAAATTAGCCAAGATAGGCGAGTCGATATAGTTGTTTCATTAAAGGTAAAATGTACTTAACTTACCTAGTCATAACTCTAGCATGTGTCCGACTATCCATTTTGCTAGCAAGTAGCAGAGCATGACCCCATAAACCATGCTTCATGGCAGATTCCAAAGCGTCCTGTTAACAGAAAAACAGGTAAAATAAAATCAGTAGTTCATATGAAGGATACTACTGTAATTTCCAGCAAAAACTATTGTATGGTGTAGTCCATTACAATCCTGGTTTACATTTTCTTTCATTGCAAGTTATGCTGTTGGTGCTATTCAAATAATATGTTTGTTTATAAAAACAAGATCTACTTATTCAGAAGCTACCATGACTTTGCTCACTGTTAAGGAGTTTTACTCAAGTTAGTATCTGTGATAGAACTTAGAAAAGCCCACCTTGGATGTACAGGGTTCCAACCCTTAGGGTTGTCCTGAACCACACAAAGGTTTGGTCGAACGGCTGAGCAGCCAACCTTAGTGTAGGAGGGCAGGAGGGCTGTAGGAAGGTACAACGAACTCAGAGCATAAACATTCAGCAAAACACTAATACATTAAAGTTATATGAAAAAAGTAGTAATTTAATATCTACAATAAGGCACACTTAAATATTTGTAAGGTAAGTAAGTACTAAACCCAGTAAAAATATGTAGAACACATTTGTAAATATCTTAAGTAATAGACCATAGGTGTAGTAACTTTCAGAATAACTTATCCAGTAACAAATCTCTTAGTAAAACCATCTGAAACATGTATGCAAACTTTTCCAACTTATGATAACTTTTTATGACTTTGTTTCAACCAGTCTTAAAGAGTCCAACCCTAGCTTATGAGAGTCTCAGAATGTTTAGAGGGGCCATAGGCCACCAGAGGTTATGAGTTGAGCAGGATAGGCAGGATACAGTGTTCACGGTTCAAAAATGCCAGAGCTAAACAGGCTCTCTTCTGGGTTTGCATGTAGGTAAAATTCGGTTTTCCAAGTGAAGGAAGCCTAGGGATTTCCTTGTGAAGTTGCCTCAAGGACCAGTGTCCTAAGGCATGAGAGAGTACAATGGGTTGTCCATCCCAGTGCATCTCTACTACAACCCCCAGAAATACAGGATCAGCAAGCAAAGCTCCAGGTTTTACAGGGAGCAAGACCATACCTTAAAATGAAGAACTTGTTGCTGCAGGACGGTTCCAGTGGAGAGGCACCAACAGACCCAGTTACAGGTTTCTCAGTCTTGGCGACAGAAGAAGGGGACTTTGGTGGATCTATGTAACGCTCACCTGATTCCCGTAGAGGCGCCGGTCTTGACTGGGCGTATACCGTATCTTCAAAGGTGATGTGTAACACACGGCTGGCTCTTTGGGCTGGACCTCTGTGCACTGTATGTCTGACTTGAAGGGTAAGATGTCTGCAGATAGAAAATATGGGATTAATGAACTGGGTTATTGAATGTCTCTCTCTTCTTCCCTTTCTCTTCTCCTGTAGAACCCAAAGGTTAACGCTCTCACCTTAGGTAAGTGAACGTCGTGCTCTCCATCTGCCTCGGGGCAGGGTGCTGTAACCAGTTCCTTCACTGGATAAGGGGAGCAGGCCTCTTGACTTCAGAGGACTGCTGTCCGTCGTTTACTGCACGAACGGTAAGTTTCGAGTAATTCTAATGTCTTTAAAAGTCTTTAGGAATGATGTCTCTTGTTTTGCAGGGTTCCGGCGATGGCGGATGACGGGCTGAAGTGAGTTGAAGATGGAGCCCGTGTGATGAATAGAAGCGCCTGGAAGCACGTAAGTAAGCGCTTGTTGCCTGCTTCACGATGCGCTCTAACTGTCTTTTTATTTTGCAAGTACAAGTTCGGAGCGGTTGCAGGGTGCCGGAATACCCACTGGGTTAGATGTGGAAAGGAGTAATGGCACGTGAGTATTAATGTTCCCCAATGTCTTTAAACGCACCTCGTTTTGTCTTTCAGATGCGGGATGCAGCGCCGAAGGCCTCCGGAGCGTGCGAAGAGTTGGTAAGCTTTTGTCTTTCAGATGCCGGAATGTAGTGCGAAGACCTTCGGAGCGCACGAAGAGTAGGTAAGCCTTT
This sequence comes from Ambystoma mexicanum, assembly GCF_040938575.1. Classification (NCBI taxonomy): domain Eukaryota; kingdom Metazoa; phylum Chordata; class Amphibia; order Caudata; family Ambystomatidae; genus Ambystoma; species Ambystoma mexicanum. Next base: position 177,514,233 of record NC_090929.1, read on the forward strand.
GTCTTTCAGATGCCGGAATGCAGCGCGAGGCGTTGGTGACAGCCGATGGACCAGGTAAGTGAAGCGCTGTCACTGAAGACCGTAATGCTAACCTGTTCTTTCTTGTCTTTATAGGTGTTGCTGAAGACTGGATTCAGGATGGTAAGCCTTTTTCCTTAGGCCCAGGATCAGATGCAGAAGACACGATGAGCGTTCTGCTGCAGAGGATGCAGAATAACGCAAAGCAAGATTCATCCATCGGGTGTGGTTTAAATAGCCTCCTGTAGTGCTTAGGTGTCTCCTTCCACAGCCACGCCTAGGTAAGAAAAGAGTTCCTGCTTTCCAGAAGAGTTCCAGTGTTCTGAACCTAGGGAGTGGCTCCTGCCCCACCCAACAGGAAAAGTAGTTCCAAACAGAAGAGGATCAGAGGCTCAACTGGCAGGCAAGTAAGCAGCATGGTCTGCTGCAGGTAAGTCCACCCAAGCATTATGAGCCCGGCGCTTCCAGCGCTGGGACTGGGCATATTTATGAGCCTGGTGCCACTGGCGCCAGGACTGGGTCCAAAAGGTCCCAATTGGGACTGGTTGGCACTCAGAACCTGGGTTATGGATCTGCTTCCAAGGGAGTTGGGAAAACCCTGACCTTTTGGAAGCAGAGATCATGACAGTACCCCCCCTCAAGGCCCCTCCCAAGCCCGGCTTCTCCGGGGGTTTTGGCTTGTCAGGAAATGTTCGGTGAAATCTTTTGATTAGGCGAGGAGCGTGGACATATTCAGCAGGTTCCCAGGATCTCTCTTGGGGGCCGTAGCCTTTCCAGTCAATTAGGTAAAATAGTTTAGATTTGGAGATCTTGGAGTCCAGAATGCTTTTGACTTCAAACTCGAGTTCCCCATCAACTAGGATAGGTTTTTGAGATTTAGTCGGGTTTGAGGTTGCACGGGTTTTAATAGAGAGACGTGGAAGACCGGATGTATCTTCATGTGCGAGGGCAAGTCCAACTTGACCGCTACTGGGTTTACTATGGTAGTGATGGAATAGGGACCAGGGTATCTTGGGTTGAATGTGCGTGGCCCTTTTAGAGGTAGATATTTGGTGGATAACCAGACTTGATCCCCTACTTGATATTGAGGGGCTTCCTTCCGATGTTGATCTGCTCCTTTCTTGTATTGTTCTTTAGCCCTTTGAAGGTGAGAAACAGCTTCCTGAAAGGCTTGGGTGATTGTAGAATGCAGGTAGTCTACTGCTGGTGTTTCAAGATCTTGGAGGGGATCCAACTCCGATGTTCGAGGGTGACTGCCGTATAAAAGAAAAAACGGGGTTTTCCCAGTTCCCGAATGGACAGAGTTATTGTAGGCACATTCGGCTATCCAAAGGATGTCTTTCCAAGTTTTTTCAGTTTGTTGCAGCATGCAGCGTAAATACTGTTCCAGAGTTTGATTGGTCCTCTCGGTTTGTCCGTCGGTCTGAGGGTGGTGACTGGTCGATAGTCTCACATCAATTTGAGCTGACCGACAGCAACTTCGCCAAAAATGAGAAATAAATTGACTACCTCGATCCGAAATTAGAACCGAAGGAAAACCGTGCAGTCGGACGATGTTTTCGAGAAATTCTCAGGCCAGAGTTGCTGCTGTTGGCAAGCCTTTGAGCGGAATGAAATGCGCCATCTTGGAGAATAAGTCCACGATTACTAGAATCGTATTGTATCCGGAGCATGAAGGTAGGTCGGTGATGAAGTCCATAGAAAGCGTATGCCAAGGGCGAGGTGGGATGTCAATAGGGCGTAAGAGGCCTGCTGGTCTTTCCTTTTGACTCTTGTTTTGGGCGCATACTCCACAGGACATTATAAAGTCTCTGATATCTTTTTTCCAAGACGGCCACCAGAAATAGCGCTTGATCTTTTCTGAGGTCTTGGCCATACCGGGATGTCCTTCCATTAAAGAATCGTGATAACAAGAGATTACTTTTTTCTGTAAATCTGTGCTGGGCAGGTATAATCGTTCTTGGAAATACAATAAGTTGCCCTTTACTGCAAAGTCCTTTCCCTGCAGATGCCAATTCTGTATGTCTGCTGGAGTTACAAGTTGCCTGGCTTTATCCTTAACTTCCTCTATGGATTGTGTGGCGATGACACCCAGAATTCTTTGTTCGGGAATGATTGGTACAGGTTTAGGGTTGATCAAGTGTTCTTCCACTCCCATCCGAGAAAGGGCATCAGCTTTACCGTTTTTTGTACCAGGTCGATAGGTAATTATGAAGTCAAACTCGGCAAAGAATAATGCCCAACGGAGTTGTCTAGAGGATTGGGCTTTTGCGGTTTTCAAATATTGCAGGTTTCGGTGATCCGTAATCACAGTAACGGTGTGTCGGGCCCCCAGCAGATAATGCCGCCAAGCCTTAAAGGCAGACTTGATAGCCAGAAGTTCCTTGTCAGTGATCGTGTAATTGATTTCAGGAGGCGAGAATTTGCGGGACCAAAATGCCACGGGATGCAACTGATTGGTTACCGGGTCCTTTTGTGATAGAACTGCCCCCATGGCAAGGCTTGAAGCATCAGTTTCCACGATGTAGGGGAGTTCGGGGCGAGGGTGTTTTAAGATTGGTGCAGAGATAAATTTAGTCTTCAAATCCTGGAAAGCTTGTTCCGCCTCGGTAGACCATTCAAAACGTTTGTTTTTCTTTAACAAGGCAGTGATGGGCTGGACTATTCGAGAAAATTCGGGGATAAACCTGCGGTAAAAGTTAGCGAAGCCTAACATGCTTTGCACACCTTTTACGGAGGATGGTGATGGCCATTTGAGAACTGCATCGACCTTCTTTGAATCCATACGCACTCCGCTAGGTGATAATATGAATCCCAAGAATTCAACTTCAGTCACGTTGAAAACACATTTTTCCAACTTAGCGAAAAGTTTGTGTTGACGCAATCTTTCGAGGACCATTTTCACATGTTTCCGATGTTCAGATTCCGATGAAGAATAAACAAGGATGTCGTCAATGTAAACAACAACACACACATCTATGAGCTCTCTGAGGACATCGTTCATAAAATATTGAAAGGCGGCCGGGGCATTGCAAAGTCCAAAGGGCATGACCTGATATTCAAATAGCCCATATTTGGTGCGGAAGGCCGTCTTCCATTCATCGCCCTCTTTTACTCGTACCAAGTGGTAGGCTCCTCTAAGATCCAGCTTTGTATATATGCATGCTTTTCTGACTTGGTCCAGGAGTTCAGGGATCAAAGGTAATGGATATCTATTCTTGACGGTGATCTGGTTCAGGGAGCGATAATCTATACAAGTTCTAAGGTCTCCTTCCTTTTTTGGAACGAAGAACAAAGCTGAAGAAGCAGGGGACTTGGAAGGACGAATAAACCCATTTGCCAGGTATTGATCCAGGTATTGTCGAAGGTGAAGGTTCTCAGGCTCGGTGAGGGCATAAATTCTACTACAAGGAGGAGTAGATCCAGGTATCAGGTCTATCTGGCAGTCATAAGACCTATGAGGAGGTAGAGAGTTAGCCTGATCCTTCCGGAAAACATCTTGGTATTCTAGGTATTCGGGAGGTAAATGGGGAGTCTCTGAAGAAATTGCTGCCAGTGCAACACCAGGTGGAGGGTGACAAGTAGAGACACATTCTGGAAACTGGACCGTTCTTGCTCGCCAATCGATCAGAGGATTGTGTTTCTCTAACCAAGGTATTCCTAGAATAATCTGAAACTGAGGGGCCTTGATCACATCGAACACGATCTTCTCATGGTGTCCATCTTGACTTACTAGCGTCACTTCTTGAGTGGTATGCGTTACTGGTCCGGAGGCTATCTCCGTACCATCCACCGTAGTAATGACGTCCTTTACAGCCTTGGGACAAAGAGTTAGATTCATCCTCAAAACCATTTCATGATCCACATAATTGCCGATGGCACCGCTGTCGACGTAAGCTTCAATTGCATGTAATCGATCCGGATTATCAGGACTAATGAGGACCATAGGTATCACGAAATGCGAGGTCACGGAACTGGTTTTCACGCTCGGCAAGAGGACCTCTATTCTTGTCGGGCGAGGTCGTTCCCTGCTCTGAGCTTGTAACTTTGGTAACTGCAGCTCCTACTGCCTTCTTGGCAGGTTTCACCGGACAGTCTCGAAGAAAGTGCCCCGAGTTTCCGCAATAGAGGCATAATTGCAACTGTTTTCTCCTTTCCCGCTCCTTTTGTGTTAGAGGACCTTTCAGGCCCCCTATTTGCATGGGTTGCCCAGAGTCTACTCCTTTGGAAGGAGTTGGCGGTTTGGAAAATACTCGAGCATCAAACTTGGAACGATCGGCCTTCCTGTTCTGCAGTCTGTGATCTATTTGAACGAATAAGTCTATATAGTCCGAACAATCTTGTGGGGGATTCACTACTTGGGCTAACATCTTTGAGCTCTCCACGTAGACCTCTATAAAACAGCGTAATCCTTTTGTCCTCAGGCCATTGGGTTTCCACTATCAGTCTGTTGAAAGACGCAATATAAGCCAAAAGGTCTTGATTACCTTGTCGCAACGAAAGAAGCTCATTGTCCAAGGCCTGCCCCTGTGAATGTCTTGCGAACAGTTTTTCCATACTGAGCTGAAAAGCTTGAAAATCATGGAGGACCGGATCATCTTGATTTACTAGAGGGATCGACCAGTCTGCCGCATTGCCACTAAGGTACGAAAGCACGAAAGCTACTTTAGCTTGATCAGTTGGAAAGGCTGCTGGCCGGCATAAGAAATGCAACCGGCACTGATTGATAAATACTGCAAACCTCTTTGGGTCACCAGAAAATCGTTTGGGCGGAGCCAGAGGTACATTCCCAGGTAGGTTGATCTGCACTGGATTCATAGAGGATGTAGAAGGAAGATTTCCCCCAGATGCGGATAACGGGGTCTGTCCTGCTTGTGACTGTAGCAATTGTCTAGCGAGATCATCTGTTCGCTCCTTGGAAATAATCAGTTCCCTTCTTAGAGCGTTCGTTTCCTGACGGGCTGCATGCACTTCTGCCCTTAGTTCCCCAAGTAACTGGGCTAGCTGGTCAGTATCCGAGGTTTCCATTGCGCCTGGACGGGAGTTTTGCGGTAGGCTTTGCGTTCTGTAACGCTCACCTGATTCCCGTAGAGGCGCCGGTCTTGACTGGGCGTATACCGTATCTTCAAAGGTGATGTGTAACACACGGCTGGCTCTTTGGGCTGGACCTCTGTGCACTGTATGTCTGACTTGAAGGGTAAGATGTCTGTAGATAGAAAATATGGGATTAATGAACTGGGTTATTGAATGTCTCTCTCTTCTTCCCTTTCTCTTCTCCTGTAGAACCCAAAGGTTAACGCTCTCACCTTAGGTAAGTGAACGCCATGCTCTCCATCTGCCTCGGGGCAGGGTGCTGTAACCAGTTCCTTCACTGGATAAGGGGAGCAGGCCTCTTGACTTCAGAGGACTGCTGTCCGTCGTTTACTGCACGAACGGTAAGTTTCGAGTAATTCTAATGTCTTTAAAAGTCTTTAGGAATGATGTCTCTTGTTTTGCAGGGTTCCGGCGATGGCGGATGACGGGCTGAAGTGAGTTGAAGATGAAGCCCGTGTGATGAATAGAAGCGCCTGGAAGCACGTAAGTAAGCGCTTGTTGCCTGCTTCACGATGCGCTCTAACTGTCTTTTTATTTTGCAGGTACAAGTTCGGAGCGGCTGCAGGGTGCCGGAATACCCACTGGGTTAGATGTGGAAAGGAGTAATGGCACGTGAGTATTAATGTTCCCCAATGTCTTTAAACGCACCTTGTTTTGTCTTTCAGATGCGGGATGAAGCGCCGAAGGCCTCCGGAGCGTGCGAAGAGTTGGTAAGCTTTTGTCTTTCAGATGCCGGAATGCAGCGCGAGGCGTTGGTGACAGCCGATGGACCAGGTAAGTGAAGCGCTGTCACTGAAGACCGTAATGCTAACCTGTTCTTTCTTGTCTTTATAGGTGTTGCTGAAGACTGGATTCAGGATGGTAAGCCTTTTTCCTTAGGCCCAGGATCAGATGCAGAAGACACGATGAGCGTTCTGCTGCAGAGGATGCAGAATAACGCAAAGCAAGATTCATCCATCGGGTGTGGTTTAAATAGCCTCCTGTAGTGCTTAGGTGTCTCCTTCCACAGCCACGCCTAGGTAAGAAAAGAGTTCCTGCTTTCCAGAAGAGTTCCAGTGTTCTGAACCTAGGGATTGGCTCCTGCCCCACCCAACAGGAAAAGTAGTTCCAAACAGAAGAGGATCAGAGGCTCAACTGGCAGGCAAGTAAGCAGCATGGTCTGCTGCAGGTAAATCCATCCAAGCATTATGAGCCTGGCGCTTCCAGCGCTGGGACTGGGCATATTTATGAGCCTGGTGCCACTGGCGCCAGGACTGGGTCCAAAAGGTCCCAATTGGGACTGGTTGGCACTCGGAACCTGGGTTATGGATCTGCTTCCAAGGGAGTTGGGAAAACCCTGACCTTTTGGAAGCAGAGATCATGACAATCTGGCGACAACGCTTGTGCAGACAGATGCCCAGCAACTGATCTCATTTCTGGCTTGTTGGTGCCTTTTCAAGGCTAGGTTGAAGGACGGTTGTCGCAACAGTAGGCTCTTCTCCTTTTCATGGTCATCGTCTAATGTGAGGAGACTAAGGGGAGCAGGATCGAGTCTCTGTAGGTCAAGAAAGATGCCCACATAGTTCCGGGCGTATTCGTTCTTTGGGCGATGATGCACAGCACAGCACTGGTTATTGATGAATTGCAGGTCATTGAGGTCGCAGCTCTTCGAGGGAAGGTGCAAAATGCAGTTTGTCTTGGGACTGGTTAGGCCCACCAGTCCAAGGGAGGACATCATCTTGTTTGTATCTTCCCTGCTGCTCAGAAGTGGAGGTCGGGACAGCAGCGGTTACTCAACAGGCTCTGGCGGTTTCTGGAAGTGGCTGGCGTGTTCTTCCTTTGGGCTCCTTCGGATCGTAGTCAACTGAGTTTCTGCTCCAGGACCTCAGAATGTAAGAATGTATGCAGGAACACTGGCTGAGCCCACCAATCATAGCCCATGCAACATTCGGAACTTGGGGGTGGCTGTCCAACAGGGACAGCCAGCCTCCCAGTCAGAACTGCTTTCTCTCAGGCACTCTGCAGGACAAATGACAGGGGGTTTCAGTTGACCCTCTCCACATCCTGTCCTGCCAATCACTCAAAAACCCTTTGCAGGCTTTCCAACGGGAAGCCCGGAGAAGACAAAGGAACTAGGGGGACCTCCGCCACCCAGTTAGGTAGAATACCAGCTAGGAAAGGACACACCATCTTGTTCTGGACCCTGTACAGCCACCATTTTGGGTCAATGGTGATCCTTGTGTCCCCTACCGCAGCCGCCATGACAGCCTGCGATACAAATCGTGTAAAAGGTACACTGCCATCAGCCTGATAAGAGGGACTTGTCACAGTAACCAAAAAGTAACTGGAGAAGTGAGAAAAGGGAGACAATGTTTCCCCTCAGCGCGCTACATAAGGTGGGGTGTGCCGATCTCGCAAAAGGAAGTACAGGTAGGATAAACTGTATCTGTATTCCCCTGCCTTGGTAACAGGGTGTTAACCAAGGGAAAATAAAGAAATATTACAGTGGAAGCTCTTGGAGCTGCCAGTAACACTGCACAGGAAGTGTGTGCTACTTCAGTAAAACCTAAATGCCAGAAAAGATGGAGGAAAGCATGACTCCAAAACAATATACCCAAAAGAGGTAAAAAGGGTTCCCAAGAGTAAAAGAATGGGTGAGTATGGGAAAAGGTTCACACTAAATGGAGAATCAGACAAAAATCCATGAGTCCAGCAAAAAGTGCTGCGGGAGGTGGAGAGAATTTCACCCAAAAAGGAAAATCTACCCCAACACTCACCTTATGGAATTTACTATCATAATTTCAAAAAAGACGCATTATGTTTTTACTTTGGAAAGACCTTAGCATGACAATCTGGTGGGTCATTTGTGAAACAGCTAGGTGATGGAAAGGGACAGCTATCTTGAACAAGACGCTCCCCAAATTATAACACGATTGCCCCCTTTGCAGACTTCTGTTCCTCCACCCCAACACACACCTATACACACATCATTTTCAAACCTTGGACTTTAATATAATTTTGTTTGACACCTCCTATGATGCTTGAACTCTTAACTACCTGCCATTGATCGGATTGCTGATCATTTTATAACATTTTGATCTGATGTGACCCCTATCCACCCTACTCACCCTGTTAACGTGTTCAACTTCTAAATCAAAATAAAGATGTGTAAAAAAATAAATAAAGCATGTAGCTTTGAAGAGCAGTATATAAGGCGTATTGTTATGCATACGAATAAGCGTCACTGAAGGAGTGCCTGCTCACAAATCCATGCTGAGGTTTGCACAGTTTGCAGAGAGGTATGTTTAGAAGTGCATTCTTGGGAGCATGCTTTAGCGGGAACCCTTAAGCACTGTCTGTGTCCTCTGATTTGGTTTTCATTCTCAGCGACTACTCTGCAATTTTGTGATGCTTTGGGACAGCCCACTTAAATGGAACCAAGTATTTTTTTTAACTGGATATGGATGAGTTTACTACCATGTGTCTAGATGTCTGTTCTCACCATCCGTCCATCCCCATCAGAGGTTGTAGTGCACAGCATTGCTGGCACCAGCCATGGAGTCGCGGGGGCTCCATTTGCATTACTTAGTTGGGCTACCGGGTAGAACGAGCAAGGCACATCACTTAAGTACAGCTGCTGCCCTCCCCCCTCTATGCCACACAATCAACTTTACTGGATCAACCCAAGTAATAACATGCATCATTGTTGTGTTAATCACCTCAGAGTTTATTGGTTGAATTGACTTCATTCAGCTATATGTTTGCGTGTATTCAACAACTGATTTGACTTCATTCATTTAGTTTACATGTAACATCTTTTTTCTTGATTCAAAATAATTCAGTTGACATCACCGTTTGCTGTTTTTGTTGTATTTTAGTTTTTGTACACAAATGTGCTTATTTTTGCTTCCCAAATCCTTATTATGCATGAATTTATGCATTTGTAATCTCCTGTGTATAGATTGACTTGTTTTGTCTCCCCAACACGTTTTTCCCCGACTTTTGTGTGATGGTTCTTCAGGAGGTGCAATTTTACTTGTGTGGTTTTCGATTTGGTGTTTTTATGAATAGTTAGAATGCCAAAAAATAAGCAAAATGGGTCATTTACTTTCAATATTACTTTTCAGCTTTTTCTTTATGCTGACTTGAATATTTTTCATTTACATGCTAATCTGCTCTATTTTCTATCTTTATTCTGTTGTGGTTTTGCTTGCTGGCTTGTTCAGATTTGAAATCCTTATAGACTATGAGACTTGTGTTTTTCTAAGGATGTAGAATAGTATAGACCCTTGATTATTTGCTAAAGCTTTAGCACTGCATGCATGTCATTGTCACAAAGCCTAATTTGTTCTTAAATACATGCTACTAGATTCTATTGGCATTCGAATCGCATAATGATTTGGAATGGAACCAAAGAACTACTACAGGACTACCACAGCCATCTCAACAATAACACATATAATTTGAAACTAACCATACAATATAGTCAAACCAAAATAGATTTCTTGGATCTATATATACACTCACAAGACAACACCATACATACCACTCTTTTTACCAAACCTACAGCGGTCAATAGCATTTTACATGTATCAAGTAATCATCCGCACCACGTCATAAAACATATTCCGCATGTAGAATTGCTAAGAGTTAAAAGAAATTGGACCACGGAACAATTCGCAGTATGTTTTTCAAACACTATAAAAATAATTCAAACAAAGAGGCTACAGCTCAAAACATCTCGAAAAGATTTACCAGAAAACTAAAACAAGACCAAGAAAACAAACCAGAGGAATCCAAAGTAACAGATAGTTAGATTCATAACGACATACAGCACCAACAACCGAACTATCAAACAAATTTTTAACAAGAGTTGGAACATACTACAAGCAGATCTGTATATGTCAAAGATATTGGACAGCCAACCAAGTATCACTTTTCGTAGAACAAAAAATCTGAAACGGATGCTGAGACCATCTCACTTTCATCAAGCAAAACAACACCAAACCTGACAAACCAATAATGTGGCTACAACCAACCATTAAGGGGAATTACAAATGTGGACACTGCCATATGTAAAGAGGGACAGGTGGCCACCGCTTGCTAATAAAAGCTTAAGGTTATTGCATCAAATGTTCTGGAAATCTAAAGTTCTGTTTCAAAATGTTTTTACCTGGAGCTGCCAGTCCGTCAATGGTCCTGTAGCACTAGGACCTATTCAAACATCAAATCTCCAAAAAACAAAGTGACTCCACTTTGCTAGGAAAGGCGCTTCACAGTTGGCCCCAATTAGGTTGCTTAGTATATTGTCTATTGTAATTAGTAACCAAATGTTATTCCAAAAATATTTTGATACTCGTGGGTTTCATAGCAGAAAATGTTTAATGCACATTTCTGAAATGTTTACTGGTAAAATGTATCTGTGTAAATAACACATTGAGTATTCATCTGAAATTGCCCATAATACTTTGGTGCCAATGCATTTCGGATAAAACCTTCATCAGGGCGGTATTATAGCAAAAAATGATATCTCATAACTACACTTATAACAAAGTTCACAAATAGCATTACAATTCATGCATATCCAATAATGTCAAAAAATGTATGTAGGAACACATACCCATTAGTAAGCCACATCCGTGTTGATAGAAAATAAAAAATAAAAAGAAAGAAACAACAAAAAGCATTTCAGTTAGTTTTCTGCAATAAATTTGTAAGTTCTGTCACTCTATCCGCAATAAAGGCAAATCGTACCTTCATCAGGTCAAAAGAGCGCATGGATCGTAGCGTTGTGCGTGAGCACAAAATGAAGATCTACAAAACATAAAGGTATAGGATCACTTTGAGTCACCCTCGCAAATTGTGCTGGGGGTTGGACTTAAGTGCTGATGGATAAAACAGTGCTTACCCGGCAACTCCTTAAACGTGTCGGCCGTGTGTGCAGCTTCCAACGCGCTCGCGGTGGAAGAGAGTCGGTTTTAAATGTATTCATGGAGACGAGGCGAGGTGGTCTGAGTCGAGCACGTACGCCTCGCGCCCCACCCCCTGGCGTTAGCCTTGGGGCGGGGATGTCTCCATGGTGATAGACACCAGGAATGTGTCTATACGTGTTGACATTTAAAGGCAAATACACATCTTTAAAAGTAGCGTATTACACAATGGAACACATATGTGCAAAGTAAAGTGTGTGGGTATATATCCGCATCGCATCTATAACTTAAGAGGCTAATGCAACTATTTAGAAGGAGCGTGTTACAAAAGAAGCGCTTATATATAAGGTTGAGTGTGCGGATAGAAGTCCACATCACCGAATCGGTCTATTATTCCACACTTGTGCCATTACTATCTTATTACCAGAGATCACGTTAAGTGTTGTTTAGGCTGCTAGGAAAGGTACTCATGACCGTGAAGGCTATGGGTATAGAGAAAGGAAGAAGAGAACGCGACGGGGGAGGAGAAAGAACAAAAGGGAAACCCAATACGAGACTACAACAAAAGAGAACCTAGTAATGAACTTATCCACCAGAGTATTGACCAGCAAAGAAATCGAAACGCTACAAAAAGGTCTAAGTTTTGTTCCCACGTACGACAGTACATTATTTGAATCAAAAATAGAACTTTACAAACTCATCAGAAAGATGAAACTTAAGGTATTCTTCAATGAGCTGGAAGATCAACAAGCTAAGGACGAAGCCGAGCTTAAAGAATTCAGAAGCAAAAGTACATTTATTCCTCCAATAAGTATACCGTCCATAGAAATCTTCCAAAAACAGGTTACAAGAGAAAAACTCAAGTTTAGAGGTAATTCGCCACGAAACATGAAACCCCATGAACTAAAGTTGGTACGTGACCTGTATGGAGATCCATCGATCACAATAAGAGCTGCGGATAAAGGCGGAGGTCTTGTTCTGCTCAACACTAGAGAATACGAACACGAGTGTGAAAGACAACTGAGCGATGGCAATACTTATGCTAAATTGACACATGACCCAACACCTGAGATAAGGGAAAGCTTGAAGTCTCTGCTAGATAAGGCGGAGGAATTGGAGTGGATCAATCACCACACAAAGAAATTTCTGACTAACCCACATCCCAGAATACCACACTTTTACACGCTTCCTAAGGTGCATAAAGATCCAGAAAACCCCCCTTGGAGACCCATTGTGGCAGGGATAAACAGTATACTAGAACCTTTAGGTAAATATGTGGATTATTTTTTGCAACCGTTGATCCAAAAAACTAAAACATACATCAAGGATTCCACACATTTTTTGCACCTGCTGAATTCTACTACATTCAATTGCAATAATATTTGTTTCACAATCGACGTCAAGAGTCTCTACACATCGATCCCTCACAACTTAGGGGGTGAGGCGGTGGAGTGGATGCTACTGAATGCAGAAGAGATACCAGCCCAGAAAGAGTTCATAATGGTACTGCTTGAGTTCATTAGTAATAACTCTTACTTCAGATATACAGATGATTACTACCTCCAAGTCGCTGGGACAGCCATGGGAGCCACCATGGCTCCCTCCTACGCAAATTCATTCATGTACAAATTTTAATCAGAAAGAATACTACAAAATGAGCATTGGAATTCAAAATTGGGCTTATGGATAAGATATATCGATGACATATTTGGAGTATGGAAAGACACAGGAAGAGTTGCTAAACTTCTTTGGATATTTGAATAGCATAGATGCCCGTATTCAATTTACTCATGAATATTCACTTACTAATATCCATTTCCTGGATGTAGACATCAAGATTACCAACATGGGATATCAAACCAGTATTTTTGCGGAAACCAACAGATCGGAATAATCTATTACAACGCCTTAGCTTTCATCAACCGAGCCTCATAAAAAACCTTCCATATAGCCAAATGTTGAGGGTAAAAAGACTGCTAAGTGACCCAGAAGATTACCAATTGGCTATCAAGGAAATGAGCAAAACGTTCCTGGACAGAGGATATTCAGAGGAAGAAATTACCACAGCCGAATCTCGTGTTGCCACCAAGAGTAGAGAAGATTTACTCAAGACCAATACCAAACAAGAAAAGACTCCACCACTTGTCTTTGTGTCCAAATATTCTCGACAAAGTAATCGCATTAAGTGCATCATTAAAAAACATTGGAACACACTCCTATGCGATCAACGAGTGGAACACTTTTTTAAAGAAGCTCCCACATTCGCTTACCAGCAGAGTCAAAACTTAAAGGACAGATTAGTTAAAACAAGACCAGCGCTGAAAAAGAAATCCACAGCAAAGATTGGCACATTTCCTTGCTTGAATTGCAGCAATTGTGGTTATGTAATAAAAGGAGAGACAATTAAGCATCCACATACAGGAGAAACAATCAAACTCAAAAGCTTTGCCACATGTGACTCTCAGAACGTAATTTATGCCATCAAATGCCCATGTGGTCTATACTATGTGGGTCAGACACTCAGAATAGCAAAGACCAGGTGGAATGAACATAGATCATGTATAAGGAACCACAATGCCACCTCACCGGTACCAAGACATTGGGACGAAAGAAAACACAATATAGCCCAGATCCGCTTTGTAATTTTGGAAGTAGTCTTCAGAAGAGATACCCATGAGAACTTTCAAAAGAAGATGGACCAAAGAGAGACCTTCTGGATTGACCGCCTAAGCTCCCTTACTCCTAAGGGGTTGAATGAAGAAATAAACTACATGTGTTTTTTGTAGCATCATTCGTAGAAACTGAACCGACAGTTGTTATCATATTTTGATTTGACATGTAGATATGGACTCTCTGCGCCGTGACGCTTTGGCTCCCCAGTACAATATTTGTGTGCATAGACTTTGTTACAATTCTTTTGATGTAACCTCACTGCCCCTCATTTAGTAGTGGAGTTCATAAAATGCAGCATGTATGTTTTTAGATATTCTTTTCTCCCACATAGCTCGTAGTTATTGTTGATCTTGTTTTGTCGATTTTGTGCCCATTTATAACCTAGTTGTTTACAAACTAACTTGTTTCACAGTGGAATACCCATCACGAGTTTACATTGTACAATATGTAAATCATCTTTACATTATTGTGTTAGATTTAACTTCTTTCATTAACATTGACTATACCCATAGCCTTCACGGTCATGAGTACCTTTCCTAGCAGCCTACACAACACTTAACGTGATCTCTGGTAATAAGATAGTAATGGCACAAGTGTGGAATAATAGACCGTTTCGGTGATGCAATGCGGACTTCTATCCGCACACTTAACCTTATATATAAGCGCTTCTTTTGTAACACGCTCCTTCTAAATAGTTGCATTAGCCTCTTAAATTATAGATGCGATGCGGATATATACCCACACACTTTACTTTGCACATATGTGTTCCATTGTGTAATACGCTACTTTTAAAGATGTGTATTTGCCTTTAAATGTCAACACGTATAGACACATTCCTGGTGTCTATCACCATGGAGACATCCCTGCCCCAAGGCTAACGCCAGGGGGTGCGGCGCGAGGGGTACGTGCTCGACTCAGACCACGACGCCTCGACTCGTCTCCATGGATACATTTAAAACAGACTCACTTCCACCGCGAGCGCATTGGAAGCTGCACACACGGCCGACACGTTTAAGGAGTTGCCGGGTAAGCACTGTTTTATCCATCAGCACTTAAGTCCAACCCCCAGCACAATTTGCGAGGGTGACTGAAAGTGATCCTATACCTTTATGTTTTGTAGATCTTCATTTTGTGCTCACGCACAACGCTACGATCCATGCACTCTTTTGACTTGATGAAGGTACGATTTGCCTTTATGGCGGATAAAGTGACAGAACTTACACATTTATTGCAGAAAACTAACTGAAATGCTTTTTGTTGTTTGTTTCTTTTTATTTTATTTTTTATTTTCTATCAACACGGATGTGGCTTACTAATGGATATGTGTTCTTACATACATTTTTTGACATTATTGGATATGCATGAATTGTAATGCTGCATGAATTGTAATGCTATTTGTGAACTTTGTTATAAGTATAGTTATGAGATCATTTTTTGCTATAATACCGCCCTGATGAAGGTTTTATCCGAAATGCATTGGCACCAAAGTATTATGGGCAATTTCAGATGAATACTCAATGTGTTATTTACACAGATACATTTTACCAGTAAACATTTCAGAAATGTGCATTAAACATTTTCTGCTATGAAACCCACGAGTATCAAAATATTTTTGGAATAACATTTGGTTACTAATTACAATAGACAATATACTAAGCAACCTAATTGGGGCCAACTGTGAAGCGCCTTTCCTAGCAAAGTGGAGTCACTGTTTTTTGGAGATTTGACACTGCCATATGTGCCAATACTCAGACAAGTAAAAAAAAAGTATCTCAAAACCCAATGGCATTGACGTACCAATAGGAGAACTAATCAAATGCAATAGCAAATATGTCATATACGGAATAGAATGAGCCTGTCAGAAACTTTACATAGAAAGTACCATGAAGAAACTTAAAAAGCGGATAAGAACACAAAAGGGCAATTACTCAACAAGACGTAAGATCGTACCATAGCAGTACCATTTCAAGAAAATTACTCTATCCAACAAATTGGACAATGCAAATACTAGGGAATTGAAAAAGTAAAACAGCCACCAAGAGGAGGAAATCTTGAAACTATACTGGGGAAACGAGAGGCATACTGGATTTGCACTATGGACACCTTTCACTCCGGTTTGAATACAGACCAGGAGATGTATAATTTTCTTTAAAAATGGATATATGTATTTCACAATTTTCATAAGGTTGTTTGAGTTGTATCATGTAAAACTATATATTTTTTTGTTGCTATATTCAATTGATAGCACAAAAGTAAGTTTGCATTCAAGGTCCCACGTGCAAAAACATTATACATCACACCTATCATATTAGAGCTAAAATATCATACACATAGGTAATAATTCAGCCTCTGCTGAAACATCCAATCAGCATCAGAAATACACGCTTGGGAAAGAAAAAATAGAAAGTACGTCAACAACAATATTTCATTATTTCGTATAAAATGTGTAAAAGATATAAACAAACTGGGTCAGGTAAGAATAGACCAAATAAACCAAAAAAGAGCCAATACTGCATCTATAAATATATGAGAAACATGGCTCAATGACAGATAAACAATAGAATTTCCCAAAGTAAGATGGCGGCAATAGAATGCGTAACGCATTACGTCATCACGTATAGTACGTACAACATCACTGAGCACCATAAAAGAGGCCAATTTGAAACAAATTCACAGCAATCGTACCACGAGCAAAAAAACGTTGAAGAAAGGTACACATGTAAGCCAGCGAACTAGCCTTATAAAAAATATTAAAAAACTAAAATGCAATTCGAATGCCAATAGAATCTAGCAGCATGCATTTAAGAACAAATTAGGCTTTGTGACAATGACATGCATGCAATGCTAAAGCTTTAGCAAATACTCAAGGATCTATACTATTCTATATCATTAGAAAAACACAAGTCTCACAGTCTATAAGGATTTTAAATCTGAACAAGCCAGCAAGCAAAACCACAACAGAATAAAGATAGAAAAGAGAGCAGATTAGCAAGTAAGTGACAAATATTCAAGTCAGCATGGCATGAAGTAAAAGCTGAAAAGTAATATTGAAAGTAAATGACCCATTTTGTATATTTTTAGGAATTTTAACTCTTCATAAAAACACCAAATCGAAAACCACACAAGTAAAATTGCACCTCCTGAAGAACCGCCACACACAATACGGGAAAACATGTGTTGGGGAGCAAAAACAAGTCAATCTATACACAGGAGATTACAAATAAATACATTCATGCATAATAAGGATTTGGGAAGCAAAAATAACCAAATTTGTGTACAAGAATACAAAAACTAAAATACAACAAAGAAACAGCAAACAGTGATGTCAACTGAAATGTATTTTGCATCAAGAAAAAAAGATGTTACATGTAAACTAAAGGAATGAAGTCAATTCAATTGTTGAATACAAGTAAACGTATAGCTGAATGAAGTTAATTCAAGCTGAATGAAGTCAATTCAACCAATAAACTCCGAGATGATTAACACAACAATGATGCATGTTATTTTTTGAAAAGACAAGGAAAGTAAACTAGGAGAGTGTGTAAGCGCATATAACACAGACTCAACTCAATAGAGTTAATTCCGTAGACCTGGTCAGCCTCAGGTCATTGAGTCCGAAACATGCACCATACACACAGCCAAATATAACATTTTCTTCGAATAAAATCAACAGGAAAACACGAACAGGAGAAGCGCCAAAAGCTGCTATAGGCTGACTACAAACTCAAATTTCATCAACAGAAGTAATATGTCACATTTCCTACACTGTAAAAAGCTGTACATCAAAGAAATGTTGCTTTCTCTAAATTTGCTTTGTGTAAATGAGGATCAACGTGCTGTATTTTTAAACAGTTTATGACAGTTCTTGCCAAGAAGAGGAATTCATATTTGTTCCAGTGACACTTAAGCAAATAGATGAGAACCAAGCCTAAAGCAGCGGTCAGCAAGCATACTAAACAGAACTCTGCAAGAGGCCACTGAGCTTTCAGGTTTTTCCCTTACTAGTTTTCCTCACGTTCTATAGTACTTCACCTGCTATGAAGTGGTCTATTCATACTTGTAAATCATGGGACACCGTCCTCTGACTAACCCTGTAGTTCGGAGGGGTAGTCAAAGGACAAGGGGCCATCCCAAACTAGTGGATGCTGCACTTGGAGGAAATATACATGGACTAACTATTGATATTAACTAAAAGCTATTAGACCCTTTCGAGTAACTATAGTGGCAGGAATAGCTTACCAGAGTAACACTCTCTGGCCATTTTGCTTGCCTTGTAGATACGAGGCGGTGTACGCGGATTGTATCAGACAACACGGGCGATCTGAGGAAAGCCCAGTGGAAGTAACCCCATACCCACAAACGACATTCAGAGACACTGAGATAAAATGCATAAAATGTATCGAATTGAGTCAGCACAAAACTTAATTCTTAATTGGTATTCTAGGAAGAATGCAACCTGTGTAGTAAGCATGGTCGGTTGCTTTGTAGGTCCAGAATAGGTACCCCAGCATATTCAAGACCGAGGAAATATGCTGAACACGAGTTAACATGTTGTACTGCACACAAGCAACCAAACGTGTAAGCAAGTTTGAAAGCCACATAAGGTAATCAAAGAGTCGCGATTTAGAACTAAGAGGGCTGGTGATATCGATAGGCCCATGAGGACAACCCATCAGTAACATCCAACATGCCTTCTGTAGGTTTTCCGTCCCACTTTAGCCTTGGAGTGTGAAGAGCAGTCCATGATCCTTTAGGAGAAAGGCAAAGCGATAAAGATGTAAATGTGTTCAAATTGTGGCAAGAGGTAAACGGGTCCTCCAACCGCCAGATACAATGAGATTTAGGTTCTTAATAAGTGAGAGTAATTTTTTTAACATGTTGTGGTGCCTTGAAATATCTTGAGTTACAGGGAGGCTACATCCATAATGATCACGCAAGTGACACTGCAACAAAAGTGGAATTGGTGCCCTTGATCCCGTGAAATTGGGCAGTTTTAAGAGAGTTATTGTAAGAGAGTTAGTAATAAAAAATAAAGAAGAGGTAGAATTGAGAATAAGACTAGTGCACATACAGAGTAAGCAATTACGTGTATGTGAAATAAGGCAGAATTATAGCACGTTTGGTTTACTGAAAATGAACACATGGGAACTCATATCCATGTTAATGTTGTTTCACAGAAAAAAGTCTTGTTTAGAAATAACTATCTGTGTACGGATCTATACTGACCAGAAGACGTGACAGAGTAGCTGTAACACGATGCAGTATCTACGCCAACATTCAGACAATTAATTTGGAAAAAGCAGGACCCATCGTGCCCGTGAAGAAATTCTTGTTCATGGTTTTTAATGTGTAGAGAGGAATGAAACATTTAGGGTGAATAAGATATGAATTTGTGAATGAGTGAATTAGATTCTGTAATGAATGAATGGCTATGTTTAATTTCTTTAATTTCACTATAATGAAAGCACAAGTACTTTAATAGTTCAATGGTGAAGAGGTGAGAACCACTTTTTTTATATGAATTGCAATGTTTGTAAATTTCTTCGGGACAACATTGTTTTGTTAAAGTATCTGTCTGCTGCTATATTGACAATGCAATGCTGCTATTGATGTTTATGAATTGTATTAAGTGAAATAATATTGTGTATTAGTACATTGTAACATTTTAGATTGGTGTACTATTTTTGTGTGATGATGACACTGTCTTCTGAAACTACCAGGCCCAGTAGCATGGGTGTATTTGTGAGGATAGCATCCTTTAGAGGGGTTGCTATATTGGGTCGTTAAACAACCCTCTTGTCTCAGTGTTGAGGTATCGTGAACGGCCAATTGGTTGTGAGACTTTCAAAGAAGTCTGACTGAGTGTGTGAGGCATCTTCCTTTGGTTCCCTTATCTTGTCTCTCTTACAAATAAAAAATAAATATATAGGTTTTGAACAAGTAGTTGTGTACAAGTGAGCATGGTGGTTGAACACTTTAAGGGCTATGACGACCAATATGTCATGGAACTCCTTCAGAAATCCTCATTGTTTGGGGGCCCAATGGAAGATACCACCAACCTGGCCAGCTGGGGGGAGTTATCGCAACTTAAGTAAAGACTTAAAAACCGAGTTGCATGGCTCAATCATGCTAAAATATTTTCTGAAAGGGACCCTTCCACATGGACTTATATAGTTAGAAAGGAGAAGAGACTCTTTCTAGATAATAAACATTTTGTAGTACAGTGGAGCTAAATTGCCAACAAGTGTGGAAGGGATTGGGTCATCTTAATAGATAGATACCACCACTGAGATGACCGAGAACATAACTATAGATTTCCAGACACTTGAAGAAATAAAGAAAATAATTCCCTTGGATTTATACAAAAAGAGGTTAGATGTACTCCTACTAGAAATTAATTAATGTAAATAATCTACAACTAAAGAAAGGGTTCAGAGGATGAAGAAAGACCTCCAAAATGTTACCCATGAGCAGGCCTTTCGTTTCGATACACTGAGGAGAATTACAACCCGAGTGAACAGTAGGACGAGCCACAGAGTAATTATCCAAGTGAATAGAAGAAAAAAGTAAGGTTCAGGGAGACTTTGTTTAGTTCCAGTGAAGGTAGTACTAATGATGAAGCAGGAACTAGTTCTAGAGGTCATAACTCATTACCCAGTAAGAACGAACAATTTTCGGGGTAAAAGAGGTGGAAATAGACAAAACCGAGGTACAAGAGGCAGCATTGAGCATTTTCTTTTAGAAGGGCAACCAGACGTGGGGCACCGAGCATGAGAGCCTCCTGGTAAATCTCTCAAAACATAATCTCACTATTGAGGAACAAAAGTCCTTGGAGAAAGGCATGGGTTTCGTGACCACCACCAACTGGCATAATGAATTTGCTTCCCAACAGGAATTTTTTGGTTTCATGAGGAAAGTTCATTTGCGACAATTCTTTCATGACAAGGAACCCAAAGCCATTGCTGCAGATGACATGCATTACTCACTGTAATAGCATTTCTGATGATTGTATCTGCTTAGATTCACATGCTGTGCATATAGTCTGACATCTAGTGGAAATCGCAGAGTATTGCATCTTTCTTTAGAAGATTGAAAGGGGGCGTCGACATGGGCGTGTCTGTAACACTATCCCTAATGTGACGTGTAGTGTACCCAAAATCCCTCACACGTCGAGGTCCCTCCAATTGCGTTTTGTCTGCCGTGAGGGAGCCTTATAGTCACCATGATGGAGTACAGAAGAGAGAATGTGTAAGATGTCTATGCTCCTACTCCATGAGGGGAGGAAGGGTAGGCGCATGTGAATCTAAGCAGATACAGTCATCAGAAATGCAATTACGGTGAGTAATGCACGTCTTCTGATGCTTGTGAATCTGCTTAGAATCACATGCTGTGCATAGACTAGCGAGCAGTACCCAGAGAGGGTGGTGGGATGTGAGAAGGAACAGTAGAAAAGATGTCGAAGCACTGCTTGTCCCACCTGAGAATCAGACCTAGAGTGTGTATCTAGGCAATAGTGTTGTATAAAGGTGTGTACAGAACTCCAAGTTGCTGCTTTACAAACTGACTCAAGAGGAACATTTGCAATTAAGGCTATGGTAGCCCCTGGGACCCGAGTAGTGTGCTCTAGGCGTGAAGGGCAGATCTCTCTTGGCAAGAGTGTAGCACAGTGTGATGCAGTTTACGGCCAACTTTGAAATAGCTGATTTAGAGACAGGGTCCCCTGCTCTCACAGCTGCCACTGAAAAACAAGTTACTTACCAACTGTAACGTTCTTTCGACTGGATGTTCCTCCCACGTATTCCTCATCTTTGATATTCGTATCATCAGCTTTGCTGCTTCAAAAAAGAATGTCCACACCAGAGGGCGCTGTGCTCGATGTCGTGGCGCCGATGTCCCTCGAGGGCTGCCGTAGTGCGTCAACATCATCCATTGTATAAATAGCTTGAGCCGCGCCCATTGGCTTCAGTTCTGTTTTTTCGATATCCCCAAATGAGTAGTTGAGTAGGCGCACCCCAGACTGCAAGCTCTCATGGAACACAGAGTGTAAAACACATAAATTGTAGGGCGTGGTAGTCTGGGAGGGTCAATAAGGAATACATATTCCTCATCTTTGATAGACTCCCAATGCAGTATACATTTGGGGGGAGGGGAAGGAGTATCAATTCACCCTAATCATGGATTGTATGAAGAACGGCCTTGGAAAACAGCCCTCCTTGGGATGACGTGGAATCTAAACGATAGTGTTTCACAAAAGTATGCAGAGACATTTAGATGTCCGCTGCACAGATGTCTTGCACCGGGACAGCCCTTTGAAGAGCTGTCAAAGTTGCCATGCCCCTAGTGGAGCGAGCTCTTAGCAAATCTGGAGGTTCTTTACCCGCCAGTTTGTAACATTCACCAATTGCCATAATTGTCCATCGGGATAAGGTTTGTTTAGTTACTGCCAAGCCCAATTTGTGGCTGGTACAAACAATGAAAAGTTGGTCACTTTATCGAAATTTTACAAGTCTAGAAATATAAAAGCTGAGAGCCCTTTTTGGGTTCAGCCTGTGAAGCCTTTCTTCCTCCTTATCTGCATGAGGGGGAGGATAGAAAGATGGCAATGTGATTTTTTCAGACAAATGAAAGCCAGAGACTAGCTTGGGTAGGAGTGAAGGTTTGACTTTAAGCGTATCTTTATGGAAAACGGTGTGAGGAGGCTGATGTAATAGCCACTAGTAGGACTGTTTTCAATGTGAGAAGGCTTAGAGGGCAAGAATGCAAAGGTTCAAAAGGAATGCATGTAAGGAATTTTAATACTAAATTTAAATCCCAAACAGGGACATGGAATGGGACTTAGGGGTACACGTTAGTGACACCCTTCAAAAAAGTTACAATCAATGGAATCTTGAAATAAGATACTTCTTCAGAGGAACTCTTAGAAATAGAAAGAGCCGCTAGGTATCCTTTTATTGTACCAATCTGAAGTCCCCAATTGGCTAATGTGGAATGGATCCACATTCTTATCCTTGCACCAGTTACTAAACTTATTCCAACGACACCGGTACAAGGATTTTGTTGCTGTGCTTCTGGCCAAGAGCAAAATCTCCATTACGCGTCCGGTAGGTCCCAATCCTTATATCTCATCCTCTCAGAAACCATGCGTTAAGGCTGAGTGTCTTGACCCCTGGATGGAGAACCCGACCTTCCTCTTGCAAGGAGATCCTCTCTTTGTGGAAGACGTATTGGAGGGCAGATGGACATGTCCAGAAGGTCCGGGTACCACGTCCTCCTGGCCCAATCCAGAGCAATTAGGATCATGGATTTCCCGAACTTCCTCAACATCCAGATCACAGGAGGAATGACGGGACTCGAGGAAACGCATACAGGAGCGGAAATTCCCAGTCCACTACGAACATGTCCCCTAGAGCGCCTCTCAGAGGAAGTTCCCTTGAGCAATACTGTTCACACTTCAGATTCACCTCGGTCGCAAACTGATCCACTTGAGGGGTTCCCCAGAGGGTGAAGAGCTCTTGAAGGACTGCCTGAGCTAGTTCCCACTCATGGGAGATTGTGCTCTGCCTGTTCAGAGCGTCCACCGCCGTGTTCTTCTCTAGGTGAACTGCCGATTGAGAGATTCCTTCTTGTATTGGCCAGAACCAGAGCTGCATTGCCTCGCTGCACAGTGGTAGTGACCCCACACCACCTCTCTAGTTGAGGTAGTACATGGCCACCGTGTGTGTTGTCCGTCATTATCAGGACATTCTTTCCCCGTACAGCAGGCAGAAAAGCCTTCAGCGCTAGTCTGATTGCCCTCAGCTCCAAAAGGTTGATGTGTAGTTTGGCCTCTGATGGAGACCAACCACCGCTGATTGTCAGATTGTTGGTGTGGGCTCCCCACCCTGTGTGAGGCATCCGTCAGTACCGTTATCTCCGGCCATGGTTGCTAAAAAGATTCTCCCTTGAGAATATTGTCCTTGCAAGCCCACCATAGAAGGTCTTGAGCCACTCGGCTCAGAACTTGCACAAGATCGGACATATTCCCCGAAAGCTAGGACCACCGAGTTCTGAGGGCCTATTGAAGGGACCTCATTCTCAATCGGGCCTCTGGCACCAGAAAAATGCAGGAAGCCAGTAGACCGAGCAACCTCAGTAAATCATAGGGCGGCAGATGCTGGACATTTTGGAATTTTGTTACCATCTGCAGAATGTGTCTAGCTCTTACCTCGAGAGGCGAGGCTTTCCCTGAGGAAGTGTACAAGACTGATCCGATGAACTAGAGTCTTTGGAATGGTATCATATGGGACTTCTTGTAATTGAGGGAGAAGCCCAGTCTGTGTATGAAGTGGCAGGTGATCCTCAGATGTTCCTGGGCCTGCTCGGGTGAACAAGCCCTGATTAACCAATCGTCCAGGTAGAGGTAGACGTGAATCCCCCTCTCCTGAGACTTGCTGCCACTACCGCCATCAGTTTGGTGAAAACCCTCACGGCAGAGGTCAACCCGAATAACAGAACTCGAAATTGAAAATGAGAATTACCAATCGCAAACCTCAAGTACTCTCTGTGCTTGAGATGGATTGGCACATGAAAGTAAGCATCCTGAAGGTCCAATGATACCAACCAATCTTGGAGTTGGAAAGCCTGAAGGATCCAAGAAAATTGACTATCTTAATCTTGTCCTTCCTGAGGAACTTGTTCAAGTTGCTCAAGTCCAAAATGGGTCTCAATCCTCTGTCCTTCTTGGGAATGAGAAAATAAGGGGAGTATCAACCCTTGTTCCTCTCCGCTACAGGTACATGCTCTATTCCACCTTTCTCTAGCAGGGTTACAATTTCCTACACAAGCAGCGGATCCGGAAATGCTACATAGTTGGCTCCCGGTGTATGGTCCTGAAGTCTTTTCTGAAAGGGAAGGACGTTACCTTCGGCTACCGTTTCCAGTGCCCAAACATCTGATGCCCCGCCATTCATTCAGATGCTGAGAGATCCTGCCTCCCAACGGGGTCTTGTGGGTCAAGACCTCAGAGTGGCTTACAAGTGGCTGCAGCAGCGGCTGAGGGTAGTTGCCGCTGCTAGGGCTGACCTAGCACCCTTTCCTCATCCACCACGAGGGAATTATTTTTGTCTTCTTTGACTAGTTTGTCCTCTTCCCCTTCCAAATTAGGAATAAAAACAAAAAGGACTAGCCCTCCAGTCAGATGAGCCTGAGTAGGAGTGTTGCTGAGGTTGACGTATGGAGTCGCCAAGTGACGTAGCTGCCGCCTTAGAGGTCTGCAGCTTCTCTAGACTCATCTGCCTTGCTGCCGAACAACCTCAAGCCGTCAAAGGGCACATTGAGAAGCCTGGCCTGCCCATCCGGTGCAAACCCCTTGCCTTCCGCAGCCACTCAAACCTGCTTAGCACTGCGCTAGACGCCCTGGACCTGCTGATGCTGTCAACAGTGTGCAGTCCTGACTGGAGGCACTCCTCCATTGTCTCCTTTCCATCCTTCACAATAGCCAGGGAGCCGCCTCGTTCCTCACCTTCCGGAATGTGCTGAGCCGCCATGACAACAGTCCCACAGGGTGTAGGTAAACCTTGAAAGGGTACAAGTAACATTGGTAGATTTTAAAGCCATACTGCTTGAAGAAAAAATCTTGCGAGCCCAGGCATCCATTTTTTTTGTCATCCCTATCCGGGGGAATAGAGGGATACGCAGACTGTCTGGTGGATGTAGCTGCCTGGGCCACTAAGCTTTCAGGTGTAGGGTGCTTAGTTAAATAGTCTGGATGAACGGATGAAGGTCTATATTTTCTGGCAAAATATTTTATTTATTGCCGGTCCAGATTCTGGGGTTTCCCAGTTGGACATAACCTTCCTTTGAAGGGTTGTATGGAAAGGTAGTACTGGATCCCTCTGAGGGCCCTGGATCAGAATATCTGTCATGTCATCTTGTTCGTAGGTAGGAGAGTTCCTACTCCAGCCCATGAACTCAACAACCCTATTCATAATATTTCTGTATGCTGAATCAGCATGATCTGTTGGATCATGTTGGTTAAACTCCAATTGAGGCAAAGTGTCAATGCCACTAGCTGACTGTAAATAGTCATAAAGGTCAGACATCTTCGATTCTGGGTCGACCAGTTCCTTAGGAATGTCCTTTTTCCCATATTTCACCACTAATGGGGAAGAATCTTCCTCAGAGGATTGCTCTTCCTCAAACAGAAGTCAGATTTGAAAAAGTCTGTCCTTGGACAATGGGTATAAACGTTACCTGTGGGTTGAGACCCTGAACGTGGTTTTGCTAATGGTGTCAATGACGCAACCGGAATCGACGCGGTCTTCGACAGAGGCATTGATGGCGTCGACACTGGCTTCGACAAAGTCGTCGAAGGAGCCTTAGGCAACAGAGTTGTCGAGAAAGGTATAGATGAAACCTTCGAGACTATTGTCGACGAGGCTCTCAACACTGTTGTCGACGAAACCTTCAACACTGGTGTCGAAGGAGGTTTGGAGCCGGACGCCATTTTTTTCGGTGTTGCCCTCGATTTATGCACCGATAGGCTTGCCGACTTGCTCTTTTTGTGAGGTACCCGAGAAGGTTCTCTGGCCGGTACCCTTGACGATTTTTCGTCAGATTTAGAGCATCATCCGAAGGATGAGCTGGGGCATGGTCTTTGCACGACTTCGAGGGGTTTGGGGCCACATTCTTGAAGATTCGCATCATTGAGGCTCTGAAAGCCTCCCATTTTCTTGAGGAATCATGTTTAGTTGGACAAGTGATCACCCTTGTAGAGTCAGGAGAAGAAGAAGGAGATCAGTGACATCTTTTCCTCGGCTTCTTCTTCGAAGAAGACAGATTTCCACAACCAACTCCTCGATCGGGACTTCGACTTGCACCGGGAGGAGCCCCTAGACTCTCCGGAGTCTTTATTCCTCATCGAAGAAACCTTTAAAAAGTTTCCCTAGCCACTGCCAATTTACCTAGTCGTTCCTTGAGAGCTTTTCCTATCATGGCCCGACAGGACCCGCAGTCAGCGGTCCGATGGTCAGGACCCAGGCACCACAGGCAAACGCAATTGGGATCAGTGATGGACATTTTCTTCCCGCAATCCTGGTATTTTTTTAAGCCAGTTTTTGGGGTGGACGGATTAAAAGATGACGACATCTTTAGCAAAGACTGAAGCGCCGTTCACAAACTCGAAGCAAAAGCTTTCGGAAAAACAGAACTGTAGCCAACGGGCGCGGCTCGAGCTATTTATACTATGGATGACATTGACACACTACAGCAGCCCTCGAGGGACATAAACGCCACGATATCGAGCACAGCACCCTCTGGGGTGGAATATTTTTTTCCGAAGTAGCAAAGCTGATGAAACTAATATCAAAGATGAGGAATACGTGGGAAGACACAATCCATTTAAAAATGAAAAACTGGCTCGTTTTTCTTAGTGGTTTTGTCTTTTCCAGGTAATAGATAATCGCTCTCCTCACATCTAGTGTCGAGGCTTCTTTCTGCCACGTTAGTGGGGTTCTGGAAAAAGGTAGGTAGTTCTATGGACTGGTTTACATGTAACTTTGAAATAAATGCAGGTGCAAAACGTGGGTGAGTACGCAGGACCACCTTATCTTTGTGAATCGTGACCAAAGGGTCCTGAACTGAAAGGGCCTATAGTTCACCAACTCTCCTCATCGATGCAATTGCCACCAGGAAGGCGGTCTTGTAGGTGCGTGCTTTAAGTCTAGCCTTGTGCATTGGTTCAAAGGGAGACCCCATTAATTTGGTAAGTACAACGTTCAGGTACCACCCGGGAGCTCGGTTGGAAATAGGGGGATGAATACTTTTTACCCCTTCCATAAAAGTTTTAAATTACTGGAATTTTCCACCACAAACCTTTATTCTGGGACATGGTGTATGCTGAAAGCGCAGCTAAGTGGACCTTTAGGGAATTGAAAACCAGACCTGAATCTAACAGGTGGGTTAGGTACAAGACAATATGTTTTGGTGTGCATTCAATAAGATTGATGCCTTTGCCATTACACCAGATGACAAATTGTTCCCATTTACTGGAGTAGCAATGCCTGGTGTTAGGTTTCTGTGCTTCCCCCGAGTATGTCCATACATCTTTGAGGGAGTTGGAGGTGCCTGAACTCTATTACCTCAGGAACCAGGCTGCGAAGTTGAGAGTTTGAGGGCATGGATGTAGTGTCTCCCCCGGTCTTGCGACAGCATGTTGTAAGGGCACAGCAGCTTCCTGGGAGGGGAAGCTGACATTGCCATGAGAGGGGAGTAGCAAGGTTGACGGGCCCACATCGGGGCCACGAGAATCATCCCGACTGGCTCTTAGTGCATCTTGTGCACTATCCTGCTGAGCAGCGGAAATCGGAAGAAAAGCGTAGACTAATTTCCCTGACCATGTTATCCAGAGACCGTTCCCCTTGGAGCGGTTCTGAGGGTACCTGGAGGCGTAATCTGGGCATTGTGTGTTCTCCAGAGTTGCGAACAAGTCGGTCTCTGGAAAGCCCCAGTATGCAAAGACATGGAGTACAATGTCTTCATGTAGTCACCACTCGTACTCTACGGGTAGGGGGAAGTCTCTGCCGAGTACGTCCACCAAAAGATTGAGTTCCCCTGGAACGTGTTGAGACAGGAGGAATATTTTGCATTTGTGAGTCTGTTCCATATGTGCTGGGACAGTTTGGACAGCCCTAGAGAGTGAGTGCCCCCTTGTTTGTTTAAGTAATACATGAGCGTAGTACTGCCTGTGAGGACTAAAACGGTCTTCCCCTGGAGGTGAGTTTGGAAAGCCTTCAGGGCCTTGAACACTGCTAGCAGTTCCAATAAGTTTATGTGGTTGGATGCTACTGCTGGGGACCACACGCCGTGCACCGTCTGATGAAGGCGGTGAGCCCCCCCCCCCGCCACCCCATCAGAGATGCGTCTGTGGGGAGCGTGGCTTCTACTGCGGGGGTGGTGAAGGTCTTCCCATGCATGAGGTTTTCCCTTGACCACCAGTGCAGAGACTGAACTAGGGCTGCCGAGACAACCACTAGATCGTCCCATTGTCCGCTGGCCTGACACCATTGGCTCGAGAGCCACTCTTGCATTGGACGCATGCGCAGGCGTGCATGTGGAACTAGGTAGATGCAGGAGGCCATCATCCCTAACAGTCACATGGCTTTGCTTACGGTCACCTCGTGACTGGCTACATAGTGAGGGATCTGGAACAGCATGTTTTGAACCCTTTCGTTGGAGGGAAAGACGAGACCGTCTTTGGTTCCGAATTAGAGCCCCCAGAAACTGTTTGACTTGGCTGGTGTCTAGACTGGACTTTTTCTCGTTGATCGAGAACCATAGGCTGAAGAGAAGATGTACTGTCTTTTGGGTATGTTCCGTACAAATCCACTGTTATGAGCCAGTCGTTGAGGTAAGGATGGACTGGGTGAGTAGCTACTACCGCCAGTACCTTCGTGAACACCCGTGGAGCTGAGGCAATGCCGAAGAGAAGAACCTTGAACTGATAGTGGGTATCCTCTATCATGAACCTTGGGTACTTTCTGTGCACTGGCAACATTGAAATATGAAAGTATGCATCTTTCATATCCAATGTGGCCATGTAATCCCCTAGCACTAGCAGTGGGATTACTTCCTGCAATGTTATCATTCTGAACTTCTGCGGCTCGACATATTTGTTCGCTGGGTGCAAGTCTAGCACAGGGCGCATGGTGAGATCCAAATAGCCCCATTTACCTGGTGAATGGGGATGACTTCGACAGCACTCTTTTCCAGAAGGATCTGCACCTCTTCCAGAAGGATTTGCAGGTGTGCTGGTGATAGGCTTCTGCTCTTTGTTGGGTGGCATTGAGGTGGCCGGTGGAACTCGATGCAGTAACTGTGGGTGACAGTCTTTAACACCCACTGGTCCGATGTGATTCCCTCTCATGCATGGATGAATCACGACAAGTGTCCCCCGAGCAGGGAGGCATGGTAGGGGACCCGAACCGGCGAGTCACTTTGCGGTGGAGGCCGGGGAGCCTCTTGGATTAGAGTTCCTGCCTCTACCCTTGCCTATACGTTGACCTCTCTGCTGGTACTGGCTGTTACCAGATAAGCCTTGGCGGTGGACCATGGGGTACTTCCAGACCCATATGGACTATGGGGAGAACAGGAGAAAGACTGACCACAAAAGGAACAGCGAGAATTTGAGCATTCTCGCTGGTGGAAGGGCTTGTCCGTGATCTGGCTGAGTGACTTCAGCGTCTCATGCTCTTTCTTAGTCTCCAGGGCATCATCGACAGCTTTGCCAAATAACTTGGAGTCTTCGACAGGTTTGTTAATCAGAGAGACTTCGGGTCTGGTTTGAAGCCTGAGTTCTTCAGCCAGGCTTGTCTCTTAAGAAGAGTCCCCTGGGCTAGAGTACGTCTAGAGTGTTCTTTAAAATATTATGGGTCACCTGTCCGCCCTCAGTCATGACCGCCAGCAGGCATGGTTGCGTGGGCTCTGGGAACTCTTGAAGGCCTTCCTGGAATGGGCCCCCTTGGACGTCGCTGTAAATAGCGAAGAGGGTTGTATTATTAACTCTTTTGGTAGAATAGGTTGCAGAAGTAGTAATACGCTTCCCTAGGGCTTGATGTTTTTGCAATCTTTATCAGGGGGAGCTTCTGCTGTGGATAGTGGGATCCCAGCCATTTTTATAGTGGTTGTAACAACCAGAGAGTCCGGTGTGGCATGACCTCGAATATACATAGGGTCAGATGGAGAGGACAGAACAATTTCTCAACCCGAGGGTTGACTGCGACTGTGAGGGATGCTGACAAAGAAGGAGCTAATCGTTTATTGAATTAAGTAATGGAATATCCTGACTAGTGGGAGGCTTTTCCTTGAAAATATTTTCAAAGTCAGCATCCGGGGCTGCCTCATGCATAGCGATCTCAAAATGATCTGCAGCTCTCTTTAGGATGGCATTAAAGAGCATTTGGTCATCCACAGGTGATGACTGCCTTTGTTGAGGTGATGAAGGTGGAACTAGATAAATAATATCCGGGTCAGGGGTATGTGTGGATGAAAGCCAAGGCCCCTGATTTGCTGGATGATCTTGATCAAAGTCCGGGTCCTGGTCAGCTGCGCCCTGATCAAAAGGATTTTCTTCATATATGTCCTCCTGTTCTGAATAATCAAAGTCCTCCTCTTGGTGGACTTATGTATGAATGGGAGGTTTTTGCACCTTTTGTGGAATAGGGCAGGAGTCCTCCTCCCTGGGTCTCTTGGGAGTAATGTATTTATCTGAGAAATCTATAAACTGGGCCATCTTGTCCATATAATTCTCAAATCTCTGCCTAGTCCACAGGGAAGATGCAGAAGGGTCTGGAGGTGGAAAAAGCTGGTCAGAAGGGGGAGATTTCCCTGATAAAGCCTTTGAATGAGGCTGGGGGGGATTCAGAATATTCCTCTCGATGAGGGGGTGCCCTGGGTTCTCCTGCAGCTGAAATATTAGCCGCAAGACACTTGCATATTTTCAGCAGCTGAATGCGAGGTCTCGACGCACCTCCTGGCGCCATCATGGTTGACGGCTCTGCCGAAGCCTTAGGAGCTTGCGCGCCCTTGGACAGCGTGTCAGAGGTCATGTTTTATTAGGGGAGGGAACGCCCTTATAAAAGAGGGAAGCCCAGTCGCATGCTGAGAAGACGGTTGCGCGGAGGATGCCGAACCGCGAGGTTCGGAAGACAGTTTTCGGTGGGCCTGTTGGCGTTACAAGCTTCTTTTGACATGTTCATCGTGGATGCCTTAGAGGTTGCGTGTTTTGGCTTAGGTGGTGCGTGTGTGCCCTTATCGCTGGGGTGTGAACTCCACATAACAGAGCCGGTGGCCTGTCTGTCAGGGACGGGCATCTGGGAACCGAAGTGTTCCGGTAAAAAGGTCTATGGCTTCAAGGTCAGAGCCATGGCTGCCGCTGGAGTCCTCGTCATCTGAAGTGACGGCGCCAATGGGGGAATTACTTTTGGCCTGCATTGCGTAGGCCGCCCACCATTTTGTCAGTCTGTTCTTTAATGTGTTGGGATGAAATAACTTGCAGGTCGTACAAGAACGCTCGTCGTGATCGAGGTGGACACCCATTGCAACAGCGATGGGTGTACTTCCAAGGGAATTTGCCGTTACACGACAGACAACATTTAAAGGACGTCCTATCCATAGCAGAGGTAGATGGCAGCCAGACCAAATGGGAAAAGAGAAGGGAAAGAGAAATGCATTCTCAAAAAAGAATAAACCCAGTATCCTACTCTCCCTACTTAAGGGTCTGGCCGGAGGGCAGAAGCCACGCGGTCGACAGACGTCGATCAGTACTCCAGTTGCCGAGCAGTAGTGGATGTCCTCGGCGGCAGGACGTCCAAGAAGTAGTCGTCGAAAAGAAGTAGTCCGGAGACTAGACGATCATAGGTTGTGGGATAAAGTAACAATATTGAGCAATATCAACTCTTGCGAGCTTCGCATAAGGTGACCAACTAATGAGGCGGAAAAAAACAATCTGAGGGGCATCGAAGCGTGAGGGACTTTGGGTACACTACCCATCATGTTAGGGATAGTGTTACAGGCACGCCCATGTCGATGTCCCCTTTCGATCTTCGAAAGAGATGCAATACTCTGCGATTACCACTAGATGTCAGACTATATTTGTATTTGCACAGCATGCGATTCTAAGCAGATTCACAGGCATCAGAAAAAAGGTTTACACAGAAAATCTACCTTCTGTGTACCGTTACATTCCCAGATTGCGGAAGCACGGGTTTTTGAAAATTGAGTGCCACAAGAGAAAGAAGCACTAGAACAACGGAATATTGATCTTTCAGAATTTGAGCAAAGCAGAAGACTTAGCTGTCAAGGCATTATTAAATTACGAAGCGATTGTGATCCGCAAAGTGGACAAAGGAGGTGTGATCGTGATTCAGTATAGAATTGCATACGTGAAAGAATGCGAAAGACAACTGACAGACGCCCTCATTTATGAGAGATTGGTTGATGATCCCACTGTAAGACTCCAACAAACGATAATACATCAAATTGAAAAAGCACAACAAAGAGGTTGGGTGTTAGAAAAGGGGCAGAGTACCTGGTCATGAAAAAATCAAAAATTCTCCAATTCTATACGCTCCCAACGATTCATAAATCACAAGTAGCCCCCCCCTTGGGTCCTCCGAATGTATCTGGAGAAAATTCAATTTTGGAACCTCTCTCTAGGTTCCCAAATGCCTTCCTCCAATCTATGGTCAAAGGGATGACTTTGTATGTTCAGGATACTACCCACATAATCAAAGAAATAAAAGGGATGAATTTTAATCCCAAAGAAGAGCTATTGTTAGGATTAGACGCAGAAACCCTGTACACCATTATCCCGCAAGGGACAGTAATCAGCATGTTAGAATGGCTACTCTTCAATCAGAGCGAGACTACTACACCAGCTTCAATCATACTCTGGTGCCCTGAAACGGTGCGGACCGAAAATTACTTCCATTTCAAACGCATTCTATCGCCAGATCCTTGGGACAGCGACGGGGGGAAACCTTGCCCCCCCCCCCCCCCCCAGTGTAGAAAACGTATACATGGAAGCTTTTGAAGTCAATAGAAACTATCGAGATAACAACCCTTTTAAAAACCAAGATGCGCCTATGCATAGACAACATTTTGGTAATATGAAGAGGGAATGAAGTGGCGGCCCGACAGTTTTGTAATTGGATCAAAAGGCAAAATAGGTATTTAAAATTAACTTTCAATGTGAGTAAGAATACTCTCATTTATCTTGATATTACTATCACAGCTAATGAAGAGAAAGTGTTTTTTGAAAAACTTTCATAAACCAACAGACCAAAATGCACTGTTGCATTACAGTAGCTATCATCCACGCCACGTAAGAGATAACCTACCAGTGGGACAGTTTTTAAGATTAAAAAGAAACAGTACATGGCGGCAGGATTTTAAGAAAGAAGCGGCTGACCTTAGAGAGAGCTTACACAGCAGAGGCTATCCGAGCGAGCTGATGGCAAAAGCAACAAAAAGGGAGAGTAACAACAACCCAAATCCTTATTGGAGTACAGAAACACATGGTCAAAGAAAAAAGATGAGAACTTTGTGTTTGTGAACTCCTTTAGTAATCTGTCTAACCAAATAAAGAAAATCGTGAATAAAAATTGGAAGATCATGGAAAAAGGTAAATGTCCCACTGAAAAACGATCATAGCATTTAAGAGGAGCAAAAACAAAGGATCAGATTACACGGAATGACATTAGTCTGAGACTAGGGAGACAGAAGACGCTGATAGAAACATGGGGCATGCCACTTGGACATTCACCCTGTGGGAAGTGCATTTGCTGTCCCCAGACCTTCAGAAGTACTGAGGTTGAAATTGGTTTGAGTAAGCCTTGGAGACAGACGAGTTTCAACAAGTGCAACTCGAAAATGGTTTTATATGTTATCTGGTGTCCCTGTAAAAAACCTATATGTAGGAAAAACAGAGGAGAATCATGATCAGGATAACAGAACACAAGAGTTGTATTAAAAACCAGGTACAAACTGCACGTTTAGTAGCCCACTGTTTTGAGTTTATACATACTGCAGAGCAATTGAAGTGGACCGTATTATTCCAATTGAAGACAGGGAATGATCCGAATAGTGACAAAAGGAAACTGTTCGTTAAGGAACAAGAATGGATTTTTCTGGCTAAGTGCTAAGAAAGGTCTAAACAAATGGAATGGTTGGAGCTGAAATAATTACAGTTTGGTTAGTTGAGCGTGAAACCGTTTCTATTGAGATTCCAGTTAAGACATTGAGAATCATGTGCTCAATATATCAGCCAGGCAGGAGTTGTATTCTTGTGTTTTTTCCCCCCTTGAATGTTTTACAAAGAATAAGCGAGGCACAGTAATATTCAGTATAGTGGGTGGGGTGTAGTGAACTCCGGTCCATACTGAGACGAGGAAGATGACAGAGGGGGTGTAAGAGTGCATATGATGCACTGGGTCCTATAAACATAAAAACAGAACTGTGCTCAATGAAATGCAGAGGTTGAGCGCTATAATCGATGCAGCCACAGTGGAGGTTGTAAGTTTGCCGGCATTGATGTTCAAGACGTTAACTAAACATAGAAATAGGACAATTAAGTCATAGCGTGGCGTTCCCAGAGGGCCAGAAGGAAGCTGTTGCAGTGCTGTCAAGAAACAGCTTAGCTGCTGCTAAGTTGATTTGAAAGCACAGAATGGTTGATACTAAGGGCTTTTAGACCCTTTTGAGTAACTATAGTGGCAGGAATAGACCATTTTGCTTGCCTTGTAGATACAAGGCAGTGAACATTAATTGTATCGGACACAGCAAGAGCGATCTGAGGAAAGCCCAGTGGAAGTAACCCCACACCCATGGACGGAATTCGGAGACTGCACGATGGTAACATTTATAAAATGTATTGAATTGAGTCAGCATGCTACTTTTAATTCTTAATTGGTATGCTAGGAAGAATGCAACCCGTCTAGTAAGCATGGTCTGTTGCTTTGTAGGTCCGGGATAGGTACCCCAGCGTATTCAAAACTGAGGAAATATGCTGAACACGAGTTAATGTGTTGTACTGCACACAAGCAACCAAACGTGGAAGCAAGTTTGAAAGCCACAGAAGGTAATCCAAGAGTTGTGATTTAAAAGTAAGTGGGCTGCTGATATTGATAGGGCCATGAGGACAGCCAAGTAGTAACATTGAAACGTGCCTTCTATATGTTTTCTATCTCCCTTTAGCCTGTGAGTGTGAAGAGCAGGCCATGTCCCCTCTAGGAGAAAGGCAAAGTGATAGAGGAAAATGAGTTAAAATTGTGGCAAGAGGTAAACCAGTAATTTAACCGCCAGATACAATGAGATTTAAGTTCTTAATAAGTGAGCGAGTAATTTTGTAACATGTTGTGGTGTCTTGAAATATCTTGAGTAACAGGAAGGCTACATCCATAATGATCATGCAATTGACACTGAAATTGGAGCCCTTGATCCTGTGAAATGGGGCAGTTTTAAGAGTCATTGTAAGAGAGAGTTTCTTCAAGAAGAGGTGGAATTGAGAACACCACTAGTGCACATACTGAGTCAGCAGAATGCAGAAATTATAGCCCATTTGGTTTACGAAGGAAAATGAACAAATGGGCACTCATATCCATGTCAATGTCATTTCAGAGGAAAACAAGTCGTCTAGAAACAACTGTATCTGTGTACGGATCTATACTGACCAGAAGAAGTGACGGGGTGCAGCTGTAACGTGATGCAGCATCTAGCCCATTCAGACAGTTAATTGGGGAAAAGCGTGAGCCACGTGCCCCCGAAGAAATTAATGTTCATGGTTTTTAATGTGTAGAGAGGAATGAAACATGTAGGGTGAATGAGGTATGAATGAGTGAATTAGGTTCTGGTATGAATGAATGGCTATGTTAATTTAGTTACAAATCTGGTTAATGGCTCCCGTTCTTGTTCTCTGTGTGTTTTCATATCTGTTGTGCCCTTAAACCTACAGGTCCATGGCCTGCACATTACAAATATTTAAAGTAAAGTTTAGCTTATTGAATTGCACTCTAATGAAAGCACAAGTAATGTAATAGTTAAATGGTAATTAAGAGGTGAGAACCACTTTTTTGATATTATTTATAGCAATGTTAATAGATTTCTTTTGTGAAACATTTTGTTAAAGTATCTGTCTGCTGCTATATTGAGAATGCAATGCTATTGATGTTTATGAATTGTATTAAGTGAAATATTTAGAGTAGTAATAAATTAACTTTTAGATTGGTGTACTATTTGGGGGGGCGCTGTTGAGCAGTCTGGAAAATGGCTGCCTAGCTGTGGAGCTCCGTGTGGCTGGGACGTATAATCCGGCAACATCAGCGGATTGCTTTAAATTTTTCTACAATCTGCTGGCCCTGCTGGAAGCCTACTTCGTGCCACACATTTTGCTGCATTTTCGGCCCGAATCAGGCTCTGGGAACCCCTCTGCCCTGCTTTGGAGCTTTGGCCCGCCCTGCTGTGCGAACCTCCGTGCCGACTGAGATCCAGTGGGGGCCTGCCTTCGTAGGAGTTCCCTGCCCCCCTGGCTACGGACTGCGGGGCCGGCGCCCCTGGTGGCCGGTGCTGGTGGGTGATGGCGTGGGAGCCTCCGGACCATCACGGTGTGAAGGGCCTCCGCTGAGTGGCTCCGGCGGAAGGGAGCTGCGCCCGGGCTGGCACTACAACCTGCCCAGCCCCCGCGCTTCGACATCCCGGCCCTGCTCTGCCGCTCGAGGGGGCAGGAGCCCTCTGCTTGAGAGACATCGCGGACCTGCTCTGCTGCTTGCGGGGGCTGGAGCCCCTCAGCTGGAGGGCGCTGCGGGTTGGCTGTGGCTTGGGCTCAGGGGCGGCCCGGATCCAGTGGGATCAGTGATCCGGCGGCCCAGGTAAGGAGCTGGGTTACGGCGGGCGTCGTCTGCCGCAAAGCGTGCGCTTTCCTGCCTGCGTGTGCCCCGCCGGCCGCCCCACACGCTGCCTACACTATGGCCTACTCCTTGGGCCCACGTGGTCATTGGGGGCCGCGGACTACCCCACCGGCCCCATTTGAGGGCACCTCACTGGACTGGGGCTCCAACTACCACGATCCCTCACATTTGGTGTGAACTGCCCAGCAGAGCGTCATCCTACATTGGGCCCTGAAACTTGGATCCAGGCCCCATGTACGTTCCCCACTGGCGCCGCTTTACCTGACAGAGCCCGTACTGCCACATGGCCTGAACCGCACTCGTGGCACCCTGAGGCGGCTCCTCCCCAACTCATGCACCTTCCACGCTGGGAGACGGCGTTGTCTACTGTTGTCACCCTGCTCAGGAGGTGGCCTTGCTACCGACTGGACTACGGATACGGCGGCGGAGTAGTAGCCGCCCATCATCACCCCCGCTCGACTGAAGCGGCCTGCTGCGACTGGGGTGCACTTCTCTCCATTACATCTCTCCTCACTATAATACATCTGGCCTGACCTGCTGGGTTCCCCCCCACCGCAAGTGCGATGCCCAACAAATCCAGGGGAACGACCAAGGTGGGCGCAATGGATAAATTTACCAAGGCGACTCCACGTGCGGACCGGGGCGCTGCATCATCCGCATAGGAAGATCTTGATTCTGAGCTCCCCCCTGGAGCAACAGCCCCAGACCTCACTGCCATGATGGAATCGATGGCCAAGAACTTCGCCTCGTTCCATGAAAAATTGGACGAGATTAATGCTAACGTTGCATCCCTTAAATCCCGAGTGGACCAGGCGGGAACAAGAATAACCGAGGCCGAAAACAGAATTGGGACTAATGAAGATCAGCTTCACACCTTGCAAGACGCTGTGGCCACCCTAACCCGCGACATGAAGGTGAAATCGAAGTGCGACGACCTCGAATCCTGCTCGCGCAGGAACAACCTGCGCATAATTGGGGTTCCCGAAAATGCCCTGAAGGGCCGCATGGAGCTGGCAGTCGAAAATCTGCTTAAAGACTTACTGGGGAACCCTGCGCTATCCCCCTTCTTTGCGGTCGAGCGAGCTCACCGGGGCCTGTCCCCGCGTACCAGGCCGGGCGACTTCCCTAGACCCATCATCGCCAGGATTCTTAATTATAGAGACCGGGACCTCATCCTATGCATGTCTGGCGAAAAGGGTGACCTACGCCTCGACTCAAACACCATCCGGATATTCCCCAACTTCTCTGTCGGGGTGCAGCAGGAGAGACGTCAATTCCTCGGAGTCAAGAAACTGCTAAGGGAGTGTAACATCCCATATGCCATCCTTTTCCCAGCCAGGCTCAAAATCACCTTCAAAGAAAAGCTGTTCTTTTTCACGGTGCCTGATGAAGCGGTCAAATTTATAGAGTCACAGATACCGCTGCCGAATCCCGCTGGCAATCCTATTGTTGATGACTGAACTCAGGCCATGGTACATCATGACCGCTTGCTCAACATGGCTTGTCTTCATGTGTTAATAGTAACATAACCTTAAGGGCTCACCAGTGCACACGGGCTGAATACCTATAATGATCACTTATGCTCAACTTGCCACTGGGGCCCGGGGGCGACTCACTACCATCCAATCTGGCCTACTATTCCTGAATGCTCGACTGGACGGGCTACTGGCCCACTTGTATCTACGGGCCTGGACGTGGTGTGCACGGCGGTGCGGCCCTTACCCCCGGCCGGCTATCGCAGCTCACTCAATATTTCTGCTACCTGGTTACTATTGTTTGTTCCTCATGTGTTGATGGTAATACACCTTTTGGTTTTGTGTGGGAGCACCCACTAATCACGGTTGCTGTGCACCTATGTATGGCTCATATAGGTCGCGCAAGTCTCCGCTGGAACTCGGATGTCAATTATGTTCTATATAGAGCCCTCCACACGGCAACAGCGCACCCCACTGCGATTGCAATGTCTAACTAGGTCGTGGGACCTGTTTGTATTTATGGGTGGGGGGGTAACACTGCCCGCTTGGGTGGGGTGGTGCGGGAGGGGGCCTTAGGGGGGTGTTTATGCGTTATGGTAAATGGCAGAGGCGGGTTGGCAGACCGCAGGGCATCGGAGTGGTGGGATGTGCATTAGATTTCTGGGATGCCTACAACTGCAATGTCTAAAAGCACTCGGGGATTGAGCTACTACGTCTGGGTTCCAGGGGTCATGGCACACGCCAATAGGACCACCTGTGCAGGAAACGCACTCCATTGGCTCTTTGTTTAAGGGTGTGTCATTTAGACCATTAGGATGCCGGTAACAATAATGTCCTGGAATGTGCGGGGCCTAAGCAATTACACCAAGGGTCGCATGATTATGGCATATGCCAGAAGACACGGCTGCAAAATATTGCTTTTGCAGGAGACACACTCCACGGGCCAACTGGCCAGGAGTATAGCACCAACTTGGGGACTGCACAGATATTTCACCTCATATTCCACTCGTGCCAGGGGAGTGTTGAGATTGATCCATAAGTCACTTAAGTTTGTTCTCCACAAGAGTTACATAGACCGTGAGGGGAGGTACACCGTGTTGCACTGTGCCATTGCCAACAGGGACTATTTGTTGGGGAATACCTATGGCCCTAATGTTGATTCTTCCGAATGTATTGACCAGGTGGTATCCATATTGATGGGGTATGTGGGGGTGCAGATTATCTGGGGTGGGGAATATGAACTTCATTCTTGATAACATGATGGATAGGACTGGCACAGCCTCCAGACCCCTGCCAGGCGCAGCGCGTAGCCTCCTGACCCACTGTGCGACACTCGACATTCATGACGCATGGAGGACATTACATCCGCAAACGCTGGAATTCACTTACTATTCATCAGTACATGACAGTTCTTCCAGGGTCGACCTGTTCCTACTATCTGGCTCCATGCTGGGCAGGGTTGTGGAAACACACATACATGCACGCACATTGTCTGACCATTCGCCGATTTCGATATCCCTAGAATTGGGAATACCGGCTCCCACCATTAACACGTGGAGCTTCAAATCGGCCGCTCTGCAGGACATTGTGTTCAGGGCGGACATCCTTGCTGATATTCAGTCCTACTTTGAGCACAACTTGCCGCAGCTCACCACCCTGGGGGTCCGCTGGGATGCCTTCAAAGCCTTCATCAGGGGGGCGTCCATCCCTAGGGAATCGGGAGTCCTCAAATCCATAAGAGCCGCCCTGTCCCGCATTGAAACTAAACTACGGGACCTGGAGCAAGCTCACCCGTCCTCTGTTGACCCAGGTGTCCTCTCCCAGATCAGTGAGGAGCTCAAAGCCTTCAATGAGCAGGCCAATAGGGAAGTCCAGTACTTCAGCCGCCCACAGGCTGCACGGAAATACGGCGAGGGTGACAGACCGGGCAAAACACTGGCCGCCGTGGCGAGGGGGGAGTGGGGTCAATCCAAAATTACCTGTGTTAAGGACAGTCAGGGGACGACACAGTGGTCCGATCAGCATATCCTCGAGGTCTTCACAGGGTTCTACTCTGAACTATATTCACAGCCCCCCGAACACAGTGACTCTCAGATGCGGGAGCTCCTGGAACAGATTCCCACCACCATCGTCTCCCCAGCAACGAGAGACCAATTAGACTCCCCCGTTACATTGGATGAAATAGTGGAGGCCATCTCTGGTCTTCCAAAAGGAAAGGCACCGGGCCCTGACTGACTAACAGCAGAATTCTATCAGGAGCATGCGGCTATACTAGCCACCGAGCTGCTCAGGGTGCGGAATGAGTCACTCCGGCTGGGATCCCTCCCCCTGACACTACGCGAGGCCGTTATCACCATCCTGCTTAAGCCTGGTAAGCCTAGTGATGACTGTGGATCATACCGGCCCCTTTCACTCATGAACTTGGATACAAAAATCTTTGACAAGGTGATTGCTAACCACTTCCTACCTGTTATACCATACATGGTGCACGACGACCAGTCAGGGTTCGTGCCCGGGAGATCCACGTCACACAATATCAGGAGGCTTCTCAACGTTATAGCACGAATCAATCAAGATGTGAGTGCAGTCGCGGTCACCCTCAATGCCCAGAAGGCCTTTGATATGGGGTCCTGGAAATATATGTGGCTGGTCCTGGAGACCATGGGTATTGGGCCTAGGATGATTGCATACATCAAACTGTTATACACTTCCCCGGTCGCCAGGGTCCGAGTCAACTCTCAAACGTCCGCCTTGTTCCCTCTTTTCAGAGGCACCCACCAGGGATGCCCATTCTCCCTGATCCTGTTCACACTGGCCATTGAGCCTATGGCAGACTTTGCCAGGGAACGCCATTTACACAAGGGGATACGGCTACAGGGTACCCCCGAAATGATCTTGCTCTACGCAGATGACGTGCTGCTGTTCGTTAGAGACCCGGACCTCCACCGTGACCCAATTCTGCGTGATATTACCCGTATTGGCACATACTCTGGCTTCACCATCAATTACACCAAATCCAAACTCTTCCCCCCTCACGAGCTCCACGACCCAACCTGCCACGGAGTACCCGCTCCGCTGGTCCCCTGACGGGATTAAATATCTGGGAATTCAGGTGTCTCTGACAAAAGAAGCTCTTTTGGCTAACAATTACCTGGCTGCGGCAGAATTGGTGGAGACCAAGATAGCGCGCTGGCGCCCTCTCCCGTTGTCATTGGTGGGGAGATGATCACTGGTCAAAATGATATTGCTCCCCAAACTGTTGTACACATTCACAAATGTCCCCATATGGCCCAGCAAGAAGTACTTTGCGGACCTATACCAGCTGTGTGCGCAGTTCCTGCGGCACTCTGGAGCAGTGCGCAAAAAATGGATTACCATGACTCTTCCTTACGAGAAAGGCGGGTTCACTGCTCCTGATCTGACGCGGTACTGGACTGCAGCGCAAGCACAGTTTGCCACCTGCTGGTATCCTGGGCCCCGCCCACATGTCAAGCTTGAAACCCTTGCTGCCTCTGGCACCAATATAATGACCCTAATCTTACACCCACGATATGAGCCAGACTCACCCATAGATCCAGTCCGAACCACCTTATTGGCCTGGAAGCGGATATTTGCTGCAGGCAGTGAGGAACGCCCGTACTACAAGTGGCTCCCTGCCTGGCAATTCCCTGCGTTGGAACCCACAAACGACAGAGCCCTGGCACGACACTGGCAGACTCTGGGATACCTAGCCTTAACTGACTTCTACCCGGATGGGCTATTCATAACACCACAGACTTGGAAACCGGGCCACTCGGGATCACTGATGGAACTGCTACAATACTACAGACTCCGCGCTGCATTCCGTGACGCATGGCCTGAGTTTCCCCAATGAACATCAACCCCCCCTCCCGACTCCCCTGGGATCTCCTACATTGCCAACCCGGGTGGGGCCCACGGGGTGGTATCATTATACAAATTTCTTCTCATGGCTGACACGCCGCAGCCCTCTAGGGCGCGGGACGACTGGGCTTCCGAACTGGGGGTGGAACTGTGGGGGAAATGTGCTCTCACACGAATAGGGTCTCCCTGAATTTTAGATACCGCACTATACAATACAAACTACTGAACAGGCTATATTACACCACACGCAGGCTCTCCAGGTTCGCCCGCTCTAGCCCACGGCTCTGCCCTCGCTGTGGTGCGGAGGATGCGGGCCATCTACATATGTTCTGGGACTGCCCGCGGCTAACCCCATTTTGGGATGAGATCCTGAAAACTTTGTCAGAAATTAGCGATACTGCTATTGAGCCTGACCCGCTTGGTGTACTATTTGGGGTGTGGGGGGGGGGGGATTCGGAGGCCAGGGGAGCGGCTAAATGTGTGCTGTATAATTGCCAAAAAGTGTGTTCTACAGAGCTGGAAGAGCTCCGCACCTCCTACCTTCTGGAAATGGCTAAACTTATTGACTTGGTCATGGAACTGTGAAGAGGAATACATCAGTACCCTCCCGACCCGATCCTGGCCTAAAAACATTTGGACTGCCTTTAACAGTTATCTTAATGGTCTTGACGCCCACTCCTCAGTAGACAATTCACAGTAATTATTGTTATTATGTGCCTCGGCGCCGTATGCTCTGTGGTGCTTCATTCTCCACATGACTATGTTTCACTGTTCATATGTGCCATTGCATTCTGTTGATTGTTCCGACTGTCATCTCATAGCTGCTCTGTTGCATGTGTATGTCATTTGCCTCTGCCAACAAAAATAAAAGTTAAAAAAAAAAAAGATTGGTGTACTATTTTTGTGTGGGATGACACACTGTCTTCTAAAACGAACAGACCCTGCAGCATTTGTGTATTTGTTAGGATAGCATCCTTTAAAGGGGTTGCTATTTTTTGTCATTAAACAACTCTCTTGTCTCAGTGTTGTGAGGTATACAGGGACGCCCCAGACCACCTCACCTACATGTCCACACTAGAGCAGGGGGGCAGTCAGGCATTTTCAATCCTTTTCCATCCATACAGGTTTGCAAGAATCCCGAGTGGGCAGCATCAGGAAGGCTCAATCACCCATTAGCCACATAGAGGAGCTGGGACCATAGACTAACTCCAGACAGGCACCCCTGCCCTGCCCCCAATGATACAAAGAATGATGAAAGTGGAAATTCCAGGGGCTCCAATATTGGCCTCACTGGCACCATCCTTGATGCTTGCCAGGCCAATAAATTGAGACAACCCTGATCCTTAATGAAAATCCTTTCCAGAAGGTTAATACTTTCTGGAAGACAGACCAAAAACTCCAGCATAGGAATGGAAGCCACCTGCATGAAAGAAACAGTGTTACAACATTTGGCAACCCCCAACAAGCAGGGGAATCAACTCTCCCCTACAGAGCTGGCATCAGGGGGAATTGGGTCCCATTGCAATCAATGCTCACGCAGCCTGCAGAAGCCCTACGGTTACCAAGTTTCATGGGAATAGTGCAAGCGGGGATTCCTGCAAAGATAAAACCACAACATTCTCTTCCCTTACTGTAGAATTTCATGCTAGAAGAGCAGTGGTACCCAGACTCACAGGCAATAACAGAACCTCTAGGGGAACCAAATGGAAGAAGGTGGAGCAGGAAAGAGGTTATCAGAAGGAGAGTTGTTGGCGAGCGCAGGAGGTTGGAGCGGGAAAAGAGCTATACCTGCAGGGAGAGAGAAGTTGGTGTAAAGTGGAGGAGGCAAACCATCAGAAAATAAGGAAGAGGTTGATGGAGATTTAGCTAGGGGTTGGAGGCAGAACATTACATTAAGGAGAAGGGGCGATGCTCTTGGGTGGAGGGAAGTGA
The DNA here is from genome assembly GCF_040938575.1 of Ambystoma mexicanum. Lineage (NCBI taxonomy): Eukaryota > Metazoa > Chordata > Amphibia > Caudata > Ambystomatidae > Ambystoma > Ambystoma mexicanum. The sequence continues at coordinate 177,558,654 of NC_090929.1, forward strand.
GGAGGTTGGTGCCAAACGGGCCACCTCAAGAGAGAAGTAGCAGGGAGGTTGGATGAGAGCTGAAGGCCCATACCACACATGGTTGGAAAAAATAACTAGAAAGGAGAGCGGGAAGAATAGAGATATGAGCCCTGAGGTTTTCTGGTACCACTAAAAGGAAAAACTAAGAAGATTATGGCATGCCAATGCAGAAATTAGAACGGGTGGGAGGAGGCACGAGATGGTGCAATCTAACTGGAGAATATGGGGTGGGGGGTACGGTCCAGGAGCGGGCCAAGGGACCAGAGAAGCAGTGCAGGGAGCGGATGTTCGGTTAGAGACCTCACAGAGTCCTACTCCGAGATCCAAATCAACAGGACTCGAACTGAGGTGCCATAGGCTTCCACCTCCCAGAGGAGTTCTTCAGGCGTTACCCTAGCATGAGACACCAGGGAGGCCAAGAGAAAAGCCCTATGAACAAGGATAAAGGAACCATACAAAAAAAATGCATCCTGAAGAGAAACACCAGAGTCATTTTCCAGGTGTCCACCCAGGACAAGGACATCTCCTGGAACGTTGTGAAAGACTCATCTTGACTTTATTTAAGAGAATTGATAGCTTAAAGTACATTTCTAACTTTCCTCTGCTGCCTCACCTCTCCGAGCTTCCCAAGAGGACTCAGGAAATAGCATCAAGCTACTTTAAGTTATTTTAGTTTATTTTCCATTCTGACATCCATCCTACACAAGCATTTCCTACACTACATTACTCAAAAACTGTGCGCTTTCAGGAATAAACTGAACTTGCCTTGTGTCCCACTTGGTGAACTCTGACAATAGTTGTAGCCGTGGTGGGTTGTCTCTGATGTATATAGCTTCATAAGACTAAAAAATGGAAAAAGGGAGTTGCAAGTGGGACAACCAAAAATTATGAAGTACAATCTGGGAAAGCTTTAGCTAGGGAATTTATCAAACTACCAATGAAAATGGGGACAGTAATGCCTTATTTAAAACAAAGTACCAGCAGAAATCTCAGTAGGACGTACATGTACTTCAGGTTTACTTTGATGTACATAAAAATAGTAATAGCCCCTAGAGATATGGAAGGTGTGAGATGTTACCAAAGTAGACTTTGAATGAAGTCTGGCTCACCTGAGACAACCACCCACTGGGTTCTAGATTTTATGGCCTTAGTAGAGCAACAACGAGAAATATTTTCAAAATGTGTACATAATTCATAATTTATTTTGAGTGAGGACTTTTGGGAATGATGTGCGAGAGGCAACCAGATCTTATTAGTGTTGGCAGTACACACTTTCTTAAATCTTATTTTTAAAGCAACTAAGGAGCAACTGACTTATGACATTAAGTATCTTAAGAAAAGATGCCATGTATACTGTATTTCTAACATTAGATTACATCCATATTGAATGCAAAGTACGTATGAATTTGTAATGTTAATTAGTGGATTGTGATTTTGTTGGTAGAAACTGAATTTAATACTGCACTATATGAAGTTTTTACTGTACTATATGTATGAACCTTTTATGCTATTTTGTATAATTGCTGAAGGTTACTTGTTAACCACATAACGAAAAAAAATGAAATGCATAGCTACAACCTACACCAGACATTGTATGGTTTTAAAATGTTGTGCGCTTTACATTCCAGGTAGAACACCTGATCAGGCATTCTAGGAGAGGCTGGAGTTTGGTACATGAAATCCTGAATCAGGTAAATCTGGCGACCTATGTTTATCTAAACTTGATAAATAAACCTCATGCTCCTTAGAAACTACACTGTGGTGTCATCAATACACTGGCAATGAGGTAAAGAGGATGACAGACCTGAGCAGGACCTCTCTGAGAGAGCAGTACTTCAAACCTCTCCCCCTCCCCCTTACAGCTACTATCTTGCAGCCTGGATGCCCCCACTGCTCATGCATGTATTGGTCCTCCACATCTAGACTTACACCGACTGATTCTCATTCGCCTTGCAGGCTGAGTTAGACTAACCACCCTTCCCAGGCCTCCATTTCGTAGCCTGGATGCTCCCTCCACAAGCCTACCTGAACCGCCTTACCTCCATACTGTGATCCTGCTTCTGTGTGACTAGAAAGAAGATAGTTTGTTATTTTTATGTGCTTCCTCTGAAAATACTTTCCGGGCAACTTGGATATATTCGCTACTTCCTTACAGAGCTGAGGGTGGACAGAGCAGAGAGCGAGTCTATACCTTTCTCTGCTCAGTTGGCACTTGTTGGCCACAGAGTGCCACAAACATGACAAAAACAGAACAAAAGCCCAATGAAAATATAGATCATGGCTTTGACTGTGTTGGGAGACTACTCGGCACATTTTAAACCTTCCGTTTTTATTTACTCCAATTTACATTGATTTCCTTTGATTGGTTTCGTGCCTGTGGCATTTCACTGAACACCTCTTTTTCACATTATTTTATGCATATAGCTTATCTATTTAATATTTTGTTTTAGATTACTTGGTTTAAATTCATTTTTATTTCCTTGTAGAACCGCTGATTGCAGCGTGAGGTTGCCTGGGCTCCCAGGCATTAAAGGGGCTCATTCTGTTGGCCGCCTGTCTTTCTTTTCCATACCTACATGCACCCGGTGAGTCTCTCCTTGCTTTCCTTGCGTACGCGTAGCGGATTGGTTCCTGCCAATACATGTGCAATACAGCCTCCCCATTGTGGTGAAGGGCATCGGGCGGGCGCAGCAGATGGCCTTGCTCACGCCAAAGTCCTAACAAAGTCCTGCCCATCTGCGCTCATCCATGCTGCAGACAGGCTAGGACTAGCTCTGCTGGCGTTAGATGCTATTCATGTGAGCTGCTGATTAAGGCCCCTCCCTCTGGCACCATTTTCACTCCAAATTGGTTGCAGAGAGCTAGGTCGGCCTCTAATAGCCCGCACATGCTGCTTTCATGGGTCAAATGTTTTCTACTTAACTCGCACTCCTTGGCTGTGCATGCTTTGGATTGCCTTGACCTTCTGCAGGATCATCGTCCCGACTGCTTTTGTCACAAAAGTGGCTCAAGGATACATCTGACCCTCAGGTTCTTCATGCTCTCCCCCCTAACTTCTGCATCCTTAGACAAAACAAGCCCACTCGCCGTTCCAGGGGTTGGATTGCGCCGATTTAACACACGGTTATTTAATGTTCTGTACTGCCTTTTCTCATACCTTGGGCATGTAATCACTCCTTTTACAAGCCGAGGTCTCTCCTGGCTATAGTATTCACTTTCTATTAGTTTAGAGACCACCAGACTATAATTCCGGTTTTGGCCCAGCTTTCTTGGAAGCTCTTACGGCTTCACTACGATTCCCTTATCTTGGGGGATTTTAATTTTCACCCCAACAATAGTAACAACCTCTTGGCTAACGTCTTGTGTCCTCACTAGCTGACCTCAACCTCCCTCCGTTGGTTACAAGCCCTACACATCCTCAGGGAAATATGTTAGATGTTATACTGGCATAGAATTCCCTGGTCACCGTTCATCAGTGACCCGGTACATGGTCCAACCACTTGATTATACCCTTCTCTGTTAATTCTGGCACAGCTACCATGGCACTCCCTCATCCCCCTTCAAGGCGCTGGCGTGGCCTCACCAGTGCCAGCATTGTGGAGGGTATCACTGATTTATTACCATCTGGCACTCCTGATTTGGCTATCCTCTGAGCAGCATTTCTTGCCACTGCCAATCACCTGGCACCTTTTAAGGCTTCTAAGCCACATGGGCGCCCCTCTGAGCCTGGCCCAAGTCTATTACAGAGATAGGCAGAACGGAAATGGCGGACTGATTACTCTCCTCCTGTGTCAGTCGAGGCTTTTGCTTCCACCTTCTCCCCACCCCCTCTTCCTCTGGCTGATTCACACCCTGACACAGCCCTGTCTTCTCTCTATTCTTCTATTTCTGATACTCTTGATGTTCTTGCCCCTGTCATGAGGATCTGCCTGAAGTCCAAAACCAAGTGCAATTCCTGGTATGACTCCGACCTAGCTACACTTAAACGTAGGTGTAGGGCGGCTGAGAGAAAATGGAGGGATTCCTGCTCATCCTCTAACAAACTGGCCTGTCGCCTTCTCCAAAGGCAATACCGTCTCTGTCCGTACCAAGAAGAGAGTCCACATTCAAGCCCGTGTCTCTGCGGCATCTAACAGCTCGGCCGAACCCTTTAACATTTGTAAGGAGTTGGCCAACCCTGCTGCAGTCTCTACCCCTCCCCTTGCCTCTCAGGCTCTTTGCAATGCCCTGGCCTCGCACTTTATCTCAAAAACCCAGGACATCCTGTCCACACTCTCCTCCACCCCCTCTCCTCTCCCCTCTCCGTCGGTACTCACTGGCCTTCCTCCAGCCACCCCTCCAACCTCCTTCTCTTCCTTTCCTCTCCCCTGATGAGGTCGCCAGACAAGTCCGATCTATGAAAGCCTCATCAAAACAGGTTCATCCCTGTTCCTCTAAAACTCTCAAGGACCACATTGATACCCTCGCTCCGGCCCTTGCCAACTTCTGGAACCACTCCTTTGCCTCAGGATCCTTCCCCTCCCCTCTTAAGCACTCCCTTGTGCATCCTCTCCTCAAGAAACCCACAGCGGATCCCTCTTGTCCGGCCAACTATCGCCCAATTTCCATTACCCCCTTCTTAGGCAAACTCCTTGAAAAGCTGGCCATCTCTCAGCTAAACCTTCATTCTTATTCTGTTGGCTGTCTCCATGACCATCAGTCTGGCTTCAGATCTGGCAGAAGCACGGAAACTGCTCTCCTGAACATCCGTGAAGATCTGCTTTCCAACCTTGACTCTAGCATTCCCTCTGTTCTCATCCTACTTGATCTCTCCTCTGCCTTCGACACGGTCAACCATACCATCCTGCTCAACCGTCTCCGGGATAACTTGGGCATCAATGATCAGGCTCTAGCGTGGCTGACCTCTTTCCTCTCTGATCGACCCTCCCAGGTCCAACTTGGGTCCTTCCTATCATCTGTCTTCCTCTCCACCTGTGGTGTTCCCCAGGGGTCTAACCTCTCACCCTGGCTTTTCAACCGATACCTGGCAACTCTCGCCCGCTGTATTGCCATTTTCTGCTCAAACTTCCAGTGCTACGCAGACGACACTCAACTCATTTTCAGGCTGCCCTCGGCCACCTCCTCCACCTTTCTCATCACTGATTGCCTAACTGCCATCCAAGATTGGTGTGCCGCCAACGATCTTTGTCTTAATGCAGCAAGACAGATGCTCCTCATTGGCACACCATCAACTTCCTTTCCCCTCACTCTCTGGCCAGCCTCCCTTGGCCCTCCTCCTATCCCCACCTGCGAGGCCAAGAACCTTGGTGTCACCTTTGATTCCACTCTCCTTCTCTGCCCACATCGCTGATGTATCAAAAAAGTAAAACCTCCAACTGCACATGGGCGTAATTTTAGGGGGGGACGGGGGTGTTTGTCCCCCCCAACTTTCATGGCACACTATTTTGTCCCCATTCATTTGGCTGGGGCACCTTTTCTTCAGATGTCATGTCCCCCCGCCCCCCAACATTTTCAGGAAAGTTACTCCACTGCTACTGCACCTCCTCAGAGGTATTCTTCCTTTCCTCTCATTCCCCCAGAAGCTCACTGTCTCCCAAGCTCTGGTTCTCTCTAAGCTGGACTATTGCAACAGCCTCTTTCTTAATCTACCTTCCTCTACTCTCCGCCCTTTACAACTTATCCAGAACAGGACTGCGAGACTTGTCCTTGGCCTCAAGCCCTAAGATCATATCTCTCCAGCTCTGAAATCTCTCCATTGGCTCCCTGTGGATGCAAGGATTAAATTCAAAACCCTCTGCATTGTCCACAAGGCTTTCTGGGGCCTGGGTCCAACATACCTTCAGCTATCCCTCCGCAAATACCTCCCATCTCGAGCACTCCGCTCCTCTACCTCCAACTCCCTCAGGGTCAGTCGTTTCTCAAAGAAACGAGCTGGGGGTAGATCTCGGTCTTCGGCTGGGGCCTCCCTCTGGAACAGCCTCCCTGCCACTCTAAAACTTGAGGAGAACCATCTCCGGTTCCGGAAGCACCTCAAAACCTTCCTCTTTGCTTCTGCCTTCTCCTCCCCTCTCCCCTGTTGATTCTGCTCTCCCTCGGCACCATGCACCTGGCCACCCTCTGTCCTCTGGGGCCCAGGTACCTGCTCATCTTGCCACCCTCATGCACTGCCTCCGGGCCACCCCCTGCACTGGGGTCTGTATCTGTACCCATACAGCCCTCTCCTTTTCTTCCTGCACTTTCAGACCTACACGGCCTGCTGCCATAAACCCAGCACTTGGCACTTGCTGGCTGCACTCCCATTGTTTGTTGCCTTTTTATTTATTATTTTATTATTATTTTTGTTTTTATTCTTTCTCGCTCCCTACTCTCCTTTTGTTCCCCCTTCCATGGACTTCTCCTTCTCCCTCTACCCTGCACTTGCACATTCTCAATGTCACTGGGCCTAGTAAGATCGTTGTTTTTGTTCTCCCCTGTTCCCTCTCTCTTCCTGGTCGCGCTCTGAAACACTTGTGTATGAGCGCAATAGAAATAAAATATCAATCAATCAATCCTATCTCCCCTCTGCTAAAAGGGTTATTACCTCCCAGCTTTTTTGCACATCCCAGTCCACCTTCTTTCAGGATAAAATCACCTCGTTCAGAAGTTTTCTTGCTCCTTGGTCCCAGCTGCTGACTCTGCAGCTCCCGCCACTACGGCTTTTCCAGATTTCTCTGAAGCCGATATCTCGGCGCTCTTGAGTCTAAAATCCATCTCTCTCGTGGACATTATTCCCCATGGTATATTAAAAGATTTCATTCCCCACATTGTGACTGTGCTGCCTTCAGCGGTCAATCTGTCTTTTCCTAAGAGTCCTATTCCTCCTTCACTAATGCGCGTGTTGGCTATTCAACTTCTTAAAAAGCCTAACTTGGATCCATCTCTCTCCTCCAACTTACGCCCCATTTCCCTTTTATTTATCCTCATGAAACTGCTAGAGACTCTTGTTACAACTCTATGTTCATTTCTTGAGGATTCCTACTGCCTGAACCCTTTTCCGTCAGCATTCAGGTCTGGTCGGCCACAGAATCCGTATTGGTATCGGATGTCGACGACCTGGTACAGATTGTAAATCAGGTGGATATTGGAGCCCTGATCCTCCTTGATCTCTCAGCAGCATTCAATAACAGACCACGCTATTCTGATCCAGAGACTATCCCTGCTGGGAGTCGCTGGCCGGGTTCTGGACTGGTCCATCTCTTTTCTCTCCGACCGTTCTCAACCTCTTTTTCTCTCCCCTTTCACTTCACCTTCTCTTCCCCTCACTTCACTTGCGGGGTACCCAGGGCTTGGCTCACTCTCTCCCCTTCTCTTTAATGTATACATTCAGCCTCTCATCACACTTATTCACTCTTTTGGTTTCCGGTGCTACTCTTAAGCTGACGACACCCAGATCCTGATGCAGTTGGATCTTGCCCTCCCCTCCACAGCCACTCGTCTCTACTGCCTTTCTGTGGTCCACACCTGGATGGGCCAAAACTGGTTCTGGCTTAATGACAAAAAGACACAAGGTGCTCCTTGTTGGGGTCCCTCCTGATGCTTCACCTTGGTCTGCTGCCCGAGATTGGCCCCCTGCTCCTCCCTCTGGAGTGGTTACAAATCTGGCGGTTAAGCTCTCGGCCTCTCTCTCTTCGCTGCCCCAAGTGAGTGTGGTCTCCCAATCCGTCCACTTTAAGCTACAGGTTCTGCAGAAAGTGCTTCCCTTTCCCCTCTCTTGCCTGCATCCTTCAGATGTTTCCTCGCTGATCACTGGTTCTCTTGCTTACTGTAAGTGCCTCTATCTTGCCCAACCGGATTATCTTCTTCACCCCCAAATCCTCCAGAACACTGCGGCCCTTCTAGCCGCTGGGGCCCCTTGACAAGCTTCCGCCTCTGGCACTCTCGAATACTTGCATTGGCTGCAGATAGCTTGCCGGGTTAAATGCAAAGCCCTGTGTATCGTATATCGGGCCTTCGATTATAACGGCCCATAGCACTTGCATAATAAATTCACTGGTTACGTCCCTATGCTGCCACTCCGCTCAGCCGCCGCGCTGAGCATTTCTGTCCCCCAGGTCAGGCACCCCTGGGTGGGAGGTAGCTCTTTCTCAGTCTCAGTGGCTCTGCTGTGGAATTCTCTCCGTCTCCGTAGCACCCACGTGCATCTTTCATTCAGGAAAGCTCTTAAAACCCACTTTTCGGCCCGATTGTTCTTTTCAGCAGCTTGTCTTTTTCTCTCTTTCTCACCGTCTTGCCCCAGCGTGGTGATGCCCTAGCTGGTGTAGGTTTTCGCTTTACAAATACATATAACATGACAAATTCTAGCATGTAGTTCTACTAAGACAACATTCACATACACTTGAAATCTCAACTGCTACTCTGCACCATCACACACATGAAATGAACAACCTCATCACCACACACACCCCACCTCCATCTCGCCACATGGTCTCAGACATGCTACACCCACACTATCTCCTCCTTTCACAGAGACTACCCATACTAAACAGGCAGTGACATTTCAATCATTTACAAAGACTGTGAAACACCCAAGCAACCCTGTTCACCCACCATGTTCATCATAGACACCCTCCATCCCCGCCAAATAATCCAGTTCCACTCTGAATGGTCAAACTTCACTACAAAAAAAAAAATATCACAGCTGACTGCCCCGAAATCTACCTCAGCAAGTTGAGCCAAATTAGTTCCCACCAGGACAACGTCCTCAAACCACTCACCCCCCTACAACCTTACCCAAAACATCACCTACCCCACATACATAGAAACATCTTTGACCTCCTGATTACTTGCAAAAATCTGGTTTCTGTACAAAATCAAATCTGATTCAGGCCGTATTCAACTGCATTACACACTGGCTCCACTCTGTCAATATCAACTCCTGCCTTCACACAGCATCAACCCACTCGCAAAGAAACCATCCTTCTACTCTGCCCTCCCTGAACACTGCTATTCGATGAACACTCTCCCCTAGCCTGCCAGAATAATGGAACACTTTATCAACTCCAACAACATAAACAACCCGCTCAACCCATTCCAGTCAGGTTTTGCCTGTCGCCACAGTACTGAGACTATAAAGCTTCACATCCTAACCACCTCCACTATATCGCTGAAAAATGAAAAACAGCCTATCTATTTCTCCTCGACCTCTCAGGAGCTTTTCTCACCATTGTACACCCATCCTGCAAAACATCCTATCTCACAGGATGAAACTCTTGGGCACTGTTTTTGACTGGGTTACCAATGATGGGACATTCTATGTCTAGATGAACCCTCATTGATGAAGTCTCAACCCAGTCGAATACCGGGTTCCACACGCATCTTCCCTATCCTCCTATTCAACCTGTATGTTTAATTCCTTGGACAGACTAAGCTGCCACAACATACACTTTCACCAACACACAAACCTACTAAAAAGAAATCTCAACCCTTTCTGACACACCCTGAGAAAATGTCTCTCCACCATCACCATCTGGGTGGCCACCCAATTCCTAAAACACAACCTATGCAAAAATGTATACCTCAGCTTCCCAATCAGGCGCAAACCAGATTTCAACCCATACTTCAACAAACTCCCCACTGACAACCCACCCATCTCCCTCTCAACACCAGTTAAATCGCTAGGATACAAAATCGACCACTGCATATGCGTCAGATCACAACAGCCCTGGTCGCTATGGCGACGTTGGCATTTGCCACGGCGCGTTGCGCGTCACGCTATACTTTCAGTGGTCTAGTGTTTCAATCCAAGATGGCGCCCGTCATTCCACGCACCACGTACAAGTCGGGTAGCAGAAAGTTGGACGGACGTGTCAACGCCGCGAGTACAGAAGCTTTTGTTTCCGATCAATTTTTGTTTGACTCCTTGGATCTTGCTTCCTGCTCTGGTTTTTAATTCCCTCTGTCATTATCCTTCTGCATCGCTCCCTTCCTCTGCGGGCTACCTTAATTGCCCACCCCCTGCGTTCTGCCTCAGTCTCCTGCTTCCTGCTTATATTACAACCACGCTCCAGTACAGCAATCGCATCCTAAATTACTGCTTCCTCCACGGTCTGCCTTCGACTCCCGATTCCTGCTTCTCCTGCAATCATTCCCCAGGACAGCCTATTTTTCTTTTCTGCCTTCTGGATTCACCAGAACTTCAGACTTCTACCTCCTTGCAGTGCCTTAGTGCCTGCTTGAGTATTCCTCATGCTGTGACTTACGAATTCACCCACGCAAGGTTTTTGCTGGCATTGGCCTTTTCCCTCAGGGTACAGCACGGAGTTCTTGATGCAGAGTCTGTTCTCATTCATACTCCGCTTCAAGTGTAAAGCGCTGCGTCCCATAACTTCTACCGCTCTCACTCACATCCCGAAAAGCATTAAGTGGGCTGATTCAATTATCAAATACTCTGCCTTCACCTACAGCCACACCACCACATGCAAGATGAGACATCCTTTCCCTCAACTACTTCCGTACCACGGTACAGGCACTTGTTCTCCCCAAGCTGAGTTACAGCAAGTCAATCCTCACTAGATTCCCCAACAACATAGTTGCCCTCTGCAAGCCATACAGAATTTATATTTTTATTTAATTTATTTCTATAGCGTGCCACAAAAAGCATGAAGGCATAGGTGCGCTTAAACATGACAACACACAATAAACAAATAAATGGGAGCCAGACATGGACCATGGAAATCAAGACCATGTGATGTATATCAGCAATAACAAAACAAGTAAACATAAAACATAAAAGTACAGGCAGAGAAAAAACCGATATGAAACAGGTCAGTTAAATTACAACCCTCAGATTTGTGTCAGATGATAGTTTTCCCAGCTTATTACAACTATTCAAAAAAGTTGGGCGGTTACTCCGGCCACAAATAACAATACAGTCTGAGCCATTCATCAGGGACCACTCCTTGATTTGGACTCTTTGCAGGAATCTAAGGTCCATAGCTCTCATCTTTCTCCAATTTTAGATCGCAACCAAGCCAAGACTTTATTCTGTAAATCTTCTCTCAGCTCCGGTTTATCCATTTAATTAACAATGACCATTTTCTATGGTCTGCTGTCAATCCCTTTAAAAATGGGTCTATGATCTCTGGCATCAAAGATTTCCTAATAGGCAAGTCCCTACTTAATGTGGGACAAAACAATTTGTTCCTGGGCTTCATAGACTCTTGTACACCTTCGGAATCCAAGATCATTTCACAAGTTGAGGTGATGGGACCATCCGATGTAACAATACTGGGGACTGGGCCCTGGAATACTTAATTAGTAGCCAGCATGTTGATAGCATGATTCAAGTTCGTCTGGCAACTTGCCTCCGCCTTGTTGGTAACTATCTGTGTAATACAGTTAACTGCTGTAGGACATTCAATTGTTTTTCACGACCTGACTAATGATCTGAGAGCCTAGGAGTTGACAGGGAACATCAGACATTAATTCCTTTTTCTCAATTTGTAGACGCTGTCTTCTCTGGGTACTTCCAGCCTGAATATTCAACATACAGTGATCACCTGGCATTAAGGAGACAATTAGCCCATCCTGCGGCGATTGGGAAGGGGAGCCTACTATATTGCTGGCATATTTAGGCACCTCAATGGCCCTGCGGTGACTGGGTTTATGGGGGGTAGGGGGGGTGGTGGACCACATATCTACTGATCTCTGTGCAGCTATATGCACACCTGCTCTGGTAAAGGGCATTTTTTGTATTCATATTTAGTGCAGGAGGATAAGTATAATCACACATGTAGGAAACAACAGAACACCCTGTTCCAGCACACGAGAGAGAATTAAGGTGACTGGGAGTGACAAATACAGGTTGGCCCAAAGCAGTTCTGCCTAAAAAACAGCCACTAACTACCCCCCCAAGCGCCACAGAAGCGCAGACTGCATCCAATCACTGTCTCGTGTGTGCGGACTTCCCCTACCGTGAACTATATACCTTACCCTGTATTACGTGACACTGGCGGACAGGACTCACCAAAAACTGTTGAGTCAGCCTCCCAACTCTGCCACCATAATCTGCACATGGCTCAAAAAACCCACTAACAGCCACTGCCTGGCCACAGCTCCCAGTCCAGGCTCCATCGAGATTTTCTCGGTGGTCGGGGCTCTGAGAGTTTCGCCAGCAGTCACATCCTGGTTTATTTCAGGCAGTTATAGAAAGGGACCTCAAAGCGCACCGCCTAGCAGCTGCTTCCGTTGAATGCCAATGTCTTTTCATATCACAATCCTCTCAGTTCGATGAGCTAAAAAATGCAGCAGCAAGGCTCATTCTGCACTTACCCAAACGCACACATCAGCTGTGCTTTCTCCCAGCTCCAAATCTGCAGATAATTGCTTTCAAAGGAACTCTGAATCATATACAAAGCAATCCACCTTAAAATCCCATTCTACCATCACTCAGTCAAGCCAACCAAAATGTCCTACACATTACTCGCTGCACGCTATTCTGCACACAAAAGTAGGTCTTGACCCAACGGGCACACAGCCTCTCACCATGCATCAGCACAGCTGTTTTCATTATCACCTCTCTCAAAAGCCTCAAAACCTACCTCTTCCTCCCAACATAATCCAGCCAGACCGCCATATCCATTATCTATTCTGATATTTCTATCTTGTTCTTATAAACATTCCAACTCCTTTTTCACCTCCTCCCCTTTAAACTTTGTGAAGCACTTTGAGACCCTCTGGGTAAGGCCACAGCTGTAAATATGCTTAAATAAACAAAGTAAAATGAGGGATGTCAATTGGGGGGGTTGCAACTGCGACCCCTGGCAACTCCTGTGCGACTACTGGCTCTGCAACCCCTGGTTAAGGGTTGCAGAAGCAGAGAGCAACCGAAAGTGGGCTTTCAAGATGGCATGACATTTTTACAGGGCATCTATTATAAAGTAAGCATGAGACGTGCATTACCTGTCTAGGCTGACAATTCGGTGCAGCCTGTCTAGCCATTTCTTACTGCGCCAGGGCACATGTTTCTGGGCATCTATAATGAAATGAGCATCACAAGCGTGACTACGCGTCTAGATTAGCAATCTGCTGCAGCTAGACTAGCAGTTTCTTACTGTGGCTTGACATTTTGTACTGGGCATTTCCGATAAAGCAACCATAACAAGTGTAATTACCTGGCTAGAGTGGAATTTGAGTGCAGCCAGTCCTTACTGTGGCATTGTATATTTTTCTGGACATCTATGATAAACTAAGCATCATTAGTGTTATTAAACGGTTAGATAGATTGGAATTTTGGTTCTGCCAGTCTAGATATGTCTTACTGTGGCATGTCAATTTTTACTGTGCATCATGAAGGCTACAGCAAACAGGTATTATTATGTGTCTGGTCTACATTGTGCAGCCAGTTTGACATGTTTTCTTATGGTAGCATTGCATTTTTAATAGCAAAGCGGTAAAATAGCTCAGCGGGTTGCGCGTTCACTGCCACTAGAGGTGTGTGATCTACAGGTCGCAGGTTAAAAACCTGGCCACGCCAACTCAGCCTTTCATTCATCAGAGGTTGATAAATGAGTACCAACTTCGGTTGGGATGATAATTCTATATAAATATGTTCCATGTACAGCTCTATGGCAAAACACTATATAAATAGCAGATTAAAATTAAAGCATTAATGCTCATGTGCGCTGAAAGTGACTTGCATAATCTACTTTTCATATAATGACAATACCCGACATGCACCTAGAATTGGCATAATATGGAAGTAACTGGCCATACAATGCAAAAATGGTATATGACAGTGCCTCGTCCTTTTTATTATTTTTTGTGTTTATAATTTATTAAAATACACATTTTTAATCATATACTTAAAAACTCTTAGTTCATTACCAATGGCAATACATTACTTCAGACACAACCTTCTAAAACAAACATTACAGAAATGAATTAATTCAACACGATACAATATAATACCATATACTGTATACCCATCAGGGCCTCCCTTTCTAACCCCCCCCCCCGCCCCCAAGATTACATTTTCCCCCTCTTCGACAATTTACTCCCTTCCCTACTACTTTATGGCCGGAGGAACGGCCGGGTCTGTGGCTCAGTGGACTAATGCATCCACTTCAGGGACCTCTGTTTGACCTCATGGCCACAGGTTCGAATCCCGGCAGGTCCACTCAGCCCTTCATCTTTCTGGAGGTCTATAAAATGAGTACCATTAAGTTGGGTAACAATAAACATCTGTTATTAGCGCCAAGATGCCCCTTCGGGGTGAACATGCGCTCTACAAATACGCCTGTTATGTTTATGGTGGACTCATTGAGAACCCCCCACCCCCCTCCCCAATTGTTTGCGTATCACTATTAAAATATTCACTACCGCAATAGACATTGAGAATCCATACGAGAGCCTAGCCAACAGGACATCACTGTTTAAATCCTCTAATCTCTGAATGAACTTTCCCAACCACATTCCCCTCTGCCCTAGTGTTGCGCTACAGCCATTCAGCCAATGTTTTATCGTTTCTGCCTAGCCCAGCTTTTTAAAGAGCTAACAATTCTTTTGGGACCTCAAACCTTTGTAGGGAGGCTAGTAAATTCAGATGAAATGTAATGATATTTCAGCCCTGTGAATCTCATCACAGAGGACTGTATCACCTTATACTTCCTCAGGTGCATGGTTAGCTCCCTTCGAGGTTTATACAATGACATTCTGTGTATATCTTTCCCAATTTTACAATTTTCATTTTGTTGTACATCTTCACTGGGTTTTCCATCAATGTAAGTTTGTCCGAGTCCATTTCAGCAAGAATCTCTAAACTGGACTACTGTGCCAGCATCCTCTTTAGTCTCCCCAACTATGCTTTCTGTCCTCTTGACAAGATCATTAACTATGCTACCAGGACTCTTTAAACTCCCTCGCTTCACACCTACTTCCTAGTACCATCACCATGCTGGATGGCTGACGATGCAAAACAGGGCCAGATGTGAATTTCTTCTCCTGGTTCACAAATCTCTCCATTGTAAGGGACCACTGTATCTATTCTTCTCTATCCAACCCTACAAGCGTTCTCATACTCTCCACTCTGCCTCCACTAACTTGGTGGCTCCTTACCCTCACTGATCTTCATCTCGCTTCCGCTCATTCTCACCCTTACTCAACTTGCACGGAATTCTCTTCCCGCGTATATACATTAAACAGTACATACAGATTAGTTCAAAACCAAAGTTAAAGCCTTCCCCCTCGATTCCAAGTTACCTCTTAACCTACCTCTAATCTGCCTGCTAACATTTTTCCTTTGCCTCTAACCTGCCTCTGTCCCTCACTTCCTCCGACTCCACTCAACTACTTCACCCATCATGGTAACATCCCGAGCACAGCTGGACGTACCACCAAACTGTCCTTGAAAATGTCCAATGTATGTGGTCCTTAATCTGTGTATGTCCACTTATGTATTGTCCCCAGTGACTATTCCATTTAATCCCCTCCACAACCTGGTCGGAATGTACCTCAAACTAAACCCATTGTAAGAAGCTCACTGCTTCCCATCCAATAAGATTGTCTATTGTATGTTCTTTTGTGATCAAAAGAACATTGTTCCGCCTGTTATAAATAAATTGGGGCTCAGCCCTCCCCAAAATTGCTAACTGCTTTGTTATAATTATTGCTCAAATATACATTTAAATCTTCAAATAGCGACACCGATGGTGGAACCAATATTGCCTCACCCTATGTCGTACTACAGGGTCTGACCCCGTCATATCATGACCCCATCCAAGGCATATGAAGGCAGCACCCTTGTTAAAATGTGGTTGGTATATAAAATATTCTTGTCTGCTGCAGAACGTATTTGGCGTGTTAACATTTATATGTGTGTTAGGGAGAATTCTCTCTTTAGGCTGAATTTCCTAACCTAGTGAGTTCCCCCAGCAGCTTTGCTGGATTTCTGGAGTTTGTTTTTTTCCTCCTGCCAAGAGTGAGACTCTTTTTTTCCCCCCCCACTCTTGGACATGATTTATGGTGTTCCTTTGAATGTTAATGTGTTTTATGGGCTATGGGGTCCTTTACTCCATACGGTCTCATGTGTTTTTACTATGTGTGTTACACAGCACCCTCCGTGTAGTAACACAGGGGTGTCATAGTGACACCCCACCATAGACTCCATACCCTGGGACTGACTACTGTCTCCCAGGGCATGTGAAGTCAGCATTGGCTTTACTAGTCCCAAATTATTAACAGAAACCAGTACAAACCATCATATTGTGGACATACTGGTCGGGGCAATTTGATTGCCCCGGGGTCTGTTAGTCGTGGGGGCACGTCTCCGCCCCCCCGATCGAGTTTTGGCTGGTGGCAGTGGAAACTACTTTTTATATTCAACCGCGAATATTTTCCTATGGTATTTTCCCATTGTTCGAGGCTACCAACTTTAATTATTTAATTCTCTTAGCCTCGAACACACCGGCGGTTTATTTATTTAATATTAATTCGCTGGTTGGTATTTTTTGCCAGGACTCTATTCTAAAATGGCGTTTGTGTTCTCTTCTGTGACTCCAACCCAAGTCGAGCCCTTTGTTCCACTTTTTGGCGGGCTTCTCCACAGAAGCCTCCAAAAGTGGTGCCACTCTGTCTGGGTACCACAGGGGGTGTGGGAGGGGGTTTAGGCACCCTGGACTGAGTTACCTTGGTAACTCAAGTCGCACTCTTGTGTGATTGGCCCAAGTGGTGAGCCGGCCGGCTCACCACTTAGCATGTTTGATTGACAGCTAGGCTGAGTGAATGGGGGTATGCTGCATAAAAGCAGGGCTTTGGGGACTAGAACTTCAGAAGTCGCCACAGGACCTGAGAATCCGACGAGGGAGAAGCTGAGCCGACCTACCACAACGACACCACCGGTGGAGCCCTGCGGAACCGACTCACCACTTCCCGACGACAGAGAAGATCTCCCGGCTGGAGAGGCTTCTTCCCCTGACTGGTGGGCACAACCAGTTTTTACCTTCCTTCTTTGCACCTCAGACCGGTTTGTGGTCAAACTGCCCGTGCCAAGCACCACGGCGGCCGGATAGCCACTCAACACTGAACCGCGAATCAACGGACCGCTCCTTGTACCTGAGAAATTCTGCGGCTGGTTTCTTCCCTGGCAGTGCAAAAGACTCCTGTCTTCCTCCACGACGAGATCCTCTCTTCCCCAGGACGAAGCACCGACTTGCATCCACTGCCAGGAACAACTGCCCCCGCTGGAGTCTTCTCAACACTTTAAGGTACTGTGTCCGCCAGGCCTCCCTTTCTAAAGGTTGCTACAAGGTAATAATAACTCCTTAACCTTCTGGACTGGGCTGGCTGCCTTGACCCTCTAACTGGTCCTTTTCTGTGGTCCAACTCCTTTTTGAACCATTACAAGACTTTTGTGCACTGCAACCGTGTGACCTTGGACACATTTCGTTTTGATCCTCTGAAAGTGGATCCGGCCTCTTGAACTCTAACTTCACGGTTTCACTTTGCCTTCCTCTCTTGTTGTGTTCTTGAAAGTGTTGGGATCTGTTTCAATTTGTTCTCTGCTTTTCTCTTCCTTTTTTAACCGAACTATTAGAGTGCCATCTACGTTAAGCGCTCACCGCTGTCTGAAAATAAGTGGGGCTTTACTTAAGACTTGTCTAATATTCTTTTAAGGGAGTGTATATCTTTTAGTGACCGTGTTTTTGAATTGCTTATTATTAGTGCCTGTGTGTTTTTCTAGATGTGGTTTTAAATAAATAATGATATCTCTTTTACACCAAGCCCTGGTCAGTGTTTACTTGTTCTATTGTGTTCTCTTGACATATTGTGAATACTCTGTATACTGCCTAACTCTTCTTGAGGGAAGTCTGACTGCTCAGCCACAGCTACCAAGTGAATCTGTGTGGTACAGACTGCTACCAAGTGGGTTCACTGCCAAACACCTGTAGTCTTAAATCTTTTGCAGTGGTCCCAGAGGGAACTGCACAGGTTTCTGCCTAACAATGTGTACGTAATTTTTGAGGTCACCAGGGTTAAAGAGGAACTGATGCCATATGGGTCAAAGGTCAAGTCTGGTGAGTACTGTGCTTGAAGTCTAAAATGCTGTAATTGACATCTGTACCTTCGCTTAGAGGAACTTGAAGACAAACAGAACAGTCAAGGATTTCCCCATGTCAGTGTTGTCATGCTGAAACTAAATATATAACTGACTCTACTGGTGTTTGTGTTGCCAAGAATTGTGAATTACACAGTCCATGTGTCATGTGTCTCCTGAGCGAGCTTGGTCCCAGTATCGCACAGTGCAATTAGGAGTTCTCATCATGCAACAGGCCAAAAAAAAACCTGGTCTCAGATCCTCCCACCTTACTGTCATAGTAGGCTAACTGGAAATCTAAAAAGTGTTCTCTGGTTTTGCAGTGTTAGGAGGGCACAATTAGAGGAGAATACCGTGCAAATATTGGTGGAGTTATTAACTTGACTGCATTGACTCCAGTGATTGTATGTATTTTGCATAGTGTGTTGCTTGTGTGGTATTTTGCTATTGCTTTTCATTATTCATGTGTGTGATTCTTGGGACTCAAATAGTATATTTTTGCATTCTTC
This sequence comes from Ambystoma mexicanum, assembly GCF_040938575.1. Taxonomy (NCBI): domain Eukaryota; kingdom Metazoa; phylum Chordata; class Amphibia; order Caudata; family Ambystomatidae; genus Ambystoma; species Ambystoma mexicanum. The sequence goes on from NC_090929.1 coordinate 177,577,254, forward strand.
TGTCTAATGGTAACTCCTGGTGTTTCACTGTGTGTGCTCATTAAAGACCTTTAATCACCCTCACTCCTCCTCAGATTTAGCTTGACTGCTCTCCAAACTACCGTGAATTGGTCTAGCTATCTTCCCAGAAGTGTCCCCTGTTTCACTAACAAGAGTGGCCTCCTAGACATTTGTTCAACAGGCCAGAGTTTAGAAATTCATTCCAACTTATTTATTTGTATTTGGTTTAAAAGAAAACTTTTACAAAGTCAATATAGTATATCCATGAATACACAAATACATCAAATAGGATAAAATCAAGAAAGAAAAGTAGAAAGAAATGAATCTCAGGAATACATCATCAAATCTTCACAAGACCGTCAAAACATTAAAAAAAAGATCACACTTACTTAAGAAAACATCAATTCATCAATTCAGTTCATCAAATTCATAATTTTAATAAAACCTGCCACTGCTAAGCGCTCTTTAATAGAGTTAATATTAAGACATCTTTTCCAAATATAGTCACAATTCAGTGATCTTATAGACCCGATCAGGAATAGTTGGAAAACATTTTTCCTACTCCTAGTTAAAGCTTCACATTCTAAGACCAGATGTCACGCAGACTCAGTAGGGTTACAACATCTGCAGTTGACTTTTAACTTCGAGATTCTTCCTCTTCTCTGGAAGATCTCTCTAGTTAACACAATTCCATCTTAATTTCAGTAAAATCATTTTGTAGTAGTTGTTTGGGAACTGTAAGAGAATCATAGATGGAGCCCCCGCCTTCTAAGATCAAATAACAAATTATGCAGGGATGGAAACAAGTGAAATGAGTCAGTAGTGGACAACCAGTAAGTCATACAAAGCATTCTTTACTCTGTCTGTGTTAGCCGACAAAGTCCCATCGATCCCCAAATTTTCCAGAATTGCTAAGGACCTTGCTTCCAACTAATAAAGGAAGTCACTCTTATTCTTTATGTAGAAGAGTTGATTTGCTAATAGCTCATAAAGGGAGTGAGGGGTAGGGTTGATTATTTTTGAGAGTTAGGCAAGTATCTGCCACTGCACACGTACCCTCAGACAATCCGTGGTATCGCAGTTGGCGCTTTCAGTATTTTACGCCAAATGTTTGCTTCAATAAGGTCAAGAACCTTAAAGATAGCGTGATCTATCAGCTCCAGGCCCTAGATTAATTTGGGGACAATCTTACGCTCATAAAAAATAAGAGCTGGTTTAATTGAAAAAACACCCATACTTCCTATCAATTTTCAACACCTTATTAGTCAGGACCTTCCCTTTGTTTAATACTCTCTCTGATGATGGAGCACCCTGGCCGAACACTGATCTGGAAACCTAAATAAACCAGAGAGTTCTTGGTCTTACTGGGATTTGCCACAAGGCCGTTCTCTTTGGAAAACAAGGAAAACCTAGCTAGGAGAGGTTGTAAACAAGTCCAGGAGTTATCAAATAAAAGAAAATCATCTGCATATGCCAAACATTCCACACTCATCAAGCTTATCCTAGGTGCGATAAGACCAGCCCCAGCCAGGTAATTTACCACGTCAGAGACGTAAAGGTTAAACAGGCATGGTGGCAAATTACATCCCTGTCTCAAACCCGTAAAAGATTTAATACGTTCCGACATGGCATCATCCTTGCTCAATCTTGCACAAATACCAGAATTCTCAGAGACCCCTTGTTAAGACGGATTTCTGAACTCTGTCCTGGTGGCGCAGAAGTTCAGAAGGCCAACCTAATTACTTGGAACAGGGTAACCTCTGGACAAGCCAGACTAATCAAGGTAGCGATCGCGGCGGTCAAGACTAGATCTCAAGAGGGGTGAGGGTGACTGAAAGCCCGCAATGAGCACACAAAGCAAGGACACTTACAAACTACTCCAAACAGGTGTTATATGAAAAATATATACACATTTATTCCAAGGCCTTTAAAACAATGACCGTAGCGAGAAATCACAATACAACTCTAGTAAACCAACACATACCATACCAATACAATATATATACAAATACAACAAGTCTCAAGCGTTAGATGCACGAAATGTGTAGTCCACCTAAAAGGGAAGGAAAACCGGCAGTGCGAAATAATGCTTAGACCCAGTCCGCCTTCAGAGGCACCTAACTAAAAGGAAGTCTGAGCCCTACGAAGAGTGGAGCCTTGTGCTCAAAAGTACCTGCACACGCTGGTGCCAACGGGCAAAAGGGGAGTCTCTTCGAGGGAAATCAGGCAGTTCAGTTTAGTGCACAAATGAAGAGGAACAGTGTTCCGCAACTCAAGCGCAGCCTCCACTTTGGGCAGAAGCAGAGCACGAGTACGGAAAGGCGTGCTGTTTTGACACAGCGGGGAAAAGCTATGGTCTCCTGCAGGAGGGCGACCAGTTCCTAACTACTCACCAGTCCCCGATGCAAGCAGACAGTTTCAGTCGCTGGCAGGTTCAGAAGAGCAGGGGACGTCTCGTCGTCGTGTTGAGTCTGCAGCAGCAGAGTTGAGTAAAAGACGTCCCAAATGAAGGAACCCGCACAGTTTGTTACCACAGCAGGGCAACGGAGCGGCCGTGTGTATCTGAGCCAAATGTACACTACTCACTTCAGTCCTGGGAACGCCAAGTGTACGAAGCGTGTGAGAGTGATAAGGACTCGAAATACTACACAACCTGGCGGCGGTTACAGAGCAAGACTCCTGTGTAGGCTGGTCAGTCTGCTGGATGGCCCAGAGACGCTTCCGAAGGCTTACTAGCAGGAGATGGTGAAGATGCCGAGAATAGCTGTCCCCGCTATTCCAAGGGTCGAAGTACCAGTACAGGCCTTCTGGTTCAATCAAAGGTGAAAAGGGTTTCACAAGGCGACAGCAGTGCAGAGGAGCAGTCCTTCAGCGGGTCACCAGCGATTCCTCGGTCCAGCCTCTTGGTTGCAGGATACTTGGCTCCTGTATTCCTTTGTTCGTGAGAACTCAGGAGATCGACATGGTAGTGGTGTTTCCAGCCCCCTCTTATCCACGATTCCCTTCGCGCCAAAACGGAGGGGACCCAATGGGAGATCCGCTCATCAACACTCATACCATACGTGGACCTATCACGGACCACGGTGGTCCCAGGCATTCACACCACCCTAGACTCGCTGGCACCCAGGATGTGTATTGGGACCAGACATCCCAATGTAGAAGCCCGCGAAAGCATCCGTGTTTCGCGGGAAAGTACATGCCCAAATAAGGAAGGCCCCGGGTCGGCTCGACCTGGGGAAGGTGAACGGAGCAAGACGGTCAGCGGACAGGACAAAGGAGCCTCGTGGTCTGGCCATTTTGGGAGCCAGACCACCATTTTGGGTTAAGCGCGAGAAACGCACTTAAAACGCCAAAAGGAGCTCAAAACACAAGAAACGATCGCTGCCACCATTCCCGTCCGTGAATCACTTGCACCGATCAGTTACAATCCTAAAAGAGTATCTAGGGCCTGTAGAAGGCTAGAGACCCAAGAGAGCAGTAACTTAGCTTACAGTGCCCTCTTGTGTCATGTTGAACGAAAGCCGCAACATGATAAAAGAAACTACGGAAAACAGCGTTTCCCGGTACTGACTGTTTTAAGGGCATGTCAGTTTCCCCGTAAGAATGCAGCGAAAGCCCAGAGGAGTGCGGCAGAAGGCTGCACTTCTCTGGCAAAGTCGAGAACAAGGTGAAAAACAACAGCAAAAAGTTTAGGGGTTGCCACATGGAAGGAAAATTACCTACAATTACGAAATCTTTCCTAACACTCCTCAAGAGCCTCAATCCATCCGGCATACCCCAACTAGCAAGTTTCATCCAGTCTTTTCCTAGATATCTTATCAAAGGCCATGGAAAGGTTGATGGATGCCAGATAGGTGCATCCATTTGCCTTATTCCATGCTGAAACTTGAAGGGCTTTCACTATCAAATCAAACCATTTAAATATGTGGAGTGCCCTTTGTGGAATCCCGTCTGAAAGGGGCCAGGTCGACCAGTTAGCTGCGTCCATTCTTCTGCATGGGCTAAAAGCAACGAAGAAAACATTTTTCAATCTGCATCGATTGATGAAATAGGTAGATAATATTTTGGGTCAGACCTTGAACCTCTCTTAAAAATGACACTGGGAGAACGCCTGAGTCATTATGCTTCCAAACAGAATGTAGAGCACCATAGACCAGTTGCTGGGTCCAGTTTCAAGGCATAATTGTTAGGTCCACTAGGCTACGGGGCACGCAACTTCTTACACCTCTTTATTAGGTCCCCAATGTCTTCACACTCAATCCTAATGTCCCATGGGGACTCAGAGATATTTGCTGATAACTGGGTCTAGTTCAGTGTCTATAGACCCACCTCTGTAAACATCTAAAAAAAAATAAAAGACCCCCCACTTGCGTTTTGGTAACTGCGTTGAGTTAGTTGGCCTGGAGCGAAGGGTCCAGATTATGGACTAAAACACAAAATGCACGAGAGTCTTGTTTAAAGTACAGAGCATACATTCCACATCCAACTGCAAAAGAGTTGCTTTTATTGATTTACAGAAGCTTCTGTATTTTTGTTTTAATTTCTTCAATTCAGGCCCAAAATTAATATTCCCTTACCACATTTCAAAGCCCTAATAGCTCCGCAGTTTTCTCCTCGCTTCAACCACAGCAGAATTATAAACATGAGCTGTTTTCCCCCTAACGTTGCTGCAGAATTTCCGATTCCGTTTCACTCGTTTCACTCGTTCGCTCAATTCCCCAATGTTATCATCAAAACACAGAGTTCAATACCGCCAACTTCCATTCCAGGGGGGGTACCTCTAACACCATCCAACTTTTCATTCATAATTCCAATATTCTGGTCAGACCACCGTAGCGTCTACATTCTCCATAAAAGGATGCGATCTTGTTTTTATCAGAAGATTTAATTCAGCAATAAGGATAGAACTCCAAGTGCCAATAGATATTCATGATCAACATATTTGTTAATCCATTGGAGGAAGTTAATGCTAATGCCATCACCCTGAATGGAAGATTGGGAATCAGAGACGTCCTCATTCCTACAGTAGAGCCCACTGCCATCAGCAGGCCTCCCGAGGCCCTCTCCCCATTACTGGGCCTTGCCAGTTGAGATAGCCATCCAAAACCGGAGTTCGCAACAACCATGTCTCCAGATTTAAAATATTACCCAATCTCAAGATTTGTATTGAATCAATGTTACTGAACACATTTTGGCTTCCTCTGGAGTTCCAGGATACAACTTTCAAACCAAACTGCTTGCTACTTCTATTTCTAGCTTTCCTGCCGCTATGGTCCCGTTCTTTTCCACAAAGCGGATGCGACTAAAGCCCAATTGTGGTCATCCGCATCTTCTTGTGTTCCGGCCAATTTGTCAGATCTTAAGCCTTGAGTTGCAGGATTGAAAGACTTCGAGACCCCCGACGCCCTAACGGATTTATACCCTCCCACTCCTTACCTCTTTTGGGTTGTAAGTCAAATCCCAATTCTTTTAATTTAGCCGCTTCTGATAGAACTAATTCTTTCACCAGATTTGATGCAAAATAAAGAGGACAGTGTTAAATGTGAGCACGATTTGGAAATGCTACGTGGACAATGTCAGTAGAGGAGACTAAACTTAGGGTTAGAATTTCAGCAGAAATTGTGTGAACATTTCCCCTACTTAAACATACCTGTATCTCTGGGCCCAAGGAACCGGTCAAAATTAATTTGAATTCACTGACCGATTGCCTAGTTTCTGATTCTTTAGGCAAAACTCTCGTCATTGTATTCTGTCTCTCCATGGAGCCGTCATTCTCCACCGACCCTAACCCTCCTTAGCCTGTCTTAATATACTATAAGGTTTCCGTTTCAAAAACACTCCAGCCTCAACACGCTCAAAGTCATGGTTCACTGGATTGTGTCTATATAGATTATCTAACAATTGGCCAACCCCTGAATGCAACCACTGCTATAGGCTTGGTGGTAAATTCTGAGTGCATTTTTGTTTTTGTTTTCTCCACTCCTCCCATTTAGTATTGGGAGACCCCTGTCCTCCATCAACCATGGTTACTAGTCGTGAGGTTACCAAGTCAGAATTTGTTCCGTGCTGAGCAGATTTGGGATCTATTTCGAACAGTTGAGATCTACTTTCTGTCTGCATGGAAGGCTAGAACCACTGGTCACAATGTTAGTCGTTGAAGTAGCCATAATCCCAAAGTTATCAGGGGCGTCTTTGAAGAAGTTAGGTAATAAGCCTCCTCGTACTCCCACTAGCTTACCCTTTTTGACAGATCCGAAATGTTGAATGTCACTCCCCTTTTCCCTTCTGCCTGATCTTGCTTCCCAACCTGTTCTTCATTATGCCCGATGGACGTTACCCGATTAGTATAGACCCCTAGATCACTTTTACTCCGATCACCGGGGAGCATGGGCTCAGCTTGAGTTGTACAATTTCTGGAGGGCTGAATTTTCATCTTTTTAGTGCACCCTTCAGATGACAAACTCAAGTTCAGGTTAATACTGCCAACCACATCCAGTCTAGGGGAAACTTAATTTGTTTGTGAACTGTTTTGGGTGGTAGGGTTGTTAATGGATAACGGTTTGCCCCCGTGTGGAACAGATTGGGGTGGGGACAATGACTATTTAAACTTTCCACAACCCATTCAGTACAAATTCATCGACACCTGGCGGTGTTTGAATAGAGCAATTTTCTTTTGCCCACCTGGGTAGATCTTATAGTATCCAGATTAGGCCAAATTTGGGAAGGTTTTCCAATGGGCACAGATTTTTCCTTGTTACTTCCTTTTTGAGGGCTGCTTGGCTTTAAAGCAAAATGGATCTGTTTTTTGGGGCCTAGAACCACTTACCTCCCCCTTTTTTTGGTTTCCCTTCAGAGTTTCGGCAAACAAGGCCACCTCCAGAGGTTTACAGAATGGTATTGGTATTGTTTATTTATATAGCGCCTACACACAGGCAAGTGTTTCAAAGCGCTCAGGAAATGGTTGAACTCCCACCTCAGACACTAGAGAAACTATAGTACCATCTTTCAAATTACTCGGTGCCGATCTACCTACGACAGTCGCGTTACCAATTACCTTAATTGAGTTGTCACTAATTAAGATGGGATCACAGATAACTGCCCTCTTGGGAGAAGATAGAGCTTCCTCCCTTACAATTGTCTGAAGGGCATCTGTGTTAGGGCGAGGGTTCGAGGGAGTAGGAACATTAATTCTACTCAGGTTCTCAACTTTGTTGCCAAGGTGCAGCAATAACAAACAAGCTCAATACCATATTCAGGGCTGATACCATTGAATGGGTTAGGCAAATTCTTTCATCAACCTTTCTCAATGTATGATGCATTCCCCCCACCTCCCAATGAATCTGAGGCCTCAACCCGGGGGGATTGAATAGCATTTCCGACCATTGGGTCATTCTTTTCAATGAGATTAGTCAAAGCACTAATTGAATTAGGCATAGATGTATCACAGGTCTGCTGAATCACACTCATCGGGTTACCCACCGTCCCGAATCCCTCTATCCCTCCCATCTCCAATTCAGCAAATTCAATGATGCTTAAGCTGTGAATCTCCCTAAAATCAGCCTTACAATTATCAATAGTCCTTAGCGAATGGTCCATAAATGCCATGGCTTTAGTTGGAACAATTGATTTTATCTCTGTGCTAGTTCCTACCTTTTTACCAAAGTAGGAATCAATTATTTGCCTCGCTATTAGGGACTGGATAAATGTTTGGTTTGCCACGGTCAATTTCTGATCGCAAGGCCGATTGAGAGTTTTCAGGCCGATAGAGAGTTTTCAGGCCAATTAAATCGCCAAGATTACCACTACATGCATAGGCCTCACAGAAATCCCCACCGGGCTAGTCATTAGGTTCCAAATTCAATCCCTCGTTAACCTTTGTCGAGGGGAAGTCTACCAGTAGCGACCATGCCAACCAGTGTATTGCAGGGCACCCCTGGGATCATTTTTGTTTCCTCCGTTTTCCCTATTTTAGTGAGGGCTATAGTACCTGGCATCTCCTGGTAATCAGGAGAGGAGCCTTGGGGCACCATTTGGCTCCTCAAACCCTTCCGCATTTTAGCACAATCTTTCGCTTGTGCTAATCCTAATTGGTTCCCCAAATGGAGGCAATCAGAACGGGGTAATGGGAAGGGGGCGGAGATGTGCAAAATACAAGGTAAACAGAAAAATGTGCAACAAATTCACAAATCCTTATTAGCTTCCCCAAATAGGGAATTTCACTAAAGAGAGGGTGTGGGGGGGGGGGGGATCAGAAGGGGTGGGGGGTATGCAAGATGTGCAAACTATGCAAAATGTGCAACAAACTGTCAATAATTCAGAGTGAGTTGGCAAGATAAAACAGACAAGATATAAAAACTAGTTGGAGAGCACACAATTTGATATAAAAAAAGGAGAGAGCGATAACCCGAAAAACACAACATACGATTCCTCCTAAGCACCAGGGTATGGTATGATATGATAGGGCATTTATAACGCACCAATAAACAAGTTTTTCAAGGCGCGACGAGGCAAGGGAGGGGGGGAACAGAGGGAAGACAGACAACGATCTTACTAGGCCAGGAGACATTGAGATTGTGCAAGGGCAGGGGATGGGGGCAGGGGAGACGTGGGGGGGGGGTTGTTCAGCGAGTACATAGGATAACAGTAAAAATAAAGACAATAAATAAAAAGTGCACCCAGTTGTTGGCAGGTGCAAGGGTAAGTGGAGACATCAGGTGTCAAGTGCTGGTAGGGGGCTGTAAGGATACAGAAACAGCAACAGCACCAGCCTCTCAAGCGCACCAAGAAATCAGACGACTAAGCTCACTCTATTGTAAGGGTACAGAAGTAAGGCTCAGACACAAAGGTGGCATCGTTTTGGTTAGAAACTGTTATTAACCAGTAAAAGGGTTGGGAAAATGGCCTCTCTGTCACTAAACCTAAGAGAGGTTTCCCTGCCTCAAAGTAAACTAGTGAAAATGTAAGGATATCAAAATAACGAGCATGTCAATGTGTCCCAAAAACCTACTTCTGACCCAAACACTAATAACCTAAACCAAATGGAAGGTGTTCCCTTCCAAAGTAAAGTGGTGATGACAGTTTGTGCCAACAGAAAAGTTCCCAATGTCTTGGGTGACCAAAATCGACAAAAGAAATGTTCCACAATGCATAACTGCAAGGATTAGGGGTTAGCTCCTTTCCCCTGGATTCCTTCTGCTTTCCTCATCTCCTTGGGCCCCAGGCCCCTTATCTTCTTGGACAAACTGAACTGTACTTTTATATTCACTTATGGGTGCGAGTCCCAGACTTGCAGTTCCACAGTGTACCAGCTTGGTGTACTCGCCTGCCAAGCATAGGTTTTCTTCTGATCAGTCTCTTTTGCTTTCAGGCTCCCGGACCCTCTGATTCTCAAATGGCTGTGTGTCCCAGACTCAATGTGTGGTCGCAATAGCTTGCTTTACTCGCCGCCAAGCATATGCTCCCTTCTGTAATGTCTCTGCTTCTCTCAGGGTCCCAGACCCTCCAATTCTCTTGCTCCCATATGGGTGTGGCTGCTAGACTTGCTTATCTCATGTTCTACAGTTGCTCCCCGATTCCCCTCGGACCTCAAACAACTCTCGGTCTGCTCGTATACCTGTTTCTGTGCTTTGCGTCTTCCAGGCAGCGGTGCTTCCCTCAGAGGCTCTGGCAGCATTTGAGCGTTCTCTGTGGCGTCCCCACTAGTCAATTTCTGGTTTGGCTTCTCGGTGGCGGTCACTATGTCAGTCTCTTCTCACTTCTCAGGATGGGGCTTCGTTTTCCAGCAGTACCCTAGCAGAGAACAGACGACATCCACAGATTCGTCACACTTCCCCCACCTCATCTTGAGGGGACAGCTGCATCACCCGAACAGTTGCAGCCACCTGAGAACAAGCTGGATGATGGGGATCGGCAGGAGCACAGGGGCGGGTGAACCTACACTCAGCCATCAGCCTGTTCCCTAGTGCTCCTTGACAAGGGAATTCTCTGGAGCATAACTACTACAATTTCCTGCTTACACTGGAAGCGAAGAGATCCACCCGTGGAGTCCTCCACTAGTAAAGAATCTACAGAACTTACTGACAGAGCTCTCACTTGTGGAAGGCCGAAGTCAGTCTGATCAAGGCATCCACATTAACGTTCTCTGTCCCATTAAGATGAGCCATTGTTCGAAAAACAATGTTTTCTAGAGCCCAGAAACACAGTGTCATTGCTTCTCGGAACAGAGGCAAGGACCCTAGAGCACCTCTCTTTTTGAGGAAGTGCATGGCTACTGTGTTGCCCGATTGCTCTCAACTCCAGCAAGTTAATATGTTCTGGGACTCCGATGGAGACTACAGGGCCCTCACTGTCCTGTATTGCAGGTAAACATCCAAGCCTTTCAAAGATACATCTGTGACTGCTGTCATTTGGGGACAGAGCTACCAAAGCAAAGTCCCTTTCAATAGCTTGTTTTGTAGGGCCCTGGGATACTCTCGCTGAGACTTGCAGATGTTCTGATGTGGGCCCCTGAAATGGAGACCTCATGAGCAAAAAAAGCCCTCTGGTACTACAAGAATGCAGGAGGCTATGAGACTCAGCAAGCGCAGAAAGGCTGAGGCAGGAACGCTCTTCTGCGATTGGACGACATGAAACATCTTGGAGATGTTCACCACTCAGTGCTCTGGAAGGCCCTGTCCAGACTAGTGTCCAGGACCGCACCAATGAATCAGAGGGACTGGGGCGGCAAAACCTGAGACGAAATTCAGGGAGAATGCCAAGCTGTACAACAGATTGCAAATGTGGAACAGATGTGCCGGTGCCTAGGCTGAATAACAAGCTTGGATGAGTCATCCAGGTATCTCTCCTGAGGCCATCTACTACCACTGCCAGCAGCATGGCCCACCACTAATCTCAGATGCTTCTTGTGTTTTAGATGAATCGGTACATGAAAATAGGCATCCTGGAGTTCCAGCAATACCATGAGGTGGAGGGTTTGAAAGATCTGGTCTAGAGTAACCATCTTGAACTTTTCTTTGCACAAGGACAGGTTCAAGAGCTGCAAATCTAATATAGGACACAAGCCACTCATCCTTCTACAGAACCAGAAAACTAACAGAGTACCAGCATTTGCCTTGTTCCACGCAGGGCATCTATTCCATAGTACCTTTCGCCAGAAGCGGACAAACCTCCTCCAACAGGAGCGAGAATTGAGTCGAGCACTGGGTGGAGGGAGGCTAGTCTAAGACGTTGAGCAAAAAGGAGGCAATATCCCTGGTGAAAGACCAGTTAGGCACAGGCATTGGACATAGACAATTCAGTACCAAGCAGGGAAATTCTCCCTCACCCACAGGGGAAGGGCAGAGCAGAGGAGGGCAAGCCCCCTCTCGGAGCTCCATGGCCCCTACAACTAGGTGGGTGGCACTGCAGCTGTTGCTTGCCAGAGGAAGCTTGTCTCCTGCCTTTGTGGGCATAGGAGGGGAAAGGTTGAAATCCCCTGCCTATGCCCCAGGGGTAGAGACCTGCGGTTGCCGAACCCAAGAACATGGCAATTGCCTTTGAGGACTGGAACCTCTGGAGGACTCAGACTTTGCCTCAAACACGTTACTGCATTAAACAGCATGTCCAGAAGCCTCACTGGGAGAGACTCCCCTCTTGGAGACAATGACTCCCATCCCGGCAAGGAGCTTTCTGTTCCGGAAACCTGATCCACCTACATGGGAATCAAAAAGACTGCTGTTAACTCTGGCTTTGATTCATTGAATAGTGACATTTCTTGAATCGCTTTGGCTTCAGATAATGCTGGATCTCACATGAATGCCAAAGTCAAAGAAGAACGACACACCCCTTTTGTTTGCGATGACGTGCATAAAACCACAAGGAACTTTGAATCAGAGAGCGACTCGGATGCAGAGGTGGGCCTCCGATATGAAGATGTTCTTGAGGGGCGGAGCCACACTGGACAGCGGAGCCAACGGTATGGTGAAGAACAAACAAATTGTTTGCAAGACGCTGGAAGGCTGGCATCCTGATCGACCGAGAGGCCAAGGTCGAGAAAGAAACAGAAAAACAACTGTCTCGCCTGGTGGCGTGACCACAAGGAAGCCGTCGTGGGCCTGCGGCCCATTAAATGATGCTGAGACCAGACTGCAGAGGTGAGCCGGATCACAGAGCTCCACACAAGAAGTGCATTAGCTGTCAAGACTAGCAGTGGAAGGGAAGCGAATGCTCCCAAGGCTGTAACTCCTTTGAGAGGTACAAACATTGACATTCAAGGCTGGGAAATCCGTAAGGGTTAAGGGATAAACCCGAGCAGGCAGATGTCCAATATATGTCAAGTTGAAAGAAGCCTATTAGGGGGCCAAAAGTCTTCGCAGAGCCCTGAGACACCAACAGACTTTAAAATTCAGGGCTGGGATAGCCACAAGGGTCACAGGAGCCAAGACAACCCAAACAGGCAGACCCCCCACCGAGGTAGAGAAAGTAAGCCTGTCAGAGGGTCACATGGTTTCGGGAAGTACAAGAACCCCAAACTTGAAGAACAGCATTGGAGAAAGAACCTGGAGGGATCCAGTCCTTAAATAGAAAACAAGAACCGTGTCAAATACCAAATCAGAAATGGTGGAATGGTATTAAGAAAACCTTTTTTTCCTGGAGAAAGAATCGTATGTAATTGAGACTTGACAACCAGAAATTACAGAGAGGTTAGAAACCGTGTTGTGGGAAATTGACAAACTTTTTAAACCTATGGAAATGAGATCCGAGTGAATGGGCTAGGTAGAAACTGAAGAAAGGCTATTGTTCCAGACTCCTTTTTGTTCCGTTTTTCTAAGCGGTAGAGCCAGTTAGTTGTTAGGATTTGGAATAAGGACATTTATTTTGGAACTTTTGACGAGCACCTTTTCTTTTTAGTTTGTTAGGTAGGGAACTTCCCTCATAGCTGTACGGCTAAACAGTTGTTTTCTTTTTATTTAAATAAACCATCTACTTAATATAAGACACCTTAGTCTAAGTACTTCTTCTGGTTCACCACAAGACTGTGTCCCATTGTTTCCTACGGGACACTTTTTCCTGCAAGAACTCTTATAAAGTACTTTAGGAACAGTGACATTTTTCCTAGGTCCCCCTACAGTCCCTTGAGTTTTCTACGAAGAGTGGAATTTTTAGCAACTATCACTGTTTTATTAGTTGTTTTGAATCTGTATCCTTGAATAACCATCATTCCTCGCTACAGGTTTCCTTCCTGGAGTGTAATATGACCTTAGTCTACTGTGAGCATAAAGTGAATCCTGAACTTTGGTAGGCCTCATGGCTTTGTTGGACATTGTGTACCCGTTTCCCATTGCAAATACAAATGTATTATGTATGTTACTTTTGAGCTAGATTGTAGGAAGAAACCTGTGATGGAGTTGTGTGGCATCTTGGGTCCTGAACATGATGGTATTACTGTATGCGTACACATCTGGATGAATCCCTGACCCTCGAACACTCAATAACAAACATGGCCACCAAACTAGTCTACCGCCTGCCACCCTCCACTGTCGTTAATGGGGTGGGGGTGTTCACTACCAACACTCCCTCCTTCACCCACCTTCCTACCGTTTGTATGCTGAATGGGGGCTCCAGCCCCATGCCTCACTGGCGCCGAGACCCAGCCTGCCCTCTAATCTACTCAATGCTTCCTAAATCCTCCACACGCCCCACGACCTCCTTACCTGCTCATTTTTACTGCATCCTGAGGAACCATGCTGCGAACGCGGATAAAGAAAGTGGACTACGCCTTCAGTACTCCTGTGGTCACTGTGCAGGCCAGTCCGAGGCTACCACTAGCCCTCCTAACACCAGGTGAGCGACATTCCATGTTTTGACGGCCATCAAATCGTAGTTGGTAAACCAATACCTTATCTGACATCACTGCAAAGGCTATTTGAATTGGGTGTCTGGCAGCCCCTTAACCCACCTACAACCAGTTTCCATTCCCTCACCTACCCTTTGTGAGCTCTACAGAGCCCTTGATGACCCTGTATGGCGATTCCTGCCTTCGGATGCAAGAAAGCTAAACAAAGCCAGCGGCTTGGGCAGCCTTGGCCTAAAACAACAAGGTAGCCATTTTGGCTAATAAACACACTCACATAGCAACCTCATGGTAAAAGGTGCACAGTAGTGCAAGAAAGAAATGTCACACTGCCTGGGTGAGAAATCCCACAAGCGGTAACGAAACACGGTAGGATGGGGGTCCTCCTGTACTAGCAGCAATAGGGCAAGCAGTACTACTCAAAGCAGAATGGGTGACGATGTCCCAGTGCACCAACAGGTATACTGAATTGTCAGTGCTGTCCAAGGAAATGGGCTACAAATAGTGTCTCTTGCCCAATACAGGAACACCAAAGCAGGCTGCACATCTTCAGAGGGTCTCATAGAAGAAAAAAGTATCAAAATGGAACATCTTTTTCAACTGCCATGTGTGATGAGTGGGCCGACTGGAAAGGAAAATGTGGGGTTCTTCTGGACTTAAACTCCAGTCAGAAGCTCACAAAGCGGTTGCATAGATATGCCCAACTGTACCTGGGTGCAGGATTTCTGGTATTCCTCCAAAATCTACAAGAGTTTGCCTGCATACATTCCTGCCTGTTAGGGTTTGTATGTGGGGACCAGCACTAAGTGACTGAGTGCCAAATGTACGAATGGGGCAGGCGTTTGCGACTGCAGAATGACGCCACCCTCTAACCCCGGTTTAAGCATGTTGGGACTTGATCCAGACATGCCAGGATTAAGAACTCGCCAGAGGGTAATGGCAACAGCTCGGCACCAGCATCTCTGAACCCCGTGCAAATGTCACAGGGAAGCTATGCTACACTTGCGACCAAAAGCAACTGTAAGAAGCGCTACTTCACCTTGATCTGGAGGAGCAGTTTTATCACCTCCTCTGACCTATAAGGCTCATATGTATTGCATGAGACAGTCGAGCATTGCATACTTCCAGAGATATGGCATGTTTGTTGCTGCTGGACATCTTGACGACTGAAAAATCTAGCACAATGCTAGTAGATCTCATCTGGTGTGGGCACTGTAAGGAAAGCTTTTCCTTGTACAACTTTCCCTCCATAGTTTCTTATGGAACCCCACTGTTTCTGCTCAGTTTTATGCTGTCATGACTTTTTCGCCTATTGCATTTCCAGTCAACTGGAAGAATCCTCAAACCTGCAACTCCTGGGCACCTCTCTCCCTGGAACAAGTGGCAGAAGATCCAGCCCCCAGCGTGATTCACAAAGTCATCTGTGAAAATCAGAGTTGGGGGGTAAGTGAGCATCAGTGCGACTGCCCCACCACTGTTTTACATAGGATAACATTGGGAACAAGTCACTTTGTCTCCCAAGACCATTCCACTTACCTTTAGTCATAGAACTTGATTCTGGTATCCTACCCCTAGCTAAGCCTTGGGTCTAGAGGAAAGGAGAACTCTTACTTACCTCTGGTAAAACTCTTGTAGAACTTTGAAATTGTTTGAAACTATCACCAACACAACCCTATTGAATCCTTCCTACAGAGACAACATACTGTGGAGAAACATTGTGCAGATCCTGTGACTCTTGGGCACAAGGACCCATTCATCTTAGGGTTTGGACTTTTTAGGATATTGTCCTGTGATCTGGTGCCCATCATATACTGTATCTAAAATACGTATCTGCTTTGGCCATCTGATGAATATTGGAACCTATGGTGACTGTATACATTTGTATCAGAGTTTGTGTGATAATACTACTGGTTCAATTTTCCAGTGTGTTCGTGAGGCCTATAATTAGCAACTATTTTTATAATTGACTGTCTAAATTTAATTATTGTGTGCCACTCACACTCTCCAGAAACTAAACCTTGATCGCTCTCCACACTACCTTGACTGGGTTTTGGCTGACCTTTCAGAACTCCCTGTTCATCAGAAGAACAAGTTAGTTACCAACTGTTAACGTTCTTTCGACTGGATGTTCCTCCAACGTATTCCTCATCTTTGATAATCACATCCAGGTTCGGCTGCTTCGGAAAACTTTCAGCAGAGGGCGTTGTGCGTCGATGGCGTTGAGTCGAAGTCCTTCGAAGGGCTCCGTCGAGGGTGATGTCATCGGGTGTATAAGTAGCACGGGCGCAGCCTGTTGGCCTCCGTTCTGTTTTTCCCTCCTGTTCGTGTTGGCTGTTAGCCTAGGCAAGCAGTAGTCAGCCTTGCGAGAACGAAGGCTGTAAGAGCATAGGAAATTCTACAGAGGGGTAGGATGGGAAGGCGATGAGGAATACGTTGGAGGAACATCCAGTCAAAAGAACGTTACCAGTTGTTAAGTAACGTGTTCTTCGAATGGATTGTGTCCTCCAAACGTATTCCTCATCTTTGATATACTCCCAAAGCAGTATGTAGAATTGGAGAAGGGAGGATTTTCATAAGGCCAAATACAGTACCGCCTTACCAAAAGGCGACGTCCTCAGAGTGGGAAGCATCCAGACAATAATGCTTTGTGAACTTATGCAATAATGACCATGTTGCAGCATCACAAATGGATCTAATAGGTACTCCACTGTGAAGGGCTGTAGAAGAGGCTATCCCACTGGTAGAATAAGCTCTCAAACCCTCTGGCTGGTCCTTGCCTGCCAATTTGTAACATTCTGAGATACCAAGTATAACCCACCTTGACAAAGTCTGTTTCGAAACAGCTTGTCCTAATTTTCTTCCATTGTAGCCATTAAAGAGTTTGTCATCCACTCTTAGTTTGGAGAATCTAGAAATATAGACGCTTAAGCCCTGAGGTAGAAGGGCTACTGTTTGGCTGTGGCGGCTAAACTCTTTCTCTGATACCTGGGCTGCATTCCAAATCAGCTGTTTGTACGCGCGAGCAAAGGAAAGCAAGGCGAGCGGTGAAAAGGACGCCGCCGCCGCCTTAAGAGACTCAACTACGTGGATTCCCCTTTCTGCGACGCGATAATCACGTGACTCTCTGCCCGAGGATATCAGCTGAGCCTCCCTTGCGGCGTAAGCCCTGAGGTAGAGGGGCTGTGTTCATCCTACTGTTTGGCGGCTTTGGCGATCGGCGGTCTGAGAAAATCTAAGCCGAGAGCGACGCCAGACAAATCCTGAAATAAACAGGTAAGAAGTAACGTTATGGCCGAGGCGGGCCCTCAAACACGCTCAAAATTAAAGACATGTGCACAGGTTATAGACAAAACAGTCACTCTAGACGGAAAATCAAATACTAAAAAATGTGAGCTTGAGGGATACAATTGGTCGAGCCAAAAAAAACAAAAGCCACAAACTGACATTTCGGAAATTGTGGCACACGGTTTTCAACCTGCACAAACATTACAAATGCAAAATAACGTCTCTGAATTCCCCTCCCTAGCTCAAATCACCAGCAATTATCTGGCTAGAATTTCTCCTGCAAGTGCCCAAAGTGGGCGTTTTGAGGAAGACAGGATTTATATACCAAATCCTGCCCCCATGGGCAACAAGTGAATCGACAAGTCAAACTCTGACACTTGCAGTGAAACTTTGGAAAACAGAAATAGCAATGAAGAAGAGCGTGCCCACTGCAGAATTAATTCATCACTCAAACAAAACCATTGCGAGCTGCTTGAAAGCAATCTCAATTGAAAATTTAGAAGAGGGATCAAACGTTAATGCAATTGAAATCAACAGTCCTGTTTGACTCGCCATTTGATGTAACGGACCACGAATTGTTGCAACTTGCTGTTCCAGAAAGAACAGGTGAAGAGAGCCTAATGAGATTCGTTTATCCACCCGCAGAAAAAAGGATAAACGACGTAGAAGCGAGAAAGACGCTAAACATAACTACAACAAATCCGGGACAACAAGGCTACAAAACGCCTGCTCACACTAATAAAGTTCCTTCAAATAAAGATCTGACAGACAAAGCAAACGGAACGAGGGAATCCATGGAAGCAAGGTTTGTGAAAGGGCCTGTAAGTCTGAGCAAATGCAATGATGGTCAACATAATAATGAAAGCATGAAGACAAACGGTCCCAAGCAGCACAGTGGCTTTGACTTTGCAGGTCGTGAAGCACGCTTAACAGAGCGTTTAAAAGCAGATTTTGAAGCTATGAAGCATAAATTAGCTGAAAGCTTTACAGAAAAACACAAATGCAAAGATAGACAAGTACTAGCGGAGTCTCTTCAAAATGCTGCAAGGAACCAAGACTCAAACACACACATCTCCTGAACAACAGGGCCTAATAGGGTCTTGTGGCTCGAACATTGAAAGCCAAAAGTCAAAAAGTCAATTTCAGGGCACTCCTACAAATACTCCAACTGTTAAGTTATATGAGCTTCAAGGAAAAAGGGGACGCTTAAGAAATCCCTCACAGCAACTAATAAGCTGCTCAACGCCTGCCCTGACGCACCTATCTGTTAATGCAAGTCCAGAGTTGCTGTCGGCCAAAGCAACCTTTAACCAAGGAAGAACCGAAAGGGAAACTGAGAAGACTGATCTCACACATCATGACTCTGATTCTGAGTCAGTACAGAAATCTAACATATCCACGACAGCAGCTATACAAATTCATAACAACGTTCTTGCCGCAACATCCCTGGCTCTAATTGCTTTCATCAAATTGTATGAATCCCTTCACGATGAATTACAAAATAATAATGCGTTACTCGGTCATTTAAATGAAAAAATTAATAAAATGGAAAATGCGAATAGAGAGCTCAAACAACAATTTGGAAATGAAGTACCCAAAAATTGGACCCGGTACACTGAGCTGAGCACACAGTTTAGGAATGATTGTGTGGAAAAAAAAGCTCCTTACAGAATGCTCCAAGGGGAAGCCTGAAGCAAGGTTCTCGGCACTCTAAAAATGAGAAGCAACCTCTGGCATGTCTAACAGAACCGGGAAAGACCACGAAAATTCAGCCCTCCGATGGCAGAAGTAGCGGCACTAAGCCCACCACACATAACAAAGGTGTCTCTACTGATTCTCTATGCCAATGGATTGAAGAACAAGGCCAAAGAAATAAAAACAATGAACACTCCCCGTCTGACGAAACACAGAACAGTATGCCGTGCGGCAGCACCCTCCCAAAGGTGGTGGTCATTAACCTGGAGGAGATGCCATCCACGAGTAAAATACAAACCGGGACGATTGAAGAAGTTCAAGCTGGAAAATCTTTGACTTTTCCTCACGTTTCGACTCAAAAAATAACCTACGGCATCTTTGGAGGAGCGGCAAAAAACATCATACGTGATGCCAAACCGGTTCAACCGAACTTGGCAAAGAAATGCCCACCCAGAAAAAAAACTGAGAAAAAGAAAAACCTAGAGGGAACAAAAAAACACTCTAGTGGATCACG
Source organism: Ambystoma mexicanum (assembly GCF_040938575.1). Classification (NCBI taxonomy): domain Eukaryota; kingdom Metazoa; phylum Chordata; class Amphibia; order Caudata; family Ambystomatidae; genus Ambystoma; species Ambystoma mexicanum. The sequence continues at coordinate 177,596,579 of NC_090929.1, forward strand.
AAAGTTTATACGCAACCTATCTACCCCAGTTAAACAAAGTCTCTTTGTACGAGACAAACGGGTTCCTCAAAAAAGATTGGAAAAGGAAAAAGCATTAATAAAAATAACAGGAGTAACAGACAATCCTGTCTCGACAAATCCTAAAAAAAGAATGAGATTGGAGTCAGACAATCCCTCTGTGCACTCGATACAATCTTCGGTGGATCTTTGTGATCTTTCAACGTACTCAGACGACTTCGAAGACGAATCAATGGCTGATCCCGACGAGTTAGATGAAACATGTCAGTCAAATACGAAAGAACCAAACAAAGGAGCTGTAAAACGCTTGTCGACGCAACCAAATGTACAATTAACAAATATAAATGAGTCCAGAGAAAAATGGGTCAACACAAAAAAAATCAAATAGACATTTAGATTCAGGGATCAGCAAAGAGGAAGACAGAGTGACAAAACATCACGTCTCACTAAATCCAAAATTAACACGTGCACAATCACAGATCAAATCTCTTGCAGCCGACAAACAAATTGTATCAAATGATAAGTTTGGCAGAATACGGATTGAAAACATCTTCCATGAGGAAAACGACGTAAACCTAAACAGAGCTAACGTCATGCGATTATTGCATTCAGTGCCGATACTGAGAACTTCCACAACAAACGACATAGAAATTGTGGAATATGTCTCAGAAGAACGTGGAGACCAAGTACTGCTGCACATAAATTCCAAAGCAGTACGAAAAACACTTTTGGCGGCAAAAGACGAACTCTTGTTTATGGGTTTCGAGATTTCAGATGAAGAACTACAGCTTTCTAATAACCTTAGAGGCACAAATGACAGTAAAATGATAAGAGTCCTTGGAACAGCGTTGGGATGCCCTGAGAAATCTGATGAAAACCAGTCAGTCTGGGCCCCCACAAAAAAAGTGATGCGGAACCAAGAAAAAGAAAGCATTAGCTAGAAAGTAATGAACGAGAATGGATGATTACATTGATCTCCTGGAACACACGAGGCTTCCAGCATCTATTTGAAGACTTCCCAGTTGACTTGTCTGAAAATTTTCTAATTTGCCTACAGGAGACATGATATATGATATGATATGATATGGTATTTGTAACGCGCCTATACACAAGTGTTTCAAGGCGCGACGAGGCAGGGAGGGAGGGAAACAAGGGGAAGACAGACAAACGATCCTACTAGGCCAGGTGTCATTCAGATCGGGCAAGTGCAGAGGTAAGGGGAAAAAGGAGAAAGTGCAGGGGGAGGAGGAGGGGGGAAAGTGCAGTACACGGTAAGTAGCGTAATAAAATAATAAATAATAAATAAAAGGGCCAGCTGGTGGCAAGTGCGAGGTAAGTGCAGAGCAAGTGCTAGGAAGGGGGCTGTAGGGATACAGTGACAGTCCCACAGTGCAGGGGGAGCCAGGGAGGCAGTGCAAGTGGAGAGTGGCTGGGCCCTGGACCGAGGTCGCTGAGAGTGGCCAAGATGCAGGTTTAGTGCAGAATTTCAGTGGGGAGTTAAGCAGGTTTAGCAGGGGAGAGGGAGAGAGAAGGCAGAAGCGAAGAGGAAGGTTTTGAGGTGCTTCATGGTTACGCAGTCCGCCTGTAAAGGATGGGTACCTGACCCTGCTTAATCCAGCAGAAAAAAAATGTTCGAGGGCGCCCACAGTCTGGATTAATAACCATGGTGAAACATGGTACTACGTGTGAAGTCTGTGAAATTGATAACCCAAATAGCCTTGAACAGGCAACACTAATTCGAAAGCCAAAAAGTCAATCAACTGCGGCAAAACATTTGCTTATAATCAATTTGTATTGGAATCCAGTGAAGATAACAACTCAGAAGTTCATCCAATCAATAACAAACATAATTGACAAAAACCAAAAGAAGCACCAAGATCTATCAATTATATGCAGTGATATGAACCTATCATGGTTCAATGACAAAATGAAGCTCATTTCAACAGAAATAAAAGAAATACAGACTATCAGTGAAAGGAGAGCATGCTGGGACAATGAAATGGAAGCAAGAGATTGCGATCTGGTGAATGGACAAATACCTGGAGAAATTTTGGACATAAAAAAATTCTTGATTACATCTGGACATCAAGAAACATTTGGACAAAGATCTCAAAGCTACATATAGTCCAGACAGACCAAAGTGACCATGACATTTTGGAAATGTCATGGCCGATAAGTCAGAAATCAGAAGCAGTGTTCTGCAAGCAACTTGTTGAAGTAAATCAAGGGCGAAATCGGTTACGCCTAAATGAACATCAAATACAAAGTTTCACCGAGGAATTCCGAGTCCTATCTAACAAAGAAACAACTTTGACAAATTATGCTACGATTCTGCCTTACCAACAAATGAGCAACACTGTTTCTAACAGGAAGCCACACAAGCATGAGTGGAGCAAACAAGTTAACAACCAAAAGAAATTGCTAAATAAAGAAATAAGAAAATTGAAGCGAAACATGGGAGTGAATGCAGCCCAACGAATCAAACAACGGCGACAAAAATATCGAAATTGGCTCAAGTCATTTGCCTGCGTAAGAGATCAAGAACGTTGAGAGTTGATGTTGCCCTTGATTCAATCCAACAATGCGAGAGAGATTTGGCGCATCCTAAATAACAATGCAAAGCAAACTGACATGCTTGCTAATGGAGTTTCTGAGGTAGCGTAGAAACAACACTTCACAGGCGTTTTCAATCAATCTCAATAAGTCTCACCAATAGACACGAATTGTGAGCTAACGCACTGGGAAGTTGCAGAAACTGTGGAAGATATACAAAATGCTATCTCCAAGTTAAAAAACTCCAGAGCCACAGGGCCTGACGGCATATCCAACGTACTGCTAAAGTCACACAAAGCCGAATGGTCCATCTTTATTGCTATGCTGTTTGAAAGAATTGCAAACCAGAAAATACTCCCGGAATCATGGACGGAGGCGATTGTTGTACCAATATTCAAGAAGGGGGATCGGGCTGATCCAATTAATTATCGGCCAATCGCCCTTCTTGATACTATTGGGAAAATAATGGCAACTTTTTTCCAACAAAAATTAACGTGGGCAACCGACCAAGGAATCATGGAGTGTCGTCGGACTGGGTTTACTAAAGGAGTTGGGACGGAGATAAACCTTACCATTGTAAATCTACTGAAATTGGAAGCCCTGTCAAAAGGATTAAATCTATATCTTGCCTTTGTGGATATGCAACAGGCTTTCGATACAATAAATCGAGATCTTCTGTGGAGAAAACTCAAAAACTGGGGATGCCCAGCAAACATCCTACACCCTATAATGGCCTTTCATGCGAAAACTTCTATTTGTGTAAGGATAAATGGTGAAGGCAAATTAACTGAAGCGATAACAACGACCAGAGGGTTGAAACAAGGCTGCCCGTTAGCTGCAGTCTTGTTCAAACTATTTATTGCTGACATCCCGGATGTATTAACTAACATACATCGTTTTTCTCAAAAAATAAACAGTCACCAAATCTGGTGTATAACGTATGCAGACGACCTGGTTTTGCTTGACCGTACGCAAATAGGGTTACAGCGGTTACTACAGGGTCTACACCAATACATGAAGAAAAACGAATTAAGAATTAACGTAAAAAAGACCAAAATAATGAAGTTTGGATCTGCAAAAGGAAAAAGAAATCGAGATTTCAACTGGAAGATAGATAATGATGAAATCGAAGCGGTCACTGAAATACATTATCTAGGAGTGACAATAAACAAGTCAATTCGTGAAAATAATTGGGTACAACACCTATTGCAACGAATGACCACGTTCTCTTTACAAGGAGCAAGAATCCATACCTTGCATGGAAAGTTCAGTCTAATTCCAGTGCGGCAGTTCTATGTGCAAAAGGTGGTTCCTGGAATTACATACGGCTCAGAAACAGGGTGGAATTTGGACCACAAAATCTGGACAAAACTAGAGGGCATCTTTTGGCGAAGAGTACTAAGACTACCAAACTACATCTCAATCATTGCAATAAGGCATGAATTGGCGTTAGAACTCTATGGCAGTGTAGTATGGAAATTGCTTGCGATGCTAAGAAAAATGCAGATTGCAAATCCAGTACCTGCATACAAGCTATTTGCGCCAAGAGACAACTCGGATTATACAGGACTACTCAAGAGCTGGATACAAAAGCTCGAGGAGGTTCTAAAAGCGAGTGACATCAAGCTTGAAACACTATTAGACCAGCCGCAAATCGCAAAAAAAAAAAGATACAACAATGGTTTTGGATAATAAACATGTCCAAACTTAAAGATCTCTCTTCAACATTGGACCATAGTCAAGCAATGATCAAATTAAACAATCTGCCCCAATACCTGCAGAAATGTTCTTCGAGATACCATCGAAATGGATTCCTGAAACTGCATCTAAACGCAGTTAAGACAAAACAGATGCTAGTAGCACGTCATATCGAAAAAACAGACGATAGTGGTTGTAGATTCTGTAAATATAATATAGAATCACTCAAACATCTAATAACAGAATGCCCAGAATTTAAGACTTTGAGGTCAATCTACCTAGCTCAATTTGCACCTATAAATGACAACATGGATGAATGGTGGGCGGAAGCTCAATTCTTCTGACGTGTTCAGCAATAAACTTTCTGGACGCCTGTTTGGACACTGGAACTTAAGTCTGGGCTAGTGAACTGAATTGGAAGATGTTTGTTTTCTTTAAAACATTTTTGGATATAAAAAAAAAAAACTGTTGTGATGAGATTTTTAGTTTTAAATCAAACTTTTAATTAAAAAAAAAAAATAGACGCTTAAAGCTCTTCTAGGGTCCAATCTATGGAGCCTCTGTTCCTCTTTACTGGGATGCGGCAGGGGGTAAAACGCTAGCAGAACAATCTTTTGATTTAGATGAAAATCAGATACACCCTTCTGAAGGAAGGAGGATTTTACCCTCAACACAGCCCTGTCCTTGTGGAATACAGTATAGGGTGGCCAGGAAGAGAGTGCCTGCAACTCGCTCACTCTACGTGCAGATGTCAATGCAACCAACAATATGGTTTTGAAGGTCAATAACCTCAATGGGCATGTGTGCAAGGGTTCAAATGGGCGAACATTAGAAATTTTAGAACCAAATTAAGATCCCAAACTGGAACCTGAAAAGTAGAAGGCGGGAACACGTTTGTGAGCCCTTTCAGAAATTGAATCACCAAAGTAATTTTGAAGTAAGAGCATTCTTCCAAAGAGCGTTGAACATGGAAAGCGCTGCCAGGTAACCTTTAATGGTTCCAATACTAAGACCTTTCTGTGCTAATGAAAGGAGAAAAGAAAGCACATTTGGAGTGGAACATAGAAAATATTCAACATTCTTTTCCCTGCACCAGTCACAGAATTTGCCAGCGGCAACGGTACAGAGATTTTGTTACTGGCCTTCTTGCCGAAAGCAACACCTCCAGAACGTCATCAGGGAGGTCCCAATCCTTGTATCTCAACCTTTCAGAAACCATGCATGAAGGTTGAGAGTGTTGACCTCTGGATGGAGAACCTATCCCTCCCCTTGCGAGAGAAGATTCTCCCTTTGTGGAAGACGTATCGGAGGACAGATGGTCTTATCCAGAAAGTCCGGGTAACACGTTCTCCTGGCCCAATCCAGGGCAATTAGGATCATGCGGCTTCTGAACGTTTCAAACTCCTGATTACTTGCGGAATGACGGGGATCAGTGGGAACGTGTATAGACGTGGAAAATCCCAATCCACCACAAATGCGTCTTAGAGCTCCTCTCGGAGGAAATTCCCTTGAACAGTACCTTTCGCACTTCCGGTCGCAAACAGGTCCACCTGAGGGGCTTCCCAAAGGGTGGAGATCTTTTGAAGAACTTCCTGAGCTAGCTCCACTCGTGGGAGACTGTGCTCTGCCTGCTCAGAGCATCTGCCGTCGTGTTCTCCTCCCCAGCTGGGTGAACCGCCAATAGGGAGATTGCTTCTCGAATTGGCCAGTACCACAGCTGCATTGCCTCTCTGCACAGAGGTAGTGACCCTACGCCTCCTCGCTTGTTGAGGTAATGCAAGGCCACGGTGTCGTCAGTCATTATCAGGACGTTCCTTGATATGATATATGATATATGATATGGCATTTATAACGCGCCTATACACAAGTGTTTCAAGGCACGACGAGGCAAGGGAGGGGAAACAGAGGATAGACAGATAACGATCCTACTACGCCAGGTGAGAATGAGATCGCGCAAAGTGCAGGGGAGGTGTGAATAGAAAAGTGCACGGGGGAACGGGGGGGGGTGTAGTCCAGTACATAGGATAACAATAAAATAAATAAAGAGAGTAATAATAGATCAAAGTGCAGCCAGCTGGTGGCAAGTGCAGGGGTAAGTGCAGACATCAGGAGTCAAGTGCGAGTAGGGGCTGTAGGGATACAGAAACAGTCCCCGAGTGCAAGGGTTGCCAGGGGTGCAACTGGCGGGGAGGGGATCTGGGCCCAAGATCAGAGGGTAGCCAGTGCAGTTTCAGATTCAGCCAGGAGGTCAGCAGGTGAGAGGAGGAGAGAAAGCAGAAGCAAAGAGGAAGGTCTTGAGGTGCTTCCGGAACCAGACCTGGTTCTCCTCAAATTTCATTGGGGCAGGGAGGCTGTTCCAGAGGGAGGTCCCAGCAGAAGAAAAAATTCCACCACCAACTTACTGCTTGAAGAAGCGACTAAGCCTGAGGGAGTTGGAGGCGGATGAGCGAAGAGCTCTAGAAGGAAGATATTTAGGAAGAGAGAGTTGAAGGTATTGAGGCCCCAAGCCCCAGAAGGCCTTGTGGACAATACAGAGGGTTTTGAACTTGATCCTTGCTGCCACTGGGAGCCAGTGCAGAGATTTCAGTCCTGGAGAGATACGATCCCTGGGCTTGAGGTCAAGGACAAGTCTTGGAGTCCTGGTTTGGATAAGTTGCAGAGGGCGGAGAGTAGAGGCAGGCAGATTTAGAAAGAGGCTGTTGCAGTAGTCCAGCCTTAAGAGAACCAGAGCTCTGGAGACAGTGAGCTTCTGGGGGAAGGAGAGGAAAGGAAGAATACCCTTTGAGGAGGTGCAGCTGGTAGTGTGACTTCTTAGAGACGTCAGAGATATGAGGAGAGAAGGAAAGGGTCAAGTCGAAGATGACCCTGAGGTTTTTAGCTTCACAGGTGGGAGCAGGAAGAGGGCCAAGAGAGGCCGGCCAGAGTGACAGGAAAGGAGTGAGTGGGTGTGCCGATGAGGAGGATCTCAGTCTTACTGGCATTAAGGCAGAGATCATTGGCGGCACACCACTCCTGGATGGCAGCCACACAGTCCGAGATAAGCGAAGGAGAAGAGGTGGTAGAAGGGAGCAGAGAGTGGCAATTCAGTGGGCAAGAAGTGCCAGGTATTGGTTGAACAGCCAGGGAGAGAGGTTAGACCCCCTTGGGAACACGACAGGTAGAGATAGAGATAGAGGAGAGGAGAGACCCAAGTTGGACCTGGGAGGGTTGATCAGAGAGGAAGGAGGTCAGCCACGCCAGGGCCTGATCGGTGATACCCAGGTTATCACGGAGCCGGTTGAGCAGGATGGCATGGGTGACCATGTCAAAGGCAGAAGACAGATCATTGAAGATGAGGACACAGGGTGTGTTGGAATCCAGGTTGGAGAGCAGGCCTTCACAGATGTTCAGGAGAGCAGTTTCCGTGCTTCCGGCAGCTCTAAAGCTAGAATGATGGTCATGGAGACAACCAACAGATTCAGAGTGAAGATTAAGCTGGAAGATGGCCAGCCTTTCCAGGAGCTTGCCTATGAAAGGAGTGATGGAGATTGGACGATGGTTAGCCGGGCAGGAATGGTCGGCAGAGGTTTTTTTAAGAAGAGGGTGCACAAGGGAGTGCTTCAGGGGGGGAGGGGAAGACTCCAGTGGCGAAGGAGTGGTTGCAGAAATCAGCCAGAGCAGGGGCCAGGGTGTCCATGTGGTCCTTGATGGTTTTGGAGGAACAGGGGTGAACCTGTTTTGACGAGACTTTGATAGATCGGAATTGTCTAGAAACCTTGTCTGAGGAGAATCGGGGAAAGGCAGAGAAGGAGGGAGGTTAGGTGGCCAAAGAAGGGCAAGAGGAAAAGCAGGGAGTAGAGGTAAGAGGGGGAGAGGAAGAAAGAGGGTGGGGGCAGGAAGGCCATCAGCACTAGTCTGATTGCCATCAGCTCCAAAAGATTGATGTGAAGTCTGGACTCAGATAGAGAACAACGTCCGCGGACGGTCAGACTGTTGGCGTGGGCGCCCTATCCCATGAGTGAGGCGTACGTCACTACTGTAATCTCCGGCCATGGTTGCCAAAAGGGTTCTCCCTTCAGAATATTGTCCTCGCATGCCCACCACAGAAGATCCGGTGAGACTTTGGATGGAATCTGAAGTCGGTCCGACATCTTTCCTGAGAACTGGGACCATTGTGTTCTTAGAGCCCATTGAAGGGATCTCTTTCTCAGGCGAGCCTCTGGTACCAGAAAAATGCAGGATGCCATGAGGCCGAGCAACCTCAAGAAATCAAAAGCCGGAATATTCTGGACACACTGAAATTTGTTAACCATCTCTTGAGCCCTCGCCTTGAGTAGCAAGCTCTTTCTCAAGGATGTGTTTAGGACAGCTCCTATGTACTGGAGCTGTTGAGGAGTCACCTGAGACTTCTTGTAATTGAGGGAGAAGCCCAGCTTGTGAAGGGAGTGGCAGGTGACAGATGATCCAAGGCTTGTTCGGGAGAACGCGCCCTGATCAGCCGAACGTCCAGGTAGGGGTAGTAGACATGAACCCCCCCTTCTCCCAAGATGCGCTGCCACTACCACCATCAGTTTGGTGAAGACCCTCGGGCGGAGGTCGACCGGAATGGCACGACTAAAAACTGATCGTGCGAGCTGCCAACGGTATTATTTGTGCTTGAGATGGATTTGCACATGAGAATAAGCATCCTGAAAGTCCAATGACACCAACCAATCCTGTAACTGGACGTCCTGAAGGATCTGAGAAAGTGTGACCATCCTGCATTTGTCCTTCTTGAAGAACGTGTTTAAGTATCTGAAGTCCAAGATGGGTCTCAGTCCTCTGTCTTTCTTGGGGATAAAAAAATATAAGGAATACCAACCTTTGTTCCTCTCTGCTACAGGTACTGGTTCTATAGCACCTTTCACTAGCAGGGTTAGTATTTCCTGCACAAGGAGTGAATCTGGAATCCTCAATGAGTGTTGCCCCCGGTGGATTGGTGTGAGGCTGCGTTATGAATGGAAGGCAGTAACCTTGGGCTATTGTCTTCATAGGCCAAGCATCTGAAGTAATGGCTTGCCATTCTTCGAAATGCTGAGACAGTCTGCTCCTAACCCACTGGTGATTCGCGACGCAAGCTCTCAAAGTGGTTTTGGAGCGGTTGCTGCAGCTGCTGATGGCAAGGAAGCTGGAGCTGGCTTTGCACTTTTACCTCGTCCACCACAACGGATTTTCCTTTTGCCTCTTTGACTGGCCATTCCTCTCACCTTTGCAAATGAGGAGTAGTAACAATAGGAACGCTCCCTCGATGACTGTCCTGACGAATGAAAAGTCTGAGGTTGTGTAACAGCGGCCCCTAAAGATTTGGCAGCCGCCTTTGAGGTCTGCAACCTCTCAAGGCTCTCGTCAGCCTTGTTGCTAAAAAGGCGAGACCCGTCGAATGGCATGTTTAGAAGACGAGCCTGCATGTCCGGTGCAAAACGCGACTTCCGCAACCACGCAAATCTGAGCATTAGCGTGCTCATAGCCATGGACCTGTTGATGCTGTCAGCAGTGTTCAATTCAGATTGAAGGGATTCACGCATGGCTTCTTTGCCATCCTTAACGATTGCTAGGAAACCGTCCCTTTCCTCCTCTTCTGGAATGTGCTCCGCTGCCATGGATATGCACTCCCACAGAGTGTACCAAAACGTGGCTAAGGCACATATGGAGTTGGACGACTTCAGGGCCATACTTCCAGCTGAAAATGCCTTCTGCGTGCATCCATCCACAAGCTTGTCGTCCCTATATGGAGGAATGGTAGGGTATGCTGCCTTATTTGTTGTAGCCGCGGCTGCCTGGACCACCAGACTCTCAGGAGTGGGGTGCTTGGACAGATAGCCGGAGTCGCTAGTGGAAGGGTGGTAATTTCTTGCAAGGGATTTATCCACTGGAGGGATGGTGTCCGGGGACTCAAAATTTCTGGCCGCCCTATTTTGTAAAGCCACATGAAAAGGTAAGATTGGGTCTTTAGGTGGACCTTGGTCCAGAAAATCTTTATGGTCATCTATGAAAAATTGAACCGGAGGTCTAGCCCAGCCTAGATATTCCACCACCCTAGACATCAAGTGACGATACGAAGAGTCAGCATGCCCTGGCATACAAAACTCCATTTTAGGCGATGTGTCAACACCACTGGCATTATGCAGAGTGTCAACAAGGTCTCTCATCAAGCTCTGCTCCGAAATAAGACATTCCGGTACATTTGGAGTTCCAAAATCAAGGCCAAAAGGGGCATCCTCTTCACCAGATCTTTCTTTTTTCTTTAAAAATTGAAGAAAGGGATTTAAAATAATCCTTCATTGGCAAAGGGGTTTAAAAATTTCTTTTTTTTTTTAAATAAAAAAAGAAAAAAATCAGGACGACTCAAAGGTGTAGTAGGTTTCAGAGAAGGCTTTGGTTTGGCACCTTTATCAGCTTTCTCATGATCTGTAGGCTGTGCTGGTCAATGGTGAAACTTCAAACCCAATTGGGCTCAGGAGAGGTACGAAACAGGGCTGTCCCCTAACCCCCTTGCTCTATGCAATATACCTGAAACCCCTATTATTGGCCATAAGGGAGTCCGATAGAATCCGGGGCGTACCGTTTGGGGGAGGCCAGCACAAAGTGGCAGCATTTGCGGACGATATGCTGCTAATGTTGACACAGCCGGCGGAGTCTATCAAGGCGTGCGTTGAAATGTTGACCAAATTTGGGGAAGCATCGGGATTGCGAATCAATCTGCAAAAATCTGAGTTGATGAACCTATCTTTAGAAGAGAGGGAGGCACGGGAACTTAGGGCAGTCTCCCCGTTCAGGTTGAGCCCGGGTGGGATTAGGTATTTGGGGATCCAGATTACCCCCTTCTTGGGTGGGTGGTATAGCGCGAACTATCCCCCTCTGCTTAAGGAGATCAAGAGAGATTTACGGCGTTGGAGTGCCCTTAGGATCTCTTGGCTAGGGAGGAGAGAAGCGGTCAAAATGGTGATTCTGCCTCACATATTGTATCTTTTCCAGGCGATCCCTTTGGTGATTCCGCCGAGCTTTTTTAGGGAACTCGACCAGGTGGTCAGGGAGTTCATATGGGAGGGTAAGAAACCGCGCTTGTCTTGGCGCCTTCTTACAGCGTCCAGGGAACGTGGGGGCTTAGGGCTGCTGGATTTCCGGCGGTACCATGAAGCCGCACTCCTCCGTGTAATTAGGGAATGGTTCGCAGATAAACACGAGAGGCATTGGGTACAAATGGATAGGGCAGTCGCACGACATCATCTGGGAGAAGTATTATGGCTTCCAAGGAAATTGAGACCGTCGCACATTTACTTGAGCGACATTACAAAGGGAGTGGTGGCCACTTGGGACAGGGTGGTGGAGAGACGAGGGGTTTCATCTTTCCCGTCTCCTTTCACGTCTATCTTTAACAATGGTGATTTCACGCCGGGGTTGGAGAGAGGGGCGTTTCGAGCATGGGACGATGGGGGCTGTAAGACTCTGAGGGACATGTTTAGCAATAGCACAGTAAAAACCTTCAGGGAATGCAAGAAGGAATTTGGAGTTGGTGAGAGAGAGAGAGACATAGATATTTTCAACTAAGACATTGGGTAATGTCGACGGAGGTGAGGAGAGGGGCCACGCGTGAGCTAACACAGTTTGAACAATTCCTCCTGACCCATGATGGCACCAGGGGCTTGCTATCGGATTTATATAAACTTTTAGAAAGCACGAGTCCGACGGTCAAGTGGCCGTACATGAGGGCTTGAGAGCAGCAGAGGGGGGTGGGGATGGAAAGAGGGGACTGGGAGAGGCTATGGAAGTTGATTCCTAAAATAATCAAAGCGCCCCGGTTACAGGAAGCCTGGTATCAATACATCTTCGACTGGCACTACACTCCAGCCAAGCTGCACGCGATATACCCAACAAACTCAGGTGATTGTTGGAGGGGCTGCGGGGAGGTGGGCACGGCGACACATATTTGGTGGGATTGCCAACTTATCAGACCCTTTTGGTGTGAAATTGCTGGTGCTCAAACTCAGACCCCAGGGCTGGGGGAGCCCCGAAGTCCTAGAGAGATTCTGCTGGGAAAGAGGGGGGGATGATGGGGAAGGGGGAAAAATGGGAACCCCCAAAGCGCACAGTCTCTAGATTGGCAGCAATGGGGTTAATTGCACAAAACTGGAAGAGCCCGACGATCCCCACGGAATGTGATTGGCTCAGGAAAATATGGGATATGGTTTCCTTGGAGTGGGCCACCTATGCAGCTGAGAGGAGGTTGGAGAGTTTTGCGGCAGACTGGGGTGAGACTTTGAACTATCTGAAAGGCGAATTTAGGGAGCAATGGTGCCCGCAGAGATTAAAACTGTTGGACATTTATAGCTGCTAGGCCGGAATGGCTGGACTGAGCTTGGATGTTTTTCTCTGGGTGCTGCAACCGGGAATAGGGTGCGGGGGAATATAGGGGTGTTAAAGTTGTTCTATTTTCTTGTTTCATTGATCTGCTGTATATGTGAAAATCAAAAAAAAAACAATTAAAAAAAAAAAAGCATGGTGATAGTAAACCAAACGGCCGAAATTCACCTACAAGAAGAGAAGGCCTACAATGTGGAAAAGAGTTCTAGAGCACTTGAGACTCAAAGCATCCTAGTCAGTAAGCAAACCTTCCTGCCTGATCTTTTGGGACGCATTGGAAGAGAAGCAATATCTTAGAAAAGATCCAGTTTGAGGAAAGGCTTGATGGGATTAGCGGGAACTCTGAGACTACCAATTGGGTTTTAGACTTCCAGGAGGAGGCAATGCAAAGAAGGAGATTGGAGCAGCGCAAATCTTCACCAAGGAGTTCTTGGGGCAGTAAGAGTGAACTTGTGTGAAAGAAGCAGGTAAGTCTGTACAATGTCACATCTCTTCAGCAAGTATTCAGAACTTCTCTTGGCTATCAATAGAGAAGGTCCGGGTATGGTTTTATTGTAATGTTGTTGTGGATATTCTCAGCAAGCAAGGGAATTAACACAATAATTTAAAGGTGCATTGCGTTCTGTTCTTCTTGTTTTATCTGCAGTTTCAGAGTCTAGCACTGGTGCCATCAACCTGGTGTTTATTTTATCCATTTCCCCTTTCCCTTGGGGGTGTAGCGTGCAGAGCTGCAAGGTATCTGGTTCTGGATGTTACTCTTCCGAGGGACTGTCTGGGGTTCAGCAGCTTCCGCGGACTCCGGTCTAGGACTCCAGCCTGTCAACAGGGAATAGCTTTTCTATTGCAGTTGGAGAATTCCTACTTTAAACAGGCCATGTAAGCCTTATTAAAAAGGAAATGCTTAACTGTGTGGACTTCAGAACAGATTTATGAATTGAGCCCTCATTAGAAGCATGGCTGTCTGGACATAATGGGGCCAGTAGCAACGTACCAGTTTCTTGGTTATCCCTTTCAAACCAGCCTACAGCGGACCCTATTTTTAGGTTTCTTGATTATCAAGCAACTTGCTTGGATTTTCCCACTATATTGTTTCTACTGGTGATGTACATTGTGTGTTTGGCAAATATGAAGTAATATTTAAAGTAAAAAACAGGAAAAACAATACTGCCCTATTGTATAGGTGTGTTGGCAGCACACCTCATGAACTTTTTATGTACCTGTTGAAACTTTCAGTGCATTTCTACAAGACACTTTAGAACTTGGTTTTCTATTGATGCAAAAAGGCTCATTTCAATGCCCACTTGTCACCAATGAACATGGTACTTTAATGAATATGTACTGAAGATTTGAATTATATGTTATTTATCTAACCTAACATGTATAATTGGTGATATGGTCTACTTTCTACTCCTACATGTGTGATCTAATTAAAATAAAGGACACTGTAGTTTTTCTCCAGTATTTGGATCAGAACCTTCTTCCAATAATGCATACTTGTTTACATGTATTATCACTAATACGGAGGTCTGGTTAAACTATCACTGCAATAACTCACTGTAGTGCAAACGTTTGAGGATGGGACCGCCCCCCCTGTACAAAGTAGCAACGTACCGGCAGCCTTTCGGGACCCCCATACTACAACAATGCCGGTAGGGTCCACGGAACCCCCGCCAGGCCTCACCTGCTGGGTTTTCAGGCTCCTACCAGTTGTCACGGAAGCACCAGCACCGTTGGCAACGGTGCCAGTGCTTCAGTGACCCCATTTCCATGGAGTCGTGTTGGACTCCATGGAAATTAGGGGTTTACCATTACCACCGCCGCTTGTGATATCCCGGTAACACCGGGATATCAGGCAGCATTAAGGGTGTTTCGGGGTTGCCGGTAACTCGCCGCCTACCGGCTAGTTTTACCAACAAACCCGTAAGGAGTCCCTTGGTGTGTGAAGGAAATGTATGGCAATTCAAAATATAACAAAAGCACTGTTACAAACATGTACTTAATAACTGCTTCTTGTGACCTGGCAAATGTTCACTTACTCAGATTCAAAGCAGGAATTTTGTATCCACCGACTAAAATAGGAAAGTTCTGTTTATAACAGAAAACAATGTTCTTCCTGCTCCAACAAGCCTCTCAATGGGACTTCCCCACAGTTCCAACAGAAATAACACATCTGCGTTTCTGCACTGGTAACAAAAGCTCAACAAAACACTGTCAAGGTTCCTTAATGGCAATATAAATAGTTTGTTAGGATGATTCCACAATGATTCAAATATATAAGGTAGCCGCTTTGCCACTTCTTCTCCACAGTCTTTAACCAGAACAGAGTACTTTAATATCTTCCATCTGGTCTACTGACCTGCCAGGTCTAACACTACAAGGTCCCTTGCCCTGGTATACTCGCCTGCCCGGACCATAAACATCTAACTCTACTGCAAGTACTTCTGTGGTAAAGTTCACTTAGTAACAAGTTAAAGTCTTACGACTTTCAACAACTTTAGTAATAACACTTTTTTATTTAAAGACATTAACCATATTGGTACTGTTCGGCTACAACAAAGCACATTGATGTTCGTTCCACCCTTGGGATTGCCACCTGCAATGCAGATTCTATGCTCTCCTCCTGAATACGGACTATCAGGAGGGAAGAAGTTCTTCCACACTTGCTTCTCCACTTTTGCAACAATCAAATGCTGACAACGGCCTATTATCACCCTCGCTCTTCTTGGGTCTGGGCAATGCTCGTTTGGGTCTTTCTTAATTATTGTCTCTTACTCTTGTTGATAATAGAATTTACAGTTGATCTTCTTAACTGCCCTGTTTGGGTTGGGGCAGTATTGGTTAATGTAAATGTCTTTTACTATGCCCTCTTTTGGCTTTGGCAATGGTAGTTTTTCTCATCTTTAGAATTACAATTGCCACTAATGTTCTTATTCTGCCACCTTACCTGGTAAGCATCATTTTGGTATGCAAAGTTGTGCCCAATCCTCCACTTCTGCCGCTTAACTTTAGTTCGGTATTCAAAATTAGTAACATGGAGCAGGGGGCATTCACTGAATGTTATGGGGGTCCCATTTAACTGGTGAACTCACAAGGTGCTGCATACGCATCTGCTCGCTCAGCTGCCTTTGTGTCTTCTGCTTTCTCCGCTTCCCGCTCCATGGTAGGTCACTTTCTACTGCTTACCGCATTCCACGTCGGTCAGGGAAAGAGGGGTCCTCGCTCAACAAGTGCTCCGGTGCTCACCTGCCACTGGAGCACACTTCACTTTGGGGAAAGCATTCAAAATTAATGCTTCCCGCCGTGCAGCCTCTGCGCACAATATCTATCTCTATCAAAACCTAGGATAGTAATGTTATGATGTTCCCATTTAACTTCCTCCTGTTGACCACAGGAGTTCTTATCATCATAGATGTGAACAACTTTATGAGGTGGAGCTTTGTGTCTAATAAATTATTAAGACAAGCTTCACCACCGCGAGGGTGAATAACTTTAAAACAAGAAATCTCACTCTGACAACAAGCCATAACATATTCTGGCATTGCTGACCTATTTTCCTCTAAGGGGTCAAATACTGCGGCTCAAGCAACAGAGTTCTCCCATTGCCTTGCAACCCTTTTCCTCTCAGGTGATACTCCCGGCTAATACCATCCCCTGGGTTAGAAGCAGGTAGCAACGTCTTTCCACCCCCCCACTCCCCTGACGATCTGGGGGACGACTTTAGGTAGGGTTTCTGTGAGGACTCCGCAGGGTTCATCACAGGACTTTCCCTTATTAGCATTCTGAACAGGTTTACTGTACCACTTTACCGTCTTACAAAATAGTTTTCTATGTGCTCGCCGATACTACCTCGTGGAGAGTCAGGATAGCTTAGAGGGAACACTCCGTAAAGAAAGTAGGTTGATATATCATGGCCTTATAAACAGGGAGTAGAAAAGTGTCCCTAAAGTGTACATATCTAGAAAAGCGAGTGCTATTCTGGCAGTGGGAATACAAAATTGGGGAAGAGCCTCTGGAAAGGGGTGTGCTGGGTGTGACCTAATGGGGGAGCATTTGGCTTTGGCCTAAGGCCGCCTGCCCAAACAATGCATTAGGAGGCCCTAAAAACATGCATTTAGGAACACACTGCATTGTACCTGAGGGTATTGTCCACATACTATAAATAAGGTTCTCTCTGGTTCAGTTTCTAAATACATTTAAGGCTCATTGGGGGGGAACTGAGCATGTAGAGCAAGAGAGGGGGTGAGTAAACACAAACCTCTGAAAGCCAACTGCAATGGGCAAGATGGCTTTAACAAAAGGAGCAAGCAGGTCCCTTTGGTGATGCTGGCACACACCGTTTTTGCTGCTGGGACTTTAGGTGGTGGAATGGTTGAATATTGCATCAAAAACCTAGCATTTCGTTTTGGACTTCAGATCATTTCAGGGATCACAGAAAACTCTGCGAACCTGTCAGAAGGGGCAACATGGCTTCCAGAGGTCCAGAAGAGAAACGGGCACAGGGGAGCTTTATAGTTGCTTCAGGCCCTCAAGTGGAGGGTAAGGTCTTCTGGAATACAGAGACTTATTAGGTGACAGCATATAATTTCTGTCTATTTGCCAATGCATGCAGGTGACAAACAGGGAGGAAGAAAGGCACAGAGCATGTGGGATGTTTTCGATAAGCTATACATTAAGCCAAGAGTCTGCAAGCTTCCGATTCAAATATGTTTAGCAAGTTTACTGACTGGCTGGACTTATTTTTAATGACATTTAAATGAAATGTGTCTTGACAATGTTTATTTCTGGAGTTGAAGAAGTGGTTTACTTATTATGTCAGCTCATCACCAAGGGGTTTTATGCTTGGGCTTCTACCAGAGCGCAAGCAAAGGTGGTGGTAAAACAATATTATGCCCTTTAGCTAATCTGTTACAGCATATTCATGCTAATATGGGGGAAGCCCTTCATACAGGCATTAATGATTCTTTGTTAAAAATAACATGTGCGGAACACTGCAAAGAATGCTCTTCCAATTGTAGCATTAACAGACTCGTTAAAAAAGTACGACAAAACTTGCATCGAAAATAGCGATACCAGAATGTTGATGCACGAGTGGTAAGTGTTAGTGAAACGTGATTGAAAGTTGTCACAGTGGCGCCAGGAATGAGACGCAGACACAGAAGACTAATGACTTTTGGTTTCAAACTTTAAATCAAAGGGGGGGATTGGAAAATGCCTCACTAATCCTAATCTAGAAGGCATTTACCTACCTCAACCAAACACAAAGGCGTCTGTCCTTTGTCAAGATGTCCAAAGCAAAAAACATGTCCTGTGTCTGAAATCCTATCCTGTACCTCACATGCTAAAAATAACTAATGTAGAAAGGATATTGTCGCTGGTCTTCAAAGTGCACAAATGTTCAAGTCCAACACAAAGGTATAAATCCAACCAAAAAGTTCCAAGTGGTCAACGTTCACAGTTCCGGGAAATGGCTTCCTTCCCCAGATGACTTTTTACCAATACGAAAAGATTAAACAAAGAATAACCATGTTTCTTGTAACCCAAGAGGATAACGCCCTCCTCTTGGTGTGTTCACAGTGTTTGGGCAAATAGCCCCCATCCCCAGGTTTCTCTTCACATTCAAGATAGTTCATAATCCAAAAGGCATGTGTCCTCCTTGGGATTCTCTTTTCACTGTATTACAATTTGTGTGTGGGTGCCAGACTCGCAGGTCACCTGGTATACTCCCATGCCAGGCTCTTTTCCACCACATTTACAGCAATCCAAACCCTCAATGGCACGGATCTTCCTTCAGGTTCTCTTGTTACTGTAACTTATTACACACTTGACTTTGCCTGGACTTCTATACAGTCTTTCAAACACTTATCTTGCGGTTTCTTTCAAACATTTGTCTTTGCCTTGTATACGTTCCTGCCAGGACTTGTATGCAGCTACTTTTCCTTTTATCCATGAAATGATATTTGCACAATGTTGGCTTATCGAACCTGGTTAGTCAAAGTTCATTTCAATATTCACTTCTCTCACACACTGGGTCTCTGCCCCTTTTCCATGACCATTTGCATTTGCTTTGCTTTGCTTTCTCTCCTGCGGCATGGGTTCAGCGACCCCGTTTATAGCATGGTTCACAAATCACTTCATTTTGTGTCTCTCGCGTTACTTTCATGAAACATCACACAGTTTCAAAGAATCCGATAACCCGTCTGTCTTCCCTGGGCTTACCATGTATTTTAAGTGTCTCTCACGTTTCTCTGCTTCTATGACTTTAAATTTGCTGGTTCGGCATATGTCCTGTTAGCCGGTGCGCCTTTTGCTGTGGCCCCTTCTACTGTGTCCGGTTGCAACTGTCTGGTGTTCTCGGGCGCTGGGCTTTCTGCATTCCGGCTTCTCTTTACCCGCTGTCTGGATTCGCCTCCACACCGCTTCCCATAGCGCGCTTTCTCAGCGTTCTGACCGGTGTCAGCACAGGTTGCGGCACAACTTAGCCTCTGCAGCTCTTCCTCCTGTATGTCAGCTGTAGCAGATTTAAGTTTCCTGGGATGATTTAACAACTTCCAAAGACTAGAACGCTGCGTTGGTTTCCCGGTCTTAGTCATCTTCATTGCACCGTCCCTCTTTCCCCTCCTTAGTTGTTACCATGCGTGAGGTTGGGCAATACTTGAGGTAGAGTCGTCTCCCTCTACTGTTATAATATGTCATCAGGGCATAAGGAAGAGAGAGAACATCCCTACAAGGGGAGTTATAAATGCCATATCATATCGATGAGGGGGAGTGGGTTGGGGGTGTATGGAACTTTCTCCAATGATGTTGTGTGA
Organism: Ambystoma mexicanum; assembly: GCF_040938575.1. Lineage (NCBI taxonomy): Eukaryota > Metazoa > Chordata > Amphibia > Caudata > Ambystomatidae > Ambystoma > Ambystoma mexicanum. The sequence goes on from NC_090929.1 coordinate 177,616,036, forward strand.
TCCCCCTGAGGGTCGCCTTCGCCCATGCCGTGCTTCCTTATATAGCCGCCTCCAGGGTCAGGAAGCAGGTGCTGTCACCTGGCCACATGGAGAGTGCGGCCATCCCAGGGAAAAGGGTGATGACCGATTAATCACAAATGTCATTTGTTACTGTCTTTAATTGCTCAGCAAGTAATCACTGAACTCTGAATCATAAAACAGGCCGCCAACACCTAAATAAGATTGGATCAAAACCCCATATTTGCTATCGATATCGGCTATCCAGAAATTATAGTTTAATGCTAAACAAAATGTTTTTCATGACACTGGATAACAAAAAGCTACAGGCTGTGATGGTGTTACTTTAGGGTACAGTAGCACTTACAACAGCAACATTTGCAAATAACACAGACTCCAGATGCAGTAACAAATCATCACTATCTTTTGGCTGGAGAGGGATAAGTGAATGACTCCACTTGCAAATCTCATCTACAGTAGGCAGACTAATGAGGTTACTTTAAAACTATATAGCAAATTAATTGAAGAAACTCCTCAAACCTGAACTCCATCTTATGTTTGGGAATATAGATCACACATTATGATGCCAGCCTTCACTTAACAAGTTTAAAACCTAGCAAGGCAGACTCAGCCTTTCACCTTTGTGGGGTTCATAAATTGAGGATCATTCAATTGGGTAATAAAAGTTGTTACAGCGTGTGTGTAGAGGGGCAGGTGGAGGCCTTGTCTCAGGTCCCTGCCCCTTCACCACCATGCTGTTGGAGTAGCAGACAAAGGGCTACCATTGGGAATTCATGCACGAGTTCATGTGCTATGTCCATACCACGTCGATTGTACGAAAGACGATATGCACTCAGCCAGCCATTTAAAACATATCCTCAAGTTGGGACAATGGAGGGAAGTTACCAAGAAAAATGTCAATTGCCTAAATGCAAGGAAGCGGCTCTGAGAAGCATGGATGAACACTAAACAAGTCTGATGACAGCAATATGATGTCATAAAGAAGATACATAAGCCTAAGTCGAAACGATATGAAAATACTTAAAGACTGACGATGTAAGAAACAAGTTACTTACCAGTTACTGTTGTTCTCCAGCATGGGTCTGGCATGGATTCACATGCTCATGAATATTCCGTTGACAGGCTGGGAATCCTCAGTAAAGAAAAAAAATCAGTTTCAGTTTCGTTTCTGTACTGTCCTTCTACTAATAACCAATCACTGGTCTCTGGGTCATACTGCCCCCAGCCAATGACTGCCCTCTACCTAAGCCCCTCCTCTGGCAGCCATCAGCATTTGGTAGCACGTAAAGTGGCAGTAGGACCAAGAGAAGAGCTGCAGAGGGGTAGGCGGGAGGGTTCGCATGTGAATCCATGCCAGACCCATGCTGGAGAACAAGTAACTTGTTCCTTCTCCAGCATGGGGTCTGGCATGGATTCACATGCTCATGAATAACGACTACATAGCAGTACACACATGCACAACCATGGAGGTGGCAAGACTCAACATTAAACATCTCAACATTAAGCATCTCTTACCTCCTCACCAGGCTTACCTTCGAACAGGTTGCACAACACTGCTTGGCCGGATCTTGACTCCTCCCTGGAATCCTGGTCGACGCAGTAGAATTTCGTGAAGGTGTGCGTCGACCTCCACGTAGTAGCCCTGCAGATGTCCAGCAGGGGCACACCAGACAGGAACGCCATAGTTGCAGCGATCGCTCTGGTCGAATGGGCTCTTGGACGGCCAGGCAACAGTCGGTTTGCCAACCGGTGACGATGGGTGATTCAGCTGGAGAGCCACCTGGAAATGGATGCCTTGGAGAGGCCCTTCCCTTGGCTCACTGGGCCAAAGTTCACAAACGGCTGTGATGTCTTCCGAAAGCCCTTTGTGTGGTCTACGTAGAACTTCAGCGCTCTAGCCACATCCAGCCAGTGCAAAGTCCTCTCAGCCGGCGACTGGAAGAAAACAGGTAACACCAAGGGCTCGTTGAGATAGAAGTCCGACGGCACCTTGGGCATGAAGGAGGGTCGCGTCCTCAGTACGACCCTCGTTTCATGGAAGGTCAAGTACGGGGGCTTACAGGAGAGGGCCTGGATCTCTCCCACTCATCGTGCGGAGGTGATGGCCACAAGAAATGCCGTCTTCCACAATAGGAATTTTGGGGGCGCCGAATGCAGAGGCTCGAACGGAGGACCCATGAACCTAGTCAGCACCACATTGAGCTCCCACGTCGGGGCCAGAGCCTTCACCGGCGGGAACAAGCGGAAAAGTCCTTTCATGAACTCCTTAACCAGGCGATGCGACCACAGCGACGACCGCCTCAGAGTTCTGGTGTAGCCGGAGATAGCCGCCAGATGAATTTTGATAGAAGCGTGCGCCAGGCCCACCTTGGCCAGCGACAGCAAGTACAGCAGCACTTGAGGAGCCGTAATCCGTAGAGGGTTGATCTTCTGTGCATGGCACCAGACTGTGAACCTCTTCCATTTATGTCCGTAGCACTTAAGAGTTGGAAAAGCCCTGGCCTTGGCAAGTACCTCCTGCCAGTCTGCCGAGATCTCATAGCATCCAAACTCTAGCGCTGCAGGAGCCAGGTCTGCAGGTTCAGCGACCCCGGGTTGTGGTGTAGAATCGCCCCTCCTTCCCTGGCGAGAAGATCTGCGTCCACCGGAAGCTTGACTGGAGGGGACGCCGACATGTCCAGAAGGTCTGGGTACCCCATCTGCCTCAGCCAGACTGGTGCAACGAGGATCATCTTGCACCGGGACCGTCTGAGTTAACTGATGAGTCGCAGAAGCAACAGCAACGGGGGAACGCATAGACGAACAGGCCATCCCAGGAGAAGGAGAATGCATCCCCCCCATTCTCCCCGGCTGGGGGAACCTGCGGGCGAACCTGCGGCACTTGGCGTTCGTCGCCGTCGCAAACAGATCGATCTGGGGATTGACCCATCGTCAGAACAGTTTGTCCACCTGATCCTGCCGAAGCTCCCACTCGTGGCAAGAGCGCAGCTCCCTGCTGAGTGAGTCGGCGACACGGTTCTTCACTCCTGCCAGATGACAGGGTACCAGGAACATCCCTTGGGCGACGGCCCAGTGCCACAGATCCTGCGCTTCCTTGGAGAGAGCCGGGGGATCGGGTGCCCCCCCCTGCTTCTGAATGTAGAACATCGTGGTGGTGTCATCGGTGAAGACCTGCACCACCTTGCCCTTGAGGGATGGAAGGAAAGACCGACAACCCAAAACAAGGGCAGGACATTAATGTGCAACAACTTCTCCGGGAGCCAAATGCCTCTTGCATGGAGATTTCTGGTGTGTGCGCCCCTTCCCTCCAGGGAGGCGTCCGTTGTCACCGTCTCCTGATGTGCTGGGGTCTGAAAGTCCATGCCCACCGCCAGAAGCGAGCAGGTACACAACCACCGAATCGCTTGACGGAATGTCTCATTGAGGGCGATCTTGTCCTCAAAGCTTGTATCCAACGGGTGTCGAGGAACTCCTGCAGCGGCCGCATCCGCAACCTGCACAGTCGAACAAGGTAGATGCTCGACGATATGCCGAGCAGGGACTTGATGGACCTCACCCTGGCAACTTCCATGGTCAACAACTATTGTACCTTGCCCAGGATGGCTTTTATCCTGTCCTTCGACGGTAAAGCCAGGCGCGCCACCGCGTTGAGCCTGGCTCCCAGGAACCGAGCGCCCTGCGATGGCACCAAGCAGGACTTTGCATAGTTTATCAAGAACACCAGTTCCGTGAGCAGGCGGACAGTCCTCGCCGTGTGTTCGACAGCGAGTTCCCCTGACTTTGCTCAGATGAGCCAATCGTCCAGATAGGGGTAGACATGGAACCCCTGCAGGCACAGCCATGCCGCCACCTGCGCCAAGCACTTGGTGAAGACCCTTGGAACTGACTTCAAGCCGAAGGGAAGGGCCTTGAATTGATAGTGCTGTCCTTGGACCACGAAGCGCAGAAACTTTCGATGCCCCTTGTTTATGGGAATGTGGAAGTAAGCATCCTCCAAGTCCAGCGACGACAGGAAGTCTCCTTCCTCCAGCTGTCCCAGCACGTGCTGAAGGGTGACCATCTGGAATTACTTGCTGCATCTGTTGAGGCGGCGGAGATCTAGAATGGATTGCCAACCGCCAGTCTTCTTTCGGACGAGGATACTCTGGAGCCCCAGAGCCTCTTTGGGACGAGTTCTATCGTGCCCTTTTTCAGCATTGCTCGAACCTCTATAAGTAGTTGTGGAACGTGGTTTTCTTTCCTGGCTACAGGTGGAAAACGGAGACACTTCCTTTGGAACTCCAGGGTGTGTCCGTGGGCCAGGGCATCCAGCCCCCAACGGTCGGTGGAGATGGACTTCCCCACGCCGACGAAGTTCGCCAGCCGCCCTCCCACCGGGGAGCTCGTGTGGGGGCCCCGACATCACGGCCGGTTCAGTCCTGCTTCACCGAGGCCGTACCATCTTGGGCCCCTTGGCGACGACGAGGACTACAATTTCCTCCGGCCTTGCTGCGGCCTCTGCAGGCCTCCTGGGACGAAGAACGGTACAATGGAAAGCTGACACCGAATCCTTTGGAGGCAACCTGGGACTTGCCTCCGGAAGCCCGAAAGGACGGCCATCGTTGGAGTGTGCCCAAGGCACAGGCCGTCTCGGTGTCTGCCTTGATGGCCTGCAGTGATTCGTCCACCGTCTTGCCCAATAAGTTGTCCCTGTCGAAGAGCATGTCCAATACCCTCGTCTGGACGTCCTGACGGAAGTTGGTGGCCTTGAGCCAACCACGCCGGTGAAGGCAAACGCTGTTGCCCATCTGGCGGAACCCAGTGTCGGCGATGTCTGTGGCCACTGTGATGGCATGGTCCGAAGCCACCTCGCCTTCTTGTAGGATTTCAAGGGCCTCCACCCTCTTGTCGTCTAGGAGGAAGTCCAGGAGAGGGGCAATTTTAAACCAGAACTCCCTGTCGTAGCGGGCCACGATGGAGAGAGCATTGGCCACCTTAATGGTAGTCGCCGCCGCCGCCAAGATGACCCGTTGTCCCATGGCGTCTAGCCTCCTTCCCCGGTGGGGAAGTGGAAGTCGATGCTGTCGGCCCTGCAGATTTCTTTGTGGCCGCCGCTGAGACCACCGAGTCCGGGGACGGCTGCGCACTGAGGCACTTTGGTGCAGAGTCTGGAACCCGGTATTTCTTCTCGTACCAGTCTCTCTTCGCCGGGGTCGAGGATGGGTTCTTCAGGAGGGACAGCCCTTCGTCCCAAATGTCGTCCAACAATGGGATTGAGAGCACGTCTTCCTCTTGGCCTCTCGTCGCTGATAAAGGAAATCCTCCTTTTCCTCAGGGTTGAGCTGAAACAGCTCCAAGGCCCTAGAGATCATGGCATGGAAGGATCTCATTTCATCGCGGGGAGAAGCCCTGGGTACCGGCGATGGGAGATCTGTTCCGTTGTCGCTGTCGTCCGTAACCGTCGTCGCCGTATCCAGTTCAGTCTCGTCCCTCGGCGGAGGGATGGTACGGTGGAGCATGATGGACTCGTCGCCTCTTAGTTGGTGGATCCTCTGACGACCAGGCGCTGGGTCACCCATTGGCTTGGGCAGCCATGTCCGTATCTCTGTGCACAGGATTTGCAGAGCTTGTAGGATGTCCTACGATCTGTCTGTCGGTGGTGGAGGCAGTTGCGACGGGAGTGTCGGAAGTGGCGTGGTGTCCGGTTCCTCCCCGCCCTGCCATTCCTAGTCGGTCCCCTCGTCACTCTCCCCCATCCACCTCGTCGGGGTCCTTCCCGTAGGGCCGGGCTTCGACGCTCTTCTTCCCAGGCACTGTCGGGCTTGAAAGCTCCTCCTCGGAAGAGATCTGAGTCTAGCTGGACCACTGCGCGCCCACCCTTCTTTTTGGCCACGGGAAACGGTCTCGGGGATATGACCGGCATCTTCACAGGAGTCTTCTCAATGGGCACGAATGATGATTCCCTCCGGGCGGGGAAAAAGGAGGTATATACATATATATAAATAAATAAAACGAAAGAAAATAGATGACGGCTCGTGTTGAAGAATAAACCCAGATACCTCAAAAACAAACCTATAATGGCAAATTGAAGGATTGATGAAGACGCTGTTGTCATGTGCAGAATAAGGGAGTACGTTGGTCTGAAGTGAAGGAGGCTATTTCCAGAGATGGGTGCAAGGCACAGAGAAGGGCAAATGAATATACCATGTGCAGAAGACATAGTTCAGCTAAGATTAGAAGGGCAAGGACATTTGCTGATGCCAAGTATCGAACATCCACCAAGGCAAAAGCCTATGCGAGATGGAGTGAGCAAGTCTCTATGGCCAGAGAGGGTAAAGACACCCTGGTTAATTAAATCAAATAGCAGAAAATGTGAGACAGAAATTGAAAAAAATTGTAATCTCCCGACACGATGAACATAAAACAAAGGCTATTCATTAGAGCTTCGAGTTAAGATATTGGTGTGCTCATACTCCCTCAAATATCCCAGAACAGTGAGCAGACTACAAGGTCAACTACAAACAATAGACCTTGGCCAAGGATCTGGTTGATGACATACAATGGACTAATTGGGAAAACAAAGAACAAATTGATGCAGCTTAAACACCTAGGTATCACTTTGTTCATGTGCAAGAAAAAACGAGTCGAAAGTCCAAGGCTGGATAGGGTTGCCAACCAATAAAAAGGCATGCCATGCACTTTCATATACAATGTTGCAGTTATTAGCCCGCTGCCATATCCTCTGCTATAATCAGTATGCAACATGTGTAGAAGCTCAGGGCGTGTCCTACAGACAAGGGGCAACCAATGAGATATTAACGTTTATATTTTTCCATATGTAGATATGTTGCCCTAATCCAATCCCTCCCGGCGTTCGGTTTTTGTAAAATGCCACGAAGGATGATGCCACGAATGATGTACGTAACACTATCAATTCTGTGCAAGTAAACTTTGGTGTGAAAAATCGAGCCTCTACTTTGATAGCTGTATTTCTCCCGGCTTTCTTTCATTGAGATTAAAGTAGCATTTTACCATTTTCCTTCAGTTTGTCCTATTTGGTCTTTGGTAATGCCATCTAGCATAAAGAAGAAGCTTCAAGGTGCCAGTGCACATTTTGTAGTGTTGCGGATGGTTCAGGTCTAACAACCTAGATCTAGGCCCAGATCCAGAACCCGGACAACTGTCTGCTCCTACCATTAGCCAGACGATCGTGGAGTTTCCTGCAGAGAGCAGAGCGTAAAAAATCATGTGATCAAGATTTGGGTTTGCAGGTCCCCTGAAATTCCTGTCCGGTACCCGCGGGCGTCCCACAGACTGAAGACAAACTGGTCGATTGTGGGAGAGTTGATGCTGAGGGACTCAAGCTGATTAACGGATGCAAGTAGACCATCGAATATGGTAAAAAGCAAAAGGGGGAGAGATTGTGTTCGGATATATATATATGTTTATTTATATAGCGCCTATACACAAAGTGTTTCCATGAAAGTGAAATTAACTATCGTACTCGGCCTGACGATATTTCACATAGTGCAAGAGCTACAACACAGATAGGACGGAAATGGGAAACAGACAGGCGACACCGTACTAGGCCTGACTACATTTCTGGTAGAGCCGGAGATTAACAAGAGGTGAGGAGAGGGGGGGGTGAGGGAGAAAGGAGGGAAGAGGAACAAAACAAGCGGAGAAAGCAGAATAATAATAATATATATATATATATATATATCAGTGAAAAAAATTAGTTAAAGGGACATTATGTTTAAGTTGCGCTACTAAAAACCTATGAAATTCAGTAAAAAAAAAAAACATTAAAGGGACGTTATGGTTCCAAGTAAAACCGAAAAACCCATGAAATTCACCGGTTATGGTAAGCTAAGCAACCATAACTCGCGCCACCACCGTGCACTGCTAATACTAATAAGAGGACATCACTGATGACATCACATGTCTGGCTCCCTCTTTTTTCATTTACTGACATATCTAGGCCAGTAACAGTCAGGAACTAAAAATTCATATACTCATAATTCATATTCAAGTACTATATTTGTAGAGTTATACTTCAAATATGTTCTTACAGTAATTCACTTGGGGTTCACTCACAGCATATGAAACATATACATGGGGAAAACACAGATTTGGAAAACAGCAATGCTTTGTGTGCATAAAGATAATCAGTAAGGTTATCAACACTTTCTTATAGTTTGGCTTTTTTTTTTAATTACTTTACTTTCCTGGATATGTTCATATTTGTATACATTGTATGCACACTACTCTCCTTAGGGTCCAGTCACATATGATAGTTATACATAACGAAGTAGTAGCTTTGAAGCAGAGCGATAATTTCTGTGTATAAAGTTAATCAGTTGGGGCATGAAGATTGGCTGGTAATACGGTTTACTTCATTTTCCATCTATATGCTCATATTTGTATGTTGTGTTGTTATTTGTGTTTTGTTTCGAATAATGAAATTATGTAGTGGGTTTATTAGCTAGTTATTAAATGTTGCACAGTAGACAAAACTGTAATAAAAAGCATTTATTTCACTATTCAACATGGTAAGATTAATAATATTGTACATCCATCATGTATGTTGCACACAATGCCTATGTTTCTACATGAGTAGCTTAGTATACTGGAAAGAAACTGATAATAGAATGGTATTCGTATCAATGCATTACTTAATGCACTACGTAGCTCATATTTATTCCAATAATCCTTCACACTTTATCAACATTACTATAAGAATCCCTTGTACAGACTTTTCAACAAAATTTATTTCACATGTGATGTCATCAGTGAAGTCCGTAATTAACCAAATGGGAGTGTCCTAATAACACCCCCGTTGTTCGTAATGTGCGCAACCAGAATTAATATATCCGTAGAACACATATCCTGTCTGCCTGTCCGCAAAGTTTTGACGCACATTTATTTTATTCGGGGACTTCAACATTGTTCGTAGAACACCCGCGCACATGTGCATCACACACTTGGGTCCTACGAACATCATGGCTCTCTGCAACTGTCCGCCGCACGTGTCGCACTTTTAATTAATTCGGAGACCCGAACACTGTCCGTAGAACACCCGCACGCATGCGCGCAACTGTCACTGCGCATTTGGTGTCCTGAGAACAGCCGTCTCATTTGCGAACGTGTCCGTGACGTCATCATGTGACCACACCCACGCTGAGCGTGTGTCCTTATTTGCGGTCAATGTCCGGGCCCCCGAACATTTAAAAAGTGTTTTTTTGAGCAATCCAAGGTATTTTACAGTATAAGTTAACCATTGCACATGTCCCAGACAATGTCTGTTACGCTCACCTGGTATTCACAGGGACGCCACCCAGCCGTATGCACAATGGTATCCTTCTCTGCAGTTCCCAGATGTGGTGAGTGGGGGAGGTTCTGCCTGTAATACAGGAGGGCTATGTTCAAGACTGGCCAACTGGGGTAATTAGCCTCCCACCACCCCGTATGCCTTCCGCCCCTCTGGGGCCTCTCCTCACCTTATTGTTGATTCAGGTGTGCTCTCTGTCCTGCCTTCTTGGCAGGGGCGCGTTGTCCTTTGTGGGCAGATGCGATCTAGTTACTTCACTGATGCCGGCCCGTTTGAAGTCTTTCAGGTAGGTCTTATTGCTGTTGTATATTGTTGTTATTCCTGCATGCCTTTCTTGGTTTAATGTCTCTTTCTCTTCCTTAGATGTGCAGAAGTCCAGTGTGGTGCATTGGCTGAATTGGGTCTCGCCAGTAAATGATGCCGTGTAATGAGCGCTATGATGCGTTAAGTAGGCGATATGCGCAGCGCAGTGTTGCTTTGCCAACCTCTTTTCTTTTCCCATAGATCGCGGTGTTCACCCAGGGTGTGGAATTCCGAGGCGATGCTGGTCGAGGGGCGACCTGCTAGGTAAGCTTTTCAGCACAGTTTGTTATGTTGTAATGTCTCTAATACCTTGTTTCTTTCCTTTTTTCAGATCTGTCGGTCCGGGAGACGCGTTGATCCTAGGAAGCTGTTCGCAGGAGCTGTGGGCAGCTAAAGATGAAAATTGCAGGTAAGATGCTGCTACTAACAATGTTCCTTTTGTCTCCTTACAGGTGCTGTTTCTCCGAGGTTCGCGGGTATAGCTGGACACGGTGAACATCACGTTGCAAGATTGCAAAGTAACGCGAAGCGTGTAATCCAAGTCGGGTGTGGTTTAAATAGTTTCAAGAAAGTAGTCCAGGTAAAGTAGTCCCTAGGCTACCACACCTAAAACACTATACCGCATAGCTTGGTTCCAAGGAGCCAAGCTATGTGGATGCCTCCATGTTGGCTGGCAGTTTCAAAATAAAGTAATTCCCCAAGCACATGTCATCATTGTGTATGAGTCTGGCGCCATAGGCACCAGGACTGGCTCCAAGAGGGCCTAGGAAGTGGATGCCAAGGCTTATTGGAGACCCGAGCCAAGACCTCTCCTGGCCCGTGGGCTTGCCAGAGGGGTTTTCGGATGTGGGTCGTGACATGTCCCTGCAAATCTACATATTTTTTGGAACTTTTTGAGCCCGTTCTTGGTGTTCGAATTGTTCGGGGGTGGCGCGGGCATCCGCGAAGTGCTCCCCAGCACCCCTATAAAAGGCCACACCCCAGAGCTGATCCTCATTCTGCTTTTGGATTTCCAGGATTTACAACAGGACAATTGTGCAGGTTGCTGTTCCCGGTTCCTAGTTTCTGGTTATTAACCTTCCAGATGGCATCCCAAATTGCTTCTGCTGCTACTGCCTCTGCATCAGCACCCCCACCACTTCCCCAAGGGCCTGCAGAGGGGAACAGGAGTGAGGCTGCAGAGGAGACGGATGAAGAGGAAGGATGAGGTAGTGGAAGTCCCTACTACTAGCACTCATCGCGAGTCTTGGGTGTGGCGGTTACTTACCACCGTTGATGGAAAGTCAAGAGCTAATGCAAACAAGGTGATCTGCGCTCAGTGCCACATGGGGCCGAGTCGTGGCAAGCCTGGTTCCTATAGCTTTGGTACTACATCAATGAAGCTACACCTAAAGTCATTCCACAGTGGGGCTATTCGTAAGGTTGTACCTTGCAACAAAAGTAGTAGGTGGAGTTCCTCTGCAGCATCCTCCGTTTCCACTCCTGTCACCACAAAAGACACTCCTGTGGGACAGTGCATCCCTCCAACTGCCTCACAGGCCATTCATGATGTTGTTGACCCTTACCTTTCGAGGGTCACAATATTGTGCATGCACTGCGACGCAGTACTTTGCAGGGGGGAGAACCTTCGGACTGCTTTCGAGACTGCGGTCAACGAGCATTAGAAGGTCTGCGCCCTACCTGAATAAGGCCCACCCTACATCTTCCTCTCTCCACTTGCCCTTTCTTATCCCCGTGGTTGGTGTTCCTTCCTTACCCTCGTTTGTTTGTGTGTTGTGTTTAAAAAAAACAAAAGGCTCTTTTCACAGCCGCCTTTCACAGTTGAAAAACAGAAGTGACAAATAAATAGTGCAGGGCCCTGTGCATTTTAGAAGTCTGCGGACATCTAAAATCTGTGCAGTGCTGCCCTGTCACAACCATTGCACCTTTCTCTGGGAGGAAGTGGTAGCTCTGAAATTAGCCTTTTTGTGGTGTTTTTTTGTGTCTCAAAAACTTCAACTGCTCAACACCTACTGCAAAATGGATTGCTGCAATTCCAAAAAAGGTTGCAATGCATTTTGTATATTTCACAGAAAAATCTGATTGCCGGCATAAGTAAGATGTACTCCATCTCTGCGGAAAATGTGTGTGCTACAAAACAATGTTTTCATTCTGAAAAGAGGACATACCAACATCTCTAAAAAAGGCACGAACAGCCTTGTTAACATTGTGCCTTGCTTTCTCCATTTGTGGACCAAATGAAAAAGAACGCAGCCACATTTGTCTCTGCGCAATACGGGAAAAACTTAATCGAGTTTGGATACATGTCCATGACTTTCCCAAGTCCTTCTTTCATTGCAAATTGCAAAGAAATTCCAGACACATGTCCTAAACTGTGAATAATAATGATGTCTGGATGACGCTGTGTCACCAAAGAAGCACAGTGAGGTACCAAATCCACCCACTTCATTCCACGCACTCCATGCCAGTGCACTTCCACATGAGCGAATCCAAGATGTGCAGCCACTCCACAGCGATCTGCATGCACCTCCAACCAATTTATCCACGAATCTCCCAAATCCAAACAATCCAAACAATCTGCTTTCTGAAACAAACAGCCATAGCTATCTGCTCTTCTCTCAGGAAAAACACCTACGGACAAACTCTCCTTACACAACGCACCCAGTAAACCTTATTGACCAATCCCTTCTCTGCTCAGTCTCATTTGCATGTCTCTCAACCCCAAAATCCCTGTATGTAATATGCGCTGTCGCGATCAACCGCGCTGTCTGCGGACAAATTGAAAAAATCTGAGCGTGGGGAATGAAAATTTAAATAGTGTGCCCCATTTCCCCTTTGAGGTTGGCTCTGAAAAGGGCCTTTTTTTTTTTTAGCAGATGCTTCAAAAACACCTTTTATTTTTCTTATTTTCCTCCAAAAATCTTCACATTAGCTTCTCCAAAGCAACCCTCATGTTCCAATACAGCATGATATTTCCCATAAAAGATAAAGAAATGCCATCTTCTTTAAAATAAGCAACATTGCCAGAATCAATATTCTCATTATTACAAAAGAACATACCAGCTCTAAGCATGAAAGCAAACATGCCTCAGTTGATTGAGGACCTAGCAATATTTTGCTCAGGACAAAAAACACAACTATTGTCCCATACTGCTCTAGGTAACAAAGCAGAAAAAATAACCTTGGCATTTGGAAGGACTTTCATGATTGCCTGAACCAAGTTTTGCAGATCTTGAAACAAAGTAGGGGCACTGACATAGCCCAAAAGCACAGCACCAAAGTGTAGGACAACTACATGTGGACTATGAAACCTAGCCATATCCTTACAAACTACTAGAATTGCCTGAAAATTCAAATCAGGCACAATGCTCCACACCACATCCACTCCTTGTGTCAAAATGGTTAGCCACATTCCTAGATTTAGCATACTGCTCCAAACCACAAAAACATATCTCCAACCACCAAAACCCTGACTTTCTGCACCTCCGCCATCTAAACTACACACAGCCCCTCTCAATACGAAGAAGAACCTCAACACCTGCTTGGCTAATCGTCAAAATACACTCACACTTCATGTTCGGAAACCCCGGATGTGGCATGTCCTGTCTGCGAACAACCGCGCTGTCCGTGGGGCGCGTAAGTAACACTGGGGCAACCCTTCTACCCTTTACACTACACTCTCTGCACCACTTCCTCATTGGCTACTGTTAAGCAGTCACAATCATCCACCAATCACATCCAAGAACTCTACATCTAACTCTCATCACAGATCAGCACTTTAGATATACTATTGATCACTCAGTACAATTCGGCAGTGACTGTATAGGACCTACAGCAACAACTACTATAAGACCCCAAGATTTCTACTTGCAAATTCATGCACATCCACATGTATTAACACAGACTACAGGTATGAATATTTTCTACACAGTACATTGTACACCTCTTCTAATACTACATCCCTGGAGCATAGCTCAGCGGCAATGTGCGCACCTTGAAAGCAAAACGGCATGAAGCAACACAGATTCGATCCCAGGGTCCGTGCTTAGAAATCTCTGGGTGTTTAAGCGTGTTATAAATAGGCAACTAAGACAAAATAATTACGCAATTAAAAAACAAACAATTTCTGTATCAGCACCTCGATGCCACGGGCTGTGTAAGCGCTTTAAAAATGTAAAATAAAATAAATAGAAATATGAACAGAGTAACTGCCACTTACCCTATATAAACTGTAAAATGAACTTACTGTCATTTCTCCCATCTGCTATGATGAACTGTCAATTGCAAACACTTCAGCTTTCCAAATTTTTGTTTACACACACACATCTATCTAAAAAAATATTGTTTCATATTATAAGATGGGGAAAATAACAGTATAATTATGAAAAAGACTGTCCAGTGTATTATAAAATTACACGCAGCCAGGATGAGTACATACATCTTCATTCAAGCACACACACAGACAATATTAGAAAGGCTCCCAGATCAAACAACACCACTGCCTCTATATGAAATCTTTCTGCTTTATTTCCCACACCTTCACAAAGCCATACATTGAATACTTTTATGTATAATCCCTGCCATTTACCCTGTAAAAATAGTAAAAAGATGCATATGATTATTTCTTCTCTCTCTTAACATCCATTAACATAACATTAAAAAAACAAGCATGCTCTATACGTTTACTATTATACTCATTTGAAAAACATATTCAACTAACAGATTCTAAATAAAATATAATGGATGCACATAGGCAAAGGAAAGTGCAAAACAATGTCTACCTTAACAAAAGTGCTATAAACATGCATATTAACTAACTTCTTTCTTTTACCATTTCAGTGAAGACCACTCTCCTGAAAAGCAGCAGCGTCTGAAGCAGGAACAAGGACTTCGAAGAAACCCACTCTTTCCATACAAAAAAGTAAGTACAAAACTAACAAAGCTCCGTTACTAAAACACAATAGCATTTTAGTATTGTAGAAGAAACAAATATATGAACCCTTTACCATTAGATGTAGTATTAGTGCTTCCCCTTACGAGTTGCATCCTTTATATTGTCAACTGAAGCCCAATATAGTAACGCACAAATACAAGAATAGTCTTCCCAACTTGATGTAGCTGCCCATTGCACAATCACACACCTCCACAATCATACTTACCTCAGACACTCATACACTGCACAACAGCCCAACCCACACTTTCTTTTTTCCCCCCCAACAGACCCCAAAGAATGCCTACCAAAAAGCAACTCCGTAGAAAGCAATGCAGAAGTAGAGCAAATCACAATAAAAGTGCCCAAAATAAGCATCCATCTCTAGCAGATTGTGTATACAAAGTTCAAACAAAGCAGCTAATAGTCATTAAGTGAAACAAAACAAGCTTCCAGAACAGAAACTTTCCCTCCTCTATCAAAATATAAAACCAAACAGAAAGTGATTAACAAGACTTCAGCTACCACTACTGCTAACGCTGCACCTATAAATCCTGATGTATAGGCAAGTAAGCATACAAAAAAAAAAGTTTTACAAAAAATGTTCTGCCACAGAGTCCTTCAGAACCTTTTAAAAACAGGACAGTAATCATGCACAACCCTTAAAACCTACCGTAGAAAATGAATCGTAGAAGCTCTCGTAGACAGTGCAATCCTTCTCAATAGGAAGTTATTTTAGTTTTAGACAGGATAAAACCACTAACAAAACTAACTACTAAACTACAAAAGACTTCTCATGAACGGAATATCAACAAAAATAGCTTCTTAAACATCTGTGGAGGTGAATGGAGTCACACCACGGCAACAGAACCATATTTGAATGAAGAATCATATAAACAAAAGCAAACAAACCCAATTGCCATACATAGCAGTGGACGAGGGTATTAACAACTTAACACCATTATGGAACAAGAAACTCTGCTCACAAAATATCCCCAGAAAACTCAGTATCACCTCCCCATTCTACTCAACCAAAACGTCCAGTCTACAAATGGCTGTGCACATTAATGTGTAACATTGCCAAAAAATCTTTCAAATCTTTACGCCAGCTCTGCAATCAGTATGTAAAGAGCAAAGACAAAATCAAAATGAAACTACTACAAAATATGGATGCCTGTCCAGTGCGCAAATACACAGTACTCCAAAGACATTCATTAGCCTGCATTTCAGGACCTATTTGCAAAAGCACCTTCCATCATATCAAAATGATATCAATGCAATCATTCAACTATAAGAAATCTAGTCCAAAAACTCTACTATGCTAAAAGCCCTGCTTTAGCACTAGCCAATTTAAATAAAAATCTTCTACATGGTACATGCAACTACTCGAAGAAATAGAGCATATCCAGAGAAAATATTTTGGAATTGAAAGCCACTTACAAAATGAAATAGATGTACAACCAACTAGCAACTACTGTACAAATAGTAACCTTCTATTAAACACATACAAAAAAGAAATACTAAAGTTTAAAAGTACCACCGCTGAGTACCAAACCATGTGTGTGTGTGTTGCCGCAGGACTTCTTATAAAAGTACCACAAAAACAATAGACATAATGTACAAAATAGAAGACAATGAACATTCGAAATGGTTCCATTAGCTCTCTAGCTTATAGCAGAAAACAAATACACCATTACGGATACCTTAATACTTTGCAGTTACTGCACTGCACAACTTGACAACAACCAAACATCTTCACGTGCCATCACAAACAACTTGGAATTATTCCCACTAACAAAACCCCTGCAACAACTAAATTTATATGAGAGCATCATAATTCAAACAGTGCACGCATTTCAAGCAATAAGCCTCTAACCAAAAACAGCAAAATTACCTCCCTCTGAATTAGTCAAAGGCATTTGTGGCAAAGTAGTTTATTTACCATTAGATCTCAAAGAAAATGTATACACTCTCGGAGTGCAACGGACAATAGATCAATCTTTAATTGTCTTAGTAAATGGTGTACCTACAAAAGACTAAACAAATTGGCAACAACTCGTGGACTTACATAAAGTTAGACAAGCACTGCAATATCTAAAAAACAACAATGAATACTACAAAGAAGTTAATATTGAAGAAAACCTGAGAGAAACCATTGAAATAATTCAAGAGTCACCAGAAACTGGTCAATTTGAACTTTTAAATCCTGCTACAAAATCCAATATTTTACATTCTAAAGACACGATAGATGATGCACTGGAAACGTATCAAATGCGACGAGCCAAAGAATCTCCAATCAGCATGTGGGAAAAAAGTATAGAAGCACAGGCCTTTTCTCTACTCTTTCCTAATGGTGGAAAAGGAGGAAGATACGATGATAGACCCACACAGATAACAGCATCAGAATATTGCTCTCTACGAATGTATTCTGACGACCCCAGATTCAGACAAAACGTGGAATACATATTCCATCTTCTCTTTGAAAGTGAACTAGCAACTCTATGCTACGGAGTTGCACACACATTAAAATCAGGTACCCATTTTCAAAATATGTCAGTTATGCAATTATTACAAAAAGTGCAAGAAAAAGATGAGGTTTCACACTCAAGTATTACAAATCTTTTAGCAAACATGCGTGGTACAAAAGAATACTGGTTCCGATGTCACAGAGATGTACGCTGTTATGATAAGAAACCTTGGCCCACCCACTTGGTTGGTTACATTAAGTTGCGCAGAATATGCATGGGAAGATTTACACAATTTCCTACATATAGCAAACAAGAATAAAACAAACAGATATAAAAACACCAGTAGAACTCTGCTTTCTAGATCCTGTAAATGTATCAAGATTTTCCATCATCACTTCATTGCTATGCTACACTTTATTTGTAATAAGACTGTTCTCCCCTCAGAGAAGTTAAACACTTCTTTTGGAGAAAAGAATACCAAGCCAGAGGTGCACCACACATCCACATGCTATTATGGATTAAAGATGCCCCTAAATTTGGTCAGGACAGTAATGCCACTGTTCTGCAGTTCATCCAAAAATATGTCACTTTTAAAATCCCATCACAAACACATAGTGACCTTCATGCACAAATTTTACAATTTAAAGACACAAATGTGGGAAATAACTACACCAAATGCTGCTTTGGTTTCCCTAGACCAGTTTCAGCAACAGGTCAAGTAAACAACTTCAAGTCTTCAGTCAGGCATAGTGTCAAAGGTAAATCACCTAAGAGCACACATTACATAAAAAGAACAGAAGAATCAAAATACAACAATGATTACAATGCAATCATTGCCCTTCTATGGAATGCAAACAAAGGTGTGCAGTACATTGCAGACAATTCCACTGAAGTTGCACAATATGTCACAGCCTACTTAAACAAAGCAGAGAAAACAGAGCTTCAGGTCCTCTGGGATGACATATCATCTGACAAAACACGATCACAGAAATTGTACACCTTAGGCATAACAATGCTCTCTCATAGAGAATGTGGCTGCTATGAAGCTGCAGACCGTTTAACTGGTACTGCCTTGTATGGAAAATCTGACAATATAGTATGGCTAAGTCTTGGTCCTGCTAAATCTAGAAAAAGAGTTCTCAAATCATATGAGGACATAGAAACAATAGCCAAAAATGATCCCAACAGCCAAGACATTTTGAAAAACAATTTACTAGACACATACTACCCAAACAGGAGTACCACTTTGGAAACCATGCGTCTCTACCACGTAGCCCAAAACTTCACATACAAAAATAATGTTAAACCAGATGAAAAGAAAGGTAGATACAGAGTGGTAAATTGTGAAGGCAGCTTAGTGAAACTTACCAAACGCAGCTTAATCCTATCAAATTGTCATTAAAAACTCCTCAACATAAAGAACTGTATTACATGTCCCTGCTACAACTTTTTAAACCATGGAGAAAAGACGAGTTACTGGATACATATGACTCCTATGAAGACGCTTTCAAAGCAAATGAAAGCACAATAACAGACGTAAACTTTACACAGTACCAAACAATGTTGCACAATGAACAGCAACACGAAGAAGAACTCCAGGCCCAACTACAAGTGGGCATGCCCGACAGTAGTCAACCTTCTGTAACAGGAAGCCAAGAACCACTTGGACAGCCACTAATAGAAAATGAGGCAGAATTAGCAATGATAGAAGTAGAAAACACCATATGTCAGTATGAACAAGCTACAGAAGACTTCGCCGTACTAAAATCACAACGGAACAATGAGCAGCATAGCATTTTCCAAGAAATAAAACAAAGTGAACATGGTGTGGAACATGAAAATAAACACTGTACCTGCCAAGACTACAAACCTATACTGCTATACGTGAGTGGTGAAGCTGGTTCAGGCAAAACATTCTTAATCAAAATCAGCATGTTCCTTCAACAATTGACAAACAACAAACTGTCAGCTGTTGTAACTGCCCCCACAGGTTTAGCTGCCTACAACATAGGCAGTGTCACTTTACACCGATTACTACTCCTTCCAGTAGAACACCAAAACAAATTAGAATATTACACACTTTCCAAAGAAGCTGCAATGGAACTACGCAGAGTTTTCAAACAAATGAAAATGCTGCTAATAGAGGAGGTGAGCATGGTCTCCAACCTAATGTTGGCTTTGATTCACCTCAGATTACAAGAGGTCCTCAAAACAGACTATGAACAGCTCTTTGGAGGAAAACGCATTATTGTTTTCAGAGATCTTCTTCAATTGACACCAGTGAAAGCTGATACTATTTTAAAAACCTTAGGGCACAAACTGTGCCATAAAACTCTTAGCACCGTAGGAAATGTCAACCTTTGGCAACATTTCTAATACAGAGAATTAACAAAAAACATGCGCCAGTCTGCAGACCTCACATACACCAACATTTTAAAAAGTATTAGGGTTGGTGTACTATCTCAAAAAGCACAAGCAATATTAAAAACCAGGCACATCCATGCACTCTATGGCCATAACTCGTGCTACTGATGTCATGGAACAATTAGCACACACAAACGTCAATTGTATGTCCTTGATGCCAACTCTTGCAAGCTGTTCAAAATTCAATGAAACAATGTTGAAAAAAGAAATGCAACCAATAATTGAAATTTGCTCCACAGATAAACTGGACGTACATGGTATGACACTACCCATGTGTCAACAAGCCACAACAAGACTAAATACCCTAGAAAACTATCTCCAACACAGCTGGTTTGGAGAAAATATTAAAATTATCTTTAAACTTTAGAGTATTGCTTAAACGTAACCTTGAAGTGGAGAAAGGACTAGTTAATGGAGCACTTGGTACAGTTGTTGGCTTTCAAACATACCCACATGACAACAACATTCAATTTGTCAATATTATCTTTGACAAACTATCAGAAGTTAAAAGGATAGGACGCTCAACAGCCCGCTTCCTTCTTTTCAAAGACATGTATGTACGCAGAGAACAATTTTCACTAACTCTAGCATACGCAGGTACCATTCACAAAGTCTTACCCTAGATAAAGCATTAAGAGATATTGGTAGCACAGTCTTTAAAGAAGGCATGAGCTATGTAGCACTATCACGCTTAAGTACACTTGACGGGCTATTTCTAATCAGCTTTGATGCAAGTAAATGCAGATATTCCTTGTATTCTAGAATACAATAGGCTGCGTTCACTCCACACCCCTCCCCATCTAAAAACCTATCCTGTTCCAAAAAAAGCAAAACCTTGTAAAAGAAAACTACTTCAAACTGAAACGATATACAGGATATCACTACAATTCCTCCAAAGAAAAAAAAAAGAAACTAATACTTCAAGTACCACAACGAAAGAAGAAACTACTGGTCAAAGTAACGCAACTACTTCTTCAAAGAAGCAAAACACTCCGAACAAATGACTTCGACACAGAATTGTCAGGTCCATTCAAATTTTCAAATATAACTGCTGTAAATTGCTACGCAAATGTAGCAATAAATATTCTATTCCAATTGCCACCAATTATTGAGAACATTTACACAGTACAGACCAATTGTGTTTGCAAATGTTAGTCCTCCATAGAAATGCAACCAACAATCCTGACAACACTTACAGTGTTCATGGAATAAGACAAGAATTGGACTACTGTGCTGGAATTGTCAAATTCATAAACTCACAAGAAGATCCACAAGAATTTCTAATGTACTTACTACAAGTACTGGAAAACAAGAACATACCTATAAATGAAGTCTTTCAGATTTCATACGTGTGGAAACATGCATGCACTCTCTGCAACCATGTGACACAGGAAGAAGTCCCTAATGAACGCTTTGTGTATGTATCCATACCCAACTGTGAATCCATTCCATTTCAGCAACTTGCACAAAATGCAAACCATGGCAGATTACGTACTACCTGCAATTCAGATAATCGCTCCACCTTACAAATACAGACACATAGTAAATGCATAATAGTAATGCTTTTACGTTACAATGCAGATGGTACAAAAACAACTGTAAGCTGACTGGATTCACACATGGTCAAGTATCACTTGGTAAGAAAACCTTCACAACAATAGGTATAATCTAACATGCAGGAGCCACATCCAATACAGGTCACTGCACTGCATATATAAAAAAAAGAATTGTGGATGGTTCGAATGTAATGATAGTACCATTACTCTAAAGCGGGGCTTGCCAGCAAATCTTGTAAACGCTTACTTAATATTCTTAAAACCAAAATTGAATACGTAATCTGTGTATGAACATAAGCAAAAATTCAACTTCAACACTGTGCACAGTTAAAGTACGCCAGCATTTAACTAACTGCCCCAAGATTCTGCAACAAGCAAACACATAAATAAATACCACTAAAATCAAACAAGGAATATACGGTTAGAATACGCCAACAGGTACCCAACTGCCCCAAAAAATCTGCAACAACCCAACAGATAGATGAATAGCATAAAAGTAGAAATAAACAATTAGAATACACCAGCAGGCATCTAATTGGCCCAAAAAGCTGCAACAAACCAAAGATAGAAGATTAGCAAGAAACAAGAAATAAACAGTAAAACAATGAAAGAAATATATTGTACCACAACAGTTTTTTTTAGTCCAGCATGCATTTTATTTTCCACAGACCCAATGATTTAGAAAACAAAGTAATTGAGCAAATTGCACAGTACACTGGTTTGAACTATAGTACTTGTAAACTACCTGCTCTAACATATGATCTTTTCTTTTATCACAGAGATCGAAAAAGTATATCTGGTCCAGTTACCCATGTCATGAAAAAACTGCATACAACCACAAAAAACTGAACCAGTAAGTATACAATAAATAAACTCAAACACTGCACTCCTTGTTACAAACTCCACAACTTCACATACAAACTCTACAAATGAAACAGTACACAAACTTGAGTTGTGGATATTTGATGGGTGTTTGATTCTATGGGTGTGTTATGCTGCGGTGGCTGTGGCCAGTGCCTACAGTATTGGGGGAATGGCCTTCGGCCATGCACCCCAAGACTCTAGGCCCTGGCCACAACCACCGCAGCATAGCACACCTATAATACCAAATATTTTGACTGTGGTATGTAAGCTGCTTATAGGGCATATTAACTACAATCAATCCTCTACTAACAACCCAAAACCAACGTCATACTAAAGTAAAATAGGCAGTAGTGCAATTATGATGTCCGCGGACAACCACGGACATGGCGAACGCATCAGGGGCACCTGCCACCTAAACAAATACAGTATTTGACCCATCTCTTACTCCCCAACCCTCCCCAAGCACTTCTGTACACCAACACACTGCCCAAAATTGCATTTTGCCTCTGTTCACTGCTGTGCCGTCGACGGATCCAAGATGGCGGGCGCATTGAAACAATGTGATGAACCTCACGCCTCATCCCAGTCAATCAGAGAACACGTTGCGTGTTCGCAGACATGATGCAAGCCAATTAGCCAATCGGTGTCCTGTCCGCAAAGCGAACAGGGAAGTGTGTCTGCAGAGCCGACAGATATCACACATTTTTTTGCCTTACGTTTTGGCCATTTAAAAAATACTGGATGGATTAACACCAATACACAGCTTTCTGTGGTATTTTGATTTCGACTGTTCTTATAAACGTTGCCATTTACACATGTTAGCAGCAAGGAGCCAGAAAATAAGCCATCCCCCCCACTATTCCCATTATTCCTATTAATCCAAAAACCCCATTGCATTCTGATATTAAAAGACATTTTCCAGAGTAAAGAGAGATGCGGAGGAAGATAATGAGAGCATAAACACATACTTATATAAATCAGCTCATTTAGCAAATAACTTATGGTACCAGCCAATGAAAGAAGCGGAACTTGAGAACATCGGAAGAGAGCTGTTTTGTGTGCTCATTAATATCGTATGCCATGAATGCAGCAAGAACATTTATTGCAAGAGAAATGTCCCCACAGGATCCAAAATGTCTCAGTCCTTTAGCAGCATGCACCACGAGAGGACAGTTTGAAGGGAAGTGGGCAACTTTAAGATGGTGATCAAGACAGACTTTTCCATACAAAGATACATATGTGAAGACAAAATGAATGGAGAGTGGATTGGGGTGGACAAAAAACGTATGTATCCATCCCAAATTGGAGAGAAGATACAAACTGTTCACATGAAGAGAATGAATTGCTCAGACATGACTGAAAAATCAGGAGAGGCAGGATGTTGGGAAAGAGCACAGCTGTTAGTGTAGAAGCATCTAGCTACCGGAAATGGATGCGAAGACAGACTAATATTGTGCCCTGCACATCTATTGAAGAAAGACACAGTCGACAGAGTGCAAAAGGTAGATGATGAATGCCTGGAATCATGGGCCAAGTATGCAAAACTACTAACCTGGGTTGACAACGAAGCAGGACCATTGCATATACTACAATGGAAGAACCTAACAACCTGCTTCAAGAATGATGGTAAGGTCTATGTTGGAAGGAACAAAGGTTGCAGAGAAACAATTGAAGTGCCAGGAATGAATGGAGGAACAGCAGTTCTGATGGATCGATGTTGGGTCTGCAGATCCAGAAACTACATGCAGTTGCCTAAAAATTGGGGGGCGGAGTGTGCTTCATTGTAAGTGTGCACGTCCCAGAGTTGGGGATTTCACAAATTGACCTCCACATCGAGGATTTCCCAAAAATGAATGAATATAACAGAAGGAAGAGATCATTTCATCTTCGCCTACTGAAAAGACAATTATTTCTCGTTGAAATTAATTAAGGCTTATGAAGACATTCCTGATGAGCACAAGTTATTCAGCAAGACTGCCATTATAATGACATCTATATTCATACCAGGACTTCAAGCTGCAGTAAACGCCAAGTAGTTGCAGATCACTAGATAGGAATTTCTGCAAACGATCAATGCAGCAATAAAATGATTCAATGCCAAGAGTTGAGACCCATCAGGCTGATGAATCTCCAGAACAGGTATGTTCTGGCTCTGATAGCAGCAATGCAAGGAGGCGTTTATGCCAAGTTTAGGCCTTCTAGCTGTACATTTATACCATCTCATGATGGAGACAATGAACCCTTGACAGAGGCAATAACAGTGTTAACTATCCTGCATAAAAAATGGAAGACTAAGCGGATGAGACGGCAGGAGATGATCAGTTCTCATCCCTGTTTTCATGGATTCCATCTTGGTTAGCAAATGCTTTCAAACTACTTGGAGCAATACTAGTGTTGGTGCTGCTAGGATTCAGTCTCTTAAGGATCATCTTGGGACAATGCCAGAAAACAGCCAAAAAAGCTATTGGGATGAAGATAATGGTTGAAGCCAACAGCGGCACTGGAGAGAAAACGCAGCCTGAAAAAAGCACTCGAGAAAATATCAAGAAATATTCTCTTCCACCCCCAGTAACCAGGTTCTACTATCCCCAAGATGGGAAGAGATATGTAGGACGATGGACATTCTGTTCACCAGCAGGAGATTGTCACCACATGACCTTGGGTGTGGGGGAACACAACGAATAGGGGTCACCTGAGGAGGACGGCGGGGGGGAGTGACAAAAATATGGGTCCCGAAGAAAATATGATGAGATGGTGGAATAAAATGAAGCAGGAATTGCGGAAGAAGAGGAAAAGAAGAGGATGGTCCAATTTTCGACCAAAGGGGGGGGAATGTTGAGAAGCAGGCGGAGGCATCTTCTCTAGTCCGTGCCTCTTCACTACCGTTCTAGTCCGTGCCACTTCACTACTGTCCTATTGGAGTAGCAGACAAAGGGCTACCATTTGGAATTCATGCACAAGTTTATGCGAAAGGTCCATACCACACTGATACGAAAGACCATGTGCACTCAGACAGCCATTAAGGATGTCAATTGTCTAAATGCAAGGAAGCGGCTCCGAGAATCATGGATGAACTCAAAACAAGTCTGATGACAGCAATATGTCAAAGAAGATGTATAAGTCCAAGTCAAAATAATATGAAAATACTTAAAGACGGATGATGTAACAGAAGCACTAAGAGAAACAGGTATCAAAAGATGAAATTCTTGTGAAAACAAAAAGATGAAGTAACGTGCTGACCAATAACTAATATGCTGCAATGCAAGGTAGAAGCATATAGAAGCTTGCTAAAAAGATATATATAACGTTTAGGACAGACATTGGAAGAAAATGGACCACTCCTGTTGAAGAATAAACCCAGATACCTCAAAGACAAGCCTAGGATTGCAAAATGAAGAATTGATGAAGAAGCCGTTTTCATGTGCAGAATAAGGGAGTACGTTGGTCTGAAGTTAAGGAGGCTATTTCAAGAGATGGGCGCAAGGCACAGAGATGGGCGAATGAATAGACCACGTGCACAAGACATATTTCTGCTATGATTGGAAGGGCCAGGACATTTGCTGATGACAGGTAATCCCAGTCCTTCTGAACTCCTCTGCACACTTATCTACGTACCGACTGTACATATTGTAAATATGTTAAATTATGTATAATTGTATTCTACGGGCTCCTGTAATCTTCTGCCCCTATTATGTATGCGAAGAAAATGTCTAATTTCATGTGTTGTCCAGAGCCCAGATAACTACGGTTTCGGCACGCTCTACAAATGCCAAATAAATAAAATGTATTGAACCACCACCAAGGCAAAAGCCTATGCGAGATCGAGTCAGCAAGTCTCTAAAGGTCAAAGACGGTAATGACACTCTGGTTAATGAAATCAAATAGCAGAAATTGAGAGACAGAAATTGACACAATCATGGTCTCCCGACACGTGATGACGAACTTAAAACAAATGCTATTCATTAGAGCTTCGAGTTAAGATAGTGGTATGCTCGCACTCCCTCGAATATCTCAGAACACTGAGCAGACTACAAGGTCAACTACAAATGACAGACCTTGGCTGAGGATCAGGTCGATGACATACGATGGACTAATTGATAAAACAAAGAACAAGCTGACGCAGCTTGTGGTTTCACTTTGGGCTCGTTTTAGCAGCACGTGAACAATGTCCAAGGATGGATTGGGTTGCCAACCAATCAAAAGGCCTGCCATGTACTTTCATAAACAATGTTGCTGTTATTAGTCTGCTGCCATATTCTCTGCTATAATCAGTATTTGACGTGTGTAGAAGCAGCTCAGGGAGTGTCCTACAGACAAAGGGCAACCAATGAGATATTAACACTAATATTATATTATTCTATAAGTAGAAATGTTCCCCTAATAATCCAATCCCTCCCGGCGTTAAGTTTTTGTGAAATGCCACATAGGATGTCATAAATGATGTACGTAACACTATATAAACTCTGTGCAAGTAAACCTTGGTGTGAAACATCGAGCCTCTACTTTGATATTACCTGCTTTCTTTCATTGAGATTAAAACAGTATTTTACCATCTTCCGTTGGTCTGTCCGATTATTTGGTCTGTGATCATTATTGGTAAGCTCATCCAGCACAAAGAAGACGCTTCAAGGTGCTAGAGCACAAGTGAAATTGGAAGGAATGGAGTATGAGGCATAACATGAACATCTGCGATTATTTGAAAGAACTAGTATGCAGTAGGAGGAAAAGTCTAGCTTCTACAAACTGCACGTACCTTCTTACGGCCATAAAGCAGCAGCTCTCGGAACCTCTCAGTCTCTTTCTCTATGGAACTTGTTGTGCTATTCATCACATCGGTGAGAAAAGAAAGCTGAGATGCACCAGTCTCTTCTGCCTGCTCCAGAGGTTCATTACTGAAATCAATCAGGTTGGCTTCGTTCGGTGATTTTCCAGGAAGCCACACAGTTTTGTGGTCTTGTAAGAGAAGCTCTGCGATGTCTGTACCTACTACAGTCTGGGGAGAAAAGACAGAGGGTGACGCATTTAAATCATGTAGGGCATAAAAGTAGGGATTGTGCTTGGAGAACAAACCAAAACAGCACAACAAAATGAAACACCGAACATAATCATCTTATCTCAACAGCCTTGTTTAACCATTCCTCTGCCAATAGCTTTTAGCTTTGTATTTGGTTAACTGTAATGAATATCTAAACTCAGATCCAAACCTCTGACATTTAAAATGGCTGTTCACACAACAAGTCAATGATTTGCATCTTTGTTACAATCCCAAGCTTCCAAGGCACTCTGCATTCATATCAGGCCCCAACTGATATTACTATGTGAATGAGCCGAAGGCACAGTGAGATTGTTGTGTGTCCAAGTCATGTCGAATGACTAGGACTACACTCTACTGCAACCACACAGCTTTGAGGACTAGCCACATTACAACAGACTACATCTTTGAATGTATTTGTATCCAAAAAGTGCCATTTATTTTAGAAAGCTTTTCAACTGGGGCGCATTGCAAGCAAATTTAGGTTTAATTGTATTGAGAAATCAGCCACTGCTCAGACTAAAGAAGTGGTTTCTGATGTTCACGTTTAAAGTGGAAGACAAGATTAAGAGCACACCCTACCTAGGGAAGCGGTCTGGCAACCTTTGGCTCTCCAGAGGTTTTGGACTGCAACTCCCATCAGCGTTAGCCAGCACAGTTATAGGTGAGAGAGTTGTGGTTCAAAACATCAGGAGAGCCGCATGTCGGAGACACCTGCGCTAGTTTAAGGTGACTAATTTTAAATGGTGACAACCACTTTCTGATCAGAATATTTTATTACTATGTCCATCTTGTGTCTGCCAATAAATTTGTATTCATGGTCCAAACTGGGCTAGAGATGTCCTGTAAACCACCACAGTTCTCTAGATATAACAATGAAAAAGTGTCTGCAGCTTGTCTGTCGCCATCTGTTTTTCCTTTGTATTATCTTAATAGGGAAATAGGAGCTACCAATTAAATAGCATTATGTATTTGCGGAAGAAAGTGAACTGCAGGTTATGACTGCAGACCTAGTGCAGCAGTTCAGGTTTCAAGAAAGACCGGTTAATGAATGTTTGAACTTGTAAACTTAAATGAAATAATAGTGTTCTCATCATTGGTTCACATGTTCAGAGAATTGTGGAGCGGAGGGGCTGGGGCAGGCGAAGAAGCCAAGAGATGCAATGATTAAAATGAAAAAAATAAAAAAAAAACAATACTGCATAATTAGCCTACACTGCCAGGGTTTTTTGCATTTAGCCTACACCACAATGGGTAGTGGCTGTGGGTGGCAAGCAATCTTTCCAGGCTTTTGCTAGACAGCAGGTCTTGAAACAAACGTTAAAGAAATCAACAAAACTCAAACAAAACGAGAGGTGGTATTAAACAAAGAAATAAACAGAAAGGAATGAAACCCAATATCAGGAGGTGTCTTATGAATCAGGGCAAAACAGCACCAACTAGCTTAATAAGTGCTGCTTCAAGAGAATGATTCAAAGCAAGGCATTTAAACACCAATGCCACATATTTTTCCAGGATACTCATGATATTTCTGATGCACCCAACAACGTATGTAGATATGCACGGAATAGCTGAAATAACATTTTACCCACGGCAGAAACAGCTACATTAGGAAAACTACTAATATTTACCCCATTTTGTCTGCACAGAAGCACAATAAAATCCCAAAGCAGACTGGCAGATTCTTTGTCCAGTAAGTTCTCATTCTGAAAACACTCTGTTGCCTTGTTTTGGGCAAAGTTAATCACGTCAACTTTATGTGTTTCTTCCCTTAAAACAGAGGGAATAAATAAAAATAATTAACAAGCTCAAGGAAAGTCAAACACTTTTGTTTTAGGACTATGAAAACACATTTTAATGAATCGAAGTACTTTGGATAACAGCATACTTTTCAGTGCTAATAAAAACATTCATAGGTAAATCAAAGCAAAACTAGGCTTTATGCCCAATCGTAAATGGCAGCAGCAGTAACGGGAAACATTTTCCACAGTTTTCTCTTTCATTATGGGATATTAGACATTAAGAAAGTGAAAGTATCTAGCGTTGCGTCACTTACAATCACAAATCTAAACTTTGCACAGTACCATTGTGTTTTTCCCTTAAAAATATAACATCCTTTGAAGTTCTTGACTTGTGAAATCTAGAGTACATTATCAGCAATAGCTCAGATTAGCACCTAGAGGAGACTTTTAAACACCAGTCATATGCTAGAAAGAAAATGGAAGATTGATGTATAGGGATTGATTTAGTTGAACTTTATTGGAAATTATCTATTCACACAGTAGCAAGATTTACTAGGTGTGAACCACAGCACATTTAAAGCACTTTTGGGAATGCTTCAGTTTTACAATAACACATGCCATGCGTTATAAAAGAGTAATCAACAACCACAATACGAAAAATACCATTATGGTACTCTTAAACCTTCCTCCTTCCCACTGTTTGGGCATATCTGCTCTGCAGAGTGGATTGAAAAAACGTTCTCTGAGGGAAATGTCCCCGGTACGCATGAGCTTTACTTAGCATTCCAGGTACACCTCCCACCCATTCATCACCAACAGTCATCTCTTAGTTCCGTAAGGATTTTATGCCGAGGAGGTTGTCACACACCAGGGCTTTAGTGGGGAAGGCTCAGAGGGTGTTGTAAAGCAAGGCGTACAAGGACCAAGAGTACCAGAATCACCATGATGGTAATGGTTTCCGTACTGCAGTGCCCTGCTCTCCCCCTCCTTCCCAACTGGGTAGGCGACGAGACTGTGTAACAAGCTTTATTAAAAGGACAGCAAAGGATTTGTTGGCCAAATGGCATATCCTTTCTAGACGATGAGTCCAAAGAATAGTGCTCAACAAAAGCATGAGGAGTGTCCCAGGTGACTTGCCTGCAGATCTGCTGAAGGTCACCAATGCTGCCTTAGTTCTGTTGGAATGAGTGCAACATCTTTCAGGGGACTTGGAGGTCAGATATCATAAGCTTTAGAAAAACATCTTACAATTGTACCCAGACTCAATCCATCAATTCTTTATTTCGGCAGAAAAAGCCATAAAAGATACACAAACAGAAAAAGCATACAATAATGCAGTCCAAATATGCAAGAAATCAATACAACAATAACACCATGATAATAAAAACAGTGAATCAAAGAATAAAAAAATATCAGTTGTGACTGCAATAACACAAAACAATTTAAAAATTCATAAGATAACATATTAAATGGTTTATACTTAGTCTTGCATTTCACATCTTGCGGGGGGACGAATATCACTTTTAGGACATGAATTACAGATGCCAGGTTAGATTCACTACAATGTGCGGCATAACGCTGTCCACAACACGTCCCAAAGCAGATTTTAAAATAAGCAGCAACAAACCAAATCTGCATGCGGCTAAGAAACCTGAATCGTAAAAGCCTGCAGAACTCCGATGGAGACGAACGAGGTACCTTAGACCAGGTATCTTACATCAAAGTTGCTGAAATCAACCTAGTTCTTCTAGACCATGCCCTGCTTAACTATGATCCCAAGGCAAACATTACTCTCACCGGAGCACAAAGGTAGGTAGGCAAAGCAGGTCTAAAATGTCTAATGCCGCTGTCCTGAAGGATGTGCAATAGCCAGCGCTTCCTAATGTCTACTTATGGGTGGCACCAGGATTGGGCTTGGGAGGGCTAAGGCCCTCCCACTTTGAGGCATCAGTCACCACTCTGCTGTGAGGCTCAGACGGCAAGACGCTGTCACATTTCTCACATCGGAGAGCTGTGTATTTACTTACTTTTACACATACTTTAAAAGTAAGCAAATATACCACTGTGGGTTGAGAAAATAGTTGTCACCATGACTGTGGCATCAGCAAACATGCAGAGGACAAAAGTCTGCCCAGGGGATGATATCAATAGACCCCCTATGTGGAAGCTGAAGACTGAGCTGCTGGGCTCAATCTTTAGTTGGCCCATGATTAGTGTTAAGACGGATTTCTGAACTCTGTCCTGGTGGCGCAGAAGTTCAGAAGGCCAACCTAATTACTTGGAACAGGGTAACCTCTGGACGAGCCAGACCAATCAAGGTAGCGATCGCGGCGGTCAAGACTAGGTCTCAAGAGGGGTGAGGGTGACTGAAAGCCCGCAATGAGCACACAAAGCAAGAACACTTACAAACTACTCCAAACAGTTGTTATATTAAAAATATATACACATTTATTTCAAGGCCTTTAAAACAATGACCGTAGCGAGAAAATCATAATATAACGATAGTAAACCAACACATACCATATCAACACAATATATATACAAATACAACAAGTCTCAAGCGTTATATGCACGAAATGGGTAGTCCACCTAAAAGGGAAGGAAGACAGGCAGTGCGAAATAATGCTTAGACCCAGTTCGCCTTCAGAGGCACCTAACTAGATGGAAGTCCGAGCCCTGCGAAGAGTGGAGCCTTGTGCTCAAAAGTACCTGCACGCGCTGGTGCCAACGGGCAAAAGGAGAAGCTCTTCGAGGGAAATCAGGCAGTTCAGTTTAGTGCACAAAAGAAGAAGAACAAGTTCTGCGACTCAAGCGCAGCCTCCACAGTGGGCAGAAGCAGAGCGCGAGCACGGAAAAGGGTGCTGTTGGACACAGTGGGGAAAAGCAATGGGCTCCTGCAGGAGGGCGACCAGATCCTAGCTATGCTACTCACCGGTCCCCGATGCAAGCAGACCCAGCATTCTCCGCGTCAGTTTCAGCAGCTGGCAGGTTCAGAAGAGCAGGGAACGCCTTGTCGTTGTGTTGAGTAAAAAGACGTCCCAATCGAAGAAACCCGCACAGTTTGTTACCACAGCAGGGCAATGGAGCGGCCGTGTGTAACTGAGCCAAATGTACACTACTCACTTCAGACCTGGGAACGCCAAGTGTATGAAGCGTGTGAGAGTGACAAGGACTCGAAATACTACACAACCTGGCGGCGGTTACAGAGCAAGACTCCCGTGTAAGCTGGTCAGTCAGCTGGATGGCCCAGAGACGCTTCCGAAGGCTTACTGGCAGGAGATGATGAAGATGCCGAGAATAGCTGTTCCCGCTATTCCAAGGGTCGAAGTACCAGTACAGGCCTTCTGGTTCGATCAAAGGTGAAAAGGGTTTCACAAGGCGACAGCAGTGCAGAGGACAAGTCCTTCAGCGGGTCACCAGCGATTCCTCGGTCCAGCCTCTTGGTTGCAGGATACTTGGCTCCTGTATTCCTTCGTTCGTGAGAACTCAGGAGATCGACATGGTAGTGGTGTTTCCAGCCCCCTCTTATCCACGGTTCCCTTCGTGCCAAAACAGAGGGGACCCAATGGGAGATCCGCTCATCAACACTCACACCATTCGTGGACCAATCACGGACCACGGTGGTCCCAGGCATTCACACCACCCTAGACTCTCTGGCACCCAGGATGTGTATTGGGACCAGACATCCCAGCCCACATTCTGGAGGCACACACAAGACATGTAGAAGCCCGCGAAAGCATCCGTGTTTCGCGGGAAAGTACATGCCCAAATAAGGAAGGCTCCGGGTCGGCTCGACCTGGGGAAGGTGAAGGGAGCAAGACGGTCAGCGGACAGGACAAAGGAGCCTCGTGGTCTGGCCATTTTGGGAGCCAGGCCACCATTTTGGGTTAAGCGCGAGAAACGCACTTAGAACGCCAAAAGGAGCTCAAAACACAAGAAATGATCGCTGCCACCATTCCCGTCCCTGAATCACTTGCACCGATCAGATACAATCCTAAACGAGTATCTAGGGCCTGTAGAAGGCTAGAGACCCAAGAGAGCTGTAAGTTAGCTTACAGTGCCCTCTTGTGTCATGTTGCACGAAAGCCGCAACATGATAAAAGAAACTACGGGAAACAGCGTTCCCCGGTACTGACTGTCTTAAGGGCATGTCAGTTTCCCCGTAAGAAAGGAGCGAAAGCCCAGAGGAGTGCGGCAGAAGGCTGCAGTTCTCTGGCAAAGTCAAGAACAAGGTGAAAAACAACAGAAAAAAGTTTAGGGGTTGCCACTTGGAAGGAAAATTACCTACAATTACGAAATCTTTCCTAACACTCGCCCCTCCCAGACTATGGACAGGGGGAACTAATCCACCCCTGGATGAGTCTCTTGTTCAGGTCGGTTAAACATTCTGGACAACCCATCAGCATTGCTATGTTGGACACCTGGCCTATGCTCAATAGTGAAGTCGAAGACTTGTAGACTTATGGACCACCTAAGCAACTTTGGATTCTCCCCCTTCATGTTCATTAGCCACTTTAAGGGCTTATGGTCAGTTTGCACAGTGAAGTGGGTCCCATAGAGGTAGGGCCTCAGCTTCCTTAGGGCCCACACAACAGAGAAACATTATTTCTCTACCGTGGACCATCTGAGCTCTGTCCTTAAGCTGGCGGCTAATAAAACCAATAGGGTGTTCCTTACCCTTCTCATCTACTTGTGATAGTACAGCTCCTATCCCAGTGTCAGAGGCGTCCGGCTGCACGATAAAAGGTCTTGATAATCAGGGGCCCTGAGGACAGGAGCCTGGCACAAGGAATCTTTTAAGCCATTGAAGGCCTTCTCACACTCGTCGGTCCAAGTTACCTTCTTGGGTTTCTTCGGAGTTGTGAGGGCAGTCAGAGGGGCAGCTATGGTGCCATAGTCTTCCACGAAATTGCGGTAATACCCCGTGAGTCCTAAGAAGGCTCTCACTTGGGTTTGCGTAGTGGGGGTAGGCCAGTCTTGTACTGCTTGTACTTTACTGGGAAGAGGCTGTATCCTCCCTCCACCTACTTCATGTCCAAGGTAAACCACTGAGCCTTGTCCAATCTGGCATTTACTAGCCTTTATGGTCAGGTGTGCTTTCTGAAGAGCCTGGAGCACAATCCCGAGGTGTTTCACATGGTCTTCCCAGGTGGCACTGAAAACTGCTATATCGTCCAGATATGCAAGACAGAATTTGTCCAACCCATTCAACACATGATTCACAAGCCTCTGGAAAGTGGCAGGTGCATTCTTCAACCCGAACAGCATTACCCGGAATTGGTAAAGGCCGTCTGGAGTAGAAAATGCTGTCTTCTCCTTGGCATGCTCTGCTAACGCTATTTGCCAATAGCCAGCAGTGTGGTCAAACGTGCTGAGGTACTTGGAGGCACCCAAAGTATCCACCAGCTCATCTATTCGAGGCAAGGGGTGTGCATCTGTCTTGGTGACACCATTCAGAGCCCTGTAATCCACGCAGAACCTCAATTCAGAAGTGCCTGCCTTTGGAACCAAAACCACAGGGCTGGACCAAGGACTACTAGAGGGTTCAATCACCCCAAGGTCTAACATCTTGTTGACCTCGGTCTTAATATAAGACCGTACTTTGTCTGACATCCTGTATCCCCTACTTTTGGTAGGTACACTGTCTCCTGTGTCAATGTTATGTTTGCACCAAGGTGTCAAACCAGGCGACTGTGAAAACAGGGGGGAAAACTGCCTAAGCAAACTTTTCACCTCAGCCTGCTGATCAGAAGTCAGGTGAGGGGCCACTCGGACACCCTCAAAGGAGCTATCTGAAGGACTGCTTTGGAACTGGTCGGGGAGAGGTTCAGACTCCTCTTCCTCAACATCTGAAGCCAGTAGCAGTGCTGCGATTTTGACTCTTGGGACGAAAGCCTTCAGCCTATTTACGTGAAACACTTTTGGAGCCTGTCCAGGCCTTCCAAGGTCCACTAAATAGTTAACCTCACCCAGGGGCTCCACCACTGTGTAAGGGCCTGACCATTTGTCCTGTAAAGCTCGAGGCCTTATGGGATTCATGATCAGGACTTGCTGACCAGGTGTAAAGTTGATGAGGGAAGCTTTCTGGTCGTACCTATGTTTCACCAGTGCTTGTCCTGCCTTCAATTTATCACTAGCCAAGCCCATCAGAAGTACCATCCGTTTTCTGATCCCTAGCACATAATCAACTATGTGGTAGTAACAGGGGGAGTGGGCATCTCCCATCCCTCTTTGACGATGGCTAAGGGTCCCCGTACGGGATGACCGAACAGAAGTTCGAAGGGGCTGAAGCCAACACCCTTCTGTGGTACCTCTCGGTAGGCAAACAGTAAGCATGGTAAAAGAAGATCCCATTTTCTTCTCTGAGGTTCCTCCAGAGCCCCAATCATGCTCTTTAACGTTCTGTTGAAACGTTCCACCAGACCATTGGTCTGGGGGTGGTATGCAGAAGAGAACTTGTAGGTGACCCCACATTCTTTCCACATAGCCTGCATATACTTCGACATAAAGTTGCTGCCACGATCCGACACAACTTCTTTAGGGAAGCCAACCCTAGTAAATATGCCAAGTAAAGCTTTTGCAACTGACTTGGCAGTTACAGTTTTCAATGGGATGGCCTCAGGATATCTGGTTGCATGGTCGACCAGCACCAGGATAAACCTATTGCCCGAGGATGTTTGCGGGTCAAGGGGACCAACGATGTCGATCCCTACCCTTTCAAATGGTACCCCCACAACTGGGAGCGGTACCAACGGAGCTTGGATTGTCGCGCCAACCTTACCAGACAACTGGCAGGAGGCACAACTCCTGCAGTGACTTTCTACTCGCACCCCCATCTTGGGCCAGTAGAAGTGCATGGATAACCTTTGCTTGGTCCTCTTCATACCAAGGTGACCAGCAAGGGGAACTTCATGCGCCAACTGCAGGAGGAAGGGCCTAACAGCAAGGGGAACCACCAACCTCCTATGGTCTCCTTCTGTAGACTCTGTGGACTCACTATACAGGAGTCCACCTTCCCAATAAATCCTATGCGTCCCAGGAGGTTCACCCTCAAGCTGGGAGCAGGCCTGTCTCCTTAGGCCTTCCAGAGATGGGCACTCACGTTGGCCTTTACTGAATTCGTCCCTATCAGGACCTCCTTCAACTAACAAGTCTTTTAGTTCAGGATGATAGTTGGGGTCAAATACTTCAGGCATCGCCACCTCCTCGTCAGGCCCGGGCGATTGACCAACTTCCTCCACCGCAGTGGTAGGCGAGCTCGGGGGAATATTCTCTTTCCCTCGTCTTGACTTGTCGACTCCTTTCGCCTTGGGTTTCCCCTTCGGCTGGGGCGGCGTATTGGTCTTGGCCAATGCTGCCCATGCTTGAGACCGTGTGTAGGGTCTTTCGGCAGGGTCTCCTACGAGCCCTAAAGCTCTGAGATCATTACCTAACAAGACCTTTCCCGGGACGTTTCTCTGAATGCTCACTGGAATCCTGACTGCTGTACCATTTAAAGTAAGATTTACAGGTATTACTGGGAACATACGGAGTGGGCCGTCAGCCAACTTAGTGGGCATCAGAGTAGCTCTGGCAACTTCCTCTGAGTCTACCAAGGTAGAATCCACTACAGTGCGACTGCACCCACTATCCCTAAGAGCTGGAGCATCTACTCCATTGATCAGCACACTGTCTTTAAAGTAGTGCTTGGTATTATCCGGAATCCTAGCATAAGCCTCTGCGACTTTAGGCTCCCAGGAACCCAGGGACACTAAAACTACCTCAGCCTCTATCCCGCTGGGAAATGAGTCTGAGGAGAAGGATGCTCCTGTAATCTCTTCTTCCTCGTAGGAGGAGAAGGCCAGATTAGCGGAGTGGACCCCCAAAGGTCTAACCTTACACCGGGGATCCCCCTTCACGTGGTCAGTTGCTCCACAAGCAAAACAAGATCCATTGGGTGTGTTTACATAGGGAGGCTTATTGTAACCAGAGTTCTGTTTCGGAGGCTGACCTCCACTACCCTGTGAGTTCTCTTGTGTCTTACCCTTATTTTTCTTTTTGTGGCCCTTATGAGAAGAAGATTTATCAGATTCCCCACCCTCCATATCTTTGGACTTTTTCCCTTCCTCCTGCTTACCAGGATGAGTTTTGTCCTTATGGGACACTCGATGTGACACCCATAAGTCGGCTGCAATGGCCAGCTTCTTAGGATCTATCTCCTTCGAATCGGCCAAATGCTGCTTAAGCTCAGGGGAAGAAGATGCAAAAATGTGTTCCAGCATGACAAGATTTATCATGCCTTCGAAGGTATAAACCTTATAACCTTCGACCCAGCCAGTTAAGTTTATCGAAGGACTCAGTGACATAAGATACCCAAGTACCACCTTCCTTTTTCTTATACTCTCTGAAATGTTTCAAATATTGGGCCGGCGTCTTCCCAAACTTTAAAATGAGAGTTTGCTTTAACATTGCGAAAATCAGCTCGCTCAGCCTTCGACATTTCCATAATGGCACTACAGCCAGAATGGGGCAGTCTGCTGAGTAACCAGGCAATCTTATCAGCATTGTCAACTTGTTGAACTTCGCATGCACACTCAAACGCATTCAGACAGTCCATAATGTCATTTCTTTCCTCATACACACTTAGCAGATCTTTTGGAAACCGTGGATGAGAGGAGGCCCCAGACCCATGTCCAGGACCCTTGGACCCATTTGCAACCTGAAGCTTGGCCAGTTCCAACTGGTGATCCCTGTCTTTTTGTTTTTCTGCCTGTTCGATTTTTAGTTTGGCTATGCTGAATTCAAGCTCCTGCTGCCTAAACCGCAGCTCTTGCTTCTTGAATTCAAGCATAGCCTCCCCATCAGCACTGGCAGAGGAAACATTAGACATCTCGTCCTCCCTGTCCTCGTGGTCGCGATGGATCTGTGCAGCGGCAGAACCGTCGGTTCTACCAGTGAGAGCAGCCCCACCTCCTTCCGCACTGTCCTCAGAAGTTATAGCGTCAAGCTGCGCTTCTTGCCACGCCACGATTCTTTGGATCATTTCCAATTTCGTGCCTTGAGAGGAAACACCTCTCTCCGCACACATCTTTTTCAATGTTTCTGATTTGGAAGCATTTAAAGTTAACAAGGTATTTGTTTCCATACTGTTAGATAGGACTATGGCCTTTTTAAAGTTATACTACAACAATTCACTACGTGTCCTGGTTGGAATAACCTGAAATGCCTTAGTTTGTGCGCAACACTGGATACCTTCAGTCGTATCCCACCGCTGTCCTGGTGGCGCAGAAGTTCAGAAGGCCAACCTAATTACTTGGAACAGGGTAACCTCTGGACGAGCCAGACCAATCAAGGTAGCGATCGCGGCGGTCAAGACTAGGTCTCAAGAGGGGTGAGGGTGACTGAAAGCCCGCAATGAGCACACAAAGCAAGAACACTTACAAACTACTCCAAACAGTTGTTATATTAAAAATATATACACATTTATTTCAAGGCCTTTAAAACAATGACCGTAGCGAGAAAATCACAATATAACGATAGTAAACCAACACATACCATATCAACACAATATATATACAAATACAACAAGTCTCAAGCGTTATATGCACGAAATGGGTAGTCCACCTAAAAGGGAAGGAAGACAGGCAGTGCAAAATAATGCTTAGACCCAGTTCGCCTTCAGAGGCACCTAACTAGATGGAAGTCCGAGCCCTGCGAAGAGTGGAGCCTTGTGCTCAAAAGTACCTGCACGCGCTGGTGCCAACGGGCAAAAGGAGAAGCTCTTCGAGGGAAATCAGGCAGTTCAGTTTAGTGCACAAAAGAAGAACAAGTTCCGCGACTCAAGCGCAGCCTCCACAGTGGGCAGAAGCAGAGCGCGAGCACGGAAAAGGGTGCTGTTGGACACAGCGGGGAAAAGCAATGGGCTCCTGCAGGAGGGCGACCAGATCCTAGCTATGCTACTCACCGGTCCCCGATGCAAGCAGACCCAGGCTTCTCCGCGTCAGTTTCAGCAGCTGGCAGGTTCAGAAGAGCAGGGAACGCCTCGTCGTCGTGTTGAGTAAAAAGACGTCCCAATCGAAGAAACCCGCACAGTTTGTTACCACAGCAGGGCAACGGAGCGGCTGTGTGTATCTGAGCCAAATGTACACTACTCACTTCAGACCTGGGAACGCCAAGTGTACGAAGCGTGTGAGAGTGACAAGGACTCGAAATACTACACAACCTGGCGGCGGTTACAGAGCAAGACTCCCGTGTAAGCTGGTCAGTCAGCTGGATGGCCCAGAGACGCTTCCGAAGGCTTACTGGCAGGAGATGGTGAAGATGCCGAGAATAGCTGTTCCCGCTATTCCAAGGGTCGAAGTACCAGTACATGCCTTCTGGTTCGATCAAAGGTGAAAAGGGTTTCACAAGGCGACAGCAGTGCAGAGGAGAAGTCCTTCAGCGGGTCACCAGCGATTATTCGGTCCAGCCTCTTGGTTGCAGGATACTTGGCTCCTGTATTCCTTCGTTCGTGAGAACTCAGGAGATCAACATGGTAGTGGTGTTTCCAGCCCCCTCTTATCCACGGTTCCCTTCGCGCCAAAACGGAGGGGGCCCAATGGGAGATCTGCTCATCAACACTCACACCATTCGTGGACCAATCACGGACCATGGTGGTCCCAGGCATTCACACCACCCTAGACTCTCTGGCACCCAGGATGTGTATTGGGACCAGACATCCCAGCCCACATCCTGGAGGCACACACAAGACATGTAGAAGCCCGCGAAAGCATCCGTGTTTCGTGGGAAAGTACATGCTCGACCTGGTGAAGGGAGCAAGACGGTCAGGGAACAGGACAAAGGAGCCTCGCGGTCTGGCCATTTTGGCAGCCAGGCCACCATTTTGGGTTAAGCGCGAGAAACGCGCTTAGAACGCCAAAAGGAGCTCAAAACACAAGAAATGATCGCTGCCACCATTCCCGTCCCTGATTCACTTGCACCGATCAGATACAATCCTAAACGAGTATCTAGGGCCTGTAGAAGGCTAGAGACCCAAGAGAGCTGTAACTTAGCTTACAGTGCCCTCTTGTGTCATGTTGCACGAAAGCCGCAACATGATAAAAGAAACTACGGGAAACAGCGTTCCCCGGTACTGACTGTCTTAAGGGAATGTCAGTTTCCCCGTAAGAAAGGAGCGAAAGCCCAGAGGAGTGCGGCAGAAGGCTGCACTTCTCTGGCAAAGTCAAGAACAAGGTGAAAAACAACAGCAAACAGTTTAGGGGTTGCCACATGGAAGGAAAATTACCTACAATTACGAAATCTTTCCTAACAATTAGCATTGCTTTGTTTAACTAAATAGCCTATGAGATGCAGAGGTGTAGACAGGGGAGGCCTTGAGATGGTGCAGAGGGAAATAGGTAAGAAAAAAAGGTTTGTGTGTATGGATGTATGAATGTATAAGGGCATGCATGTGAGGGTGTATAAGTGCTTGCATGTATTTTTGTATGCAAGGGGGTATCTGCAAGTGCATGCATATGAATGAAAGCAGTGTGAATGGTGTCCATGGGTGTTGCGAGTTTGTGTGTGACTGAGAATGCAGTGTTAATGTTCTGGGTGCTCGTGTGAATGACAAACTGTATTGGTGTGTTAGCGTGGTGCGCGCATTGGAGCATGAACATTTTTTTGCACGCAGCATGGCATGTTTTACGGACATTTTTGGGCAAAGCCAACTTGAGTGTGATTGTGTGAAGTAGGGGTTGGAGTGGGGGTAGGGACCTCTTCCCATGATGGGGCTTTCTGGGTACTACTGTGGCATTGAAGTTTGTACTTGCATTAAGGATAAAGCGGGCTTGGTAAGTGTTTTTACATGGGGGAGGGCATGTTTCCTTAATGTGGCATGGCATTGTTTTACTGGTGTTAAGGTCATCATGCTAAATGTTCTTACATAGGAGTGGGGGAGGAGGGGGCATTTGTGCAGCCCGCAAGGCACTGTTTATTTTTTGCTGGCGTTAGAGGACAAATATAACATGATTGTATCATATTTGGTTATAATGTATTTTTATAGTGCTTTCCCCAAAGCACTGTATAGAGAACATTTATAAAAAAACAAAAAGACCACCCAACCAAAGTTGGTACTCATTTATCGATCTCAGAAGGATGAAAGACTGAGTTGGTCTTGCTGGGATTTGAACCTGCGACCTGCAGTTCACACGAAGATTGCAGCAGTGAGGGCTCAACCCTCTGAGCCATCTTACCAGCTAGCCAGCAAAGGCAGGTTTTCTTCCAATTCCTTTTCTACTGTATGCCATTGCTTATCCCTCCTAGCTTTAGCTGCTATCAATTCACCACGTATGACCACCTTGAAAGAATCCCATAGGATATCCCTCCTAATGTCGGGTGTATCATCTCTAAAATATCTACCTTCTCGCCAATATCTTTCACAATCACTGTAACTCATGAACTTAAAAGGAAACTTCCACCCGCACAAGCAACTCCTCCCCGGTGTCGCAATCATCACCGTGAAAGAGGCATGATCAAATAGGGAGAACAAGCCGAATTCTAGGTCACTAAGTCTGCCCACCATAGTGGCCGACACCCAGATGTAATCTATTCTGGGCATGGACTTGTGGAAGTGCAAATCATACAGATATGCCCTAACACTGCCCCCGAGAGCTCTTCATGCGTCCTGGAGGGCCATAAGATCAAATTTCTGCAGCAATCTGGATGTCGGACCTAGCACCCCAGCCCGAGTCCCCATACTCCTGCCTTCTTGGAGAAACCAGAGCTAACTTCAAATCCCCTGCCAGCAAAATTTCAACTTCTGCAAAGCCCTCTAAGTGGGTCAGTACCTGCCGCATAAAACCATCTTGCCCAGAATTGGGAGCATAAACAGACACTGGTAAAATGGGAGTGGTCTATGTGAACAATTGCCATTACATACAGTTCCTCCGGATCAATGTATGATTTCCCCAACTGAACCTGCACTGTGTTCTTGAACACGATAAGGAACCCACCCATTTTCCCAAGCGCATTGGCCTGTATCACCTGAGACTATGATTTCCGCTTTATCAGGCGTTTATCCTTCTTCCTGATGTGTGTCTCCTGTAAAAACAGCATATCAACGCTGGTTCATGTCAACTACGCCTCCAACCTCTTCCATTTGATGGGGGAATTCATCCCCCTTTGGTTAAACATTATACACTTGAATGCTAGGTACATGTAATGGGATTGCAGCTAAAATGCTGAATGCACGTTTAGAGCGCATTCGGTATAGTAAATAAGATTTAAGCCCATAATACCGAAAAAGGGTGCAGGGGTGTCCCCCGCACCTCCAGTTCGGCATTATGGGCTGTGG
Organism: Ambystoma mexicanum; assembly: GCF_040938575.1. Classification (NCBI taxonomy): domain Eukaryota; kingdom Metazoa; phylum Chordata; class Amphibia; order Caudata; family Ambystomatidae; genus Ambystoma; species Ambystoma mexicanum. Next base: position 177,657,995 of record NC_090929.1, read on the forward strand.
GCGTTGCAGGGGTGTCCCCTGCATACATTAGAGGCAGTGTGGGGGACAAACAGCCAAAATCCCAAAATGTGTAACTCAGTCTTTTGGGATACAATATTAGAACCTACATCCCCCTGTAATATGCTCTTACAATTCCGACAGCATGGCATATGACGAGACAAAAAACCTGAATATCCTCTGAACACATCTCCTCTGCGCCCAAACAGAACCACCCAGCCCGGTCCAACTTCCATGACTGCCCAGGTCGGATCATAATTTCTAATGATCTTGAAGATTTCCCATTTCCAACCAGGACCATATTCCAAGCCCCAACCCCAAGTAACCGAAGGGTGATCTACCACCCTGCTTTGCAATCCTGGATGACTAACTTAACACCCAAGCCAGAGCATCCGCTCCACAGCCCTCGTACCCATTCAGAGAAAAAAAGAAAAACATTTTCCAAACACCCCATACACCTTCTGCCTCCTCTCCGAGGCAATCTTCGCACCACAATCCCCATTCATTGAAAAGCTTCCATTAGCTTGCTAGAACCATGTCCACGTTAGAGCCTCCCTGTAATTTGGAGTCGTCCCCACAACACAGCCAAATCTCAAGTTCCATCTTTGTTTCTCTTTCTTCTGCGCAGTACATGGTTTCACTCCAGAGTCTTTCTTGAACATCCCAAAGGATGTCGATCTGGGGCGGACATGTCCCCCTCATCCTCTATCCTCAGCAATGTCAGACCCTCTTGTGCCATGGTTATACACCTCGGTTTATTCTCCCACATGAATAACAGGCCGAACAGGAAGGTCCACTTATACCTGATATTGTTCCGAGTGAGACATCTTGTTACAAGACCCATTTTCCTTTTCAGCACAGTGAAGTGTACCAAATCTTGAAAGAGGAGGACCTCCCCTCCATTGATAGTAACATGTCCCGCTAACGGAGCCGCTCGCAAGATCTGCTCTTTCCGACTGTATGACGTTAGTGCTGCTAGAATATCCCTCGGTTGGGCCCCAGGTTCCGTTCTCTTCGGTCCCACTCTCTAGATACGATCAATGCCAATTTAATCTCCTGACAGATCAGTTATCAGTTCCTCAAATCAAAGTTGTATCGCGTGTTTAAGATTGTTGTCTGGAACCGATTTGGGGACCCCTCTAAGATGGATGTTGGATCTACAAGATCTATTTTCCAAGTCCTTGCATTGAATATCCAGATTGTGTGCTACATTCAACAACTGCTCCAAAGTTTTATATGTCCGTCTTGCGTTTCAGCTTCCTCCTATAGCGCCCGTTTAGTGGTGTCAATTCACTCCAATTTTTCCCAGCTCTACTTTGGAGTTCTCTCGTTGATTGCTTGATCTCTTTGTTGAGTTCCATGAATTGGCTCTGAAAGGAAGACGTTAATTTCTCCTGCAGGTCCTACAAACACTGGATCAGATCTTTGTTCAATGCGTTCGGTAAAACTTGGGGATCCCCCCCGCCCCCCATGGGTTTCATATGGTTTCATATGGTGGCCACCCGCTTTTTCTCTTGGCCCCTTTCCCCAGCAAAGCAGTATGTCTCCTTCGCTAGGTGATTTAGTCAGGAATTGGATCACACGCCTATAAGCCTCCTTGGTCCTCGGCTGAGATATCAGCTGGGTGGTGAGCTAAGTGTCCCAGGTAGATTGGTCACACAATCAGAACAGTAGTACAGATGGACGCTATCCCAAAGCAAGGGTTCCCCACACTGGGGGATTCTAGTTTTCTATACCCGAGCAGCACAGTGTAGGCAATGACGTACTGTCTGGACAGAGTTCACACCGACCACGTCGGACTCCACTGGGCCAGTCATGTCCAAGGTGCATAATGTTTTTGCTGTCACACTGCGTTCTCGAGTTCAGCAGCCCTTTCCGTGCATCCAGCCACCAGCCCCTCTTCACCAGCAAAGGCTTATTTTTTAACAGGCATTAAGGCAAAGCCAACAGGAGCATGTTCTTCGTGGGGATACAGCATATATTGGCATGGCCAGCATGAACATGTTTTGTTACAGTTTTGTTACAGTATCATTACTGGCATCATGGGCAAAGCACCATGGTATTTGCTTATGTTGGTATACTGGCAGAATGGACGAGTTTGGGCACAAGCAGTATGGAAATTTTATTTACACTTGCAGAGTACTGGCATACAGTGGGCAAAGGCATTATGAAAATGTGTTTGAAAATGCTCCTGTGCATTTTTGATGACATGGCATCTAAATGACTTTTTACATGTCTTGCCCTACAAAACCGATTGTATAATGTGTGACTTTTTACCTAATGCATCACATAAAGTACTGGAAAATTCACCATTTTGACATCTTAAAAATCTTTCTCTGGGGGATAACCCCTCTGATTCCTGAACCCACCTTGGTTGGTTCGTTCACCCTCGCTACACTCGGTAGCTCCTACTGATTTGGCTGGGGACAGAACAAACCCAGTTCTCTTCAGGCTCCCCTTAGTGGGAGCCCTACTACATTAGCTCCAGGACCCACTTGTTACACAATCCAGGCTACGCTTCTGGTGAGTTGGGGTGAAAGATACATCTAATGGGCCAAAGGAAGGCATAACATATATTCAGCCTCCCAGGCTCCAGGTGGGGATCAACAGCAAAATAGGTTTAATGGCCCCATTCACTACTGTTTGCAGCCCTCCAGATCCGGCTCTTGGTTGGTGGCGGCACTCCAATTGTGGATAGATCGCGCACTGAGGTTCTCGTATCAACACGGGCACGTGAGTATTGATCGCGAGGAAATTTAAAGGAGGGGTAAGGATAATGGGAACAGAGTCAGATTAAGTAATGGGGAACAATTTGTGTGTTAGAGCATGCATGAGTGAGCAATCTTGTTTTCTTTCTTCCTTCATATGACCATTAGGATTTTATATAAGGTGACAGAATAAGAGGAGATACGGGTACCTAGCTCCGAAAAGGTGTGGAAAGTGGCCCCGCGTAGTACTGTCTTGACCAGTACAGGATTATAGAGGATGAAAAATAAATAAGTGGGAGTCTTGTATATGGAGAAAACTCGAAAAATATTCGTTATTCTCTTTCTTTATTCTTGATGAAAGTTTGTTAGAGGACGGCCTAACGGGGACCACGGAGGGGTGATTGTGAAGATGGAATGAAGGGGAAAGGACTCTGGTTCTATAGCAAAGGGTAATGAGCAATAAGGGAGGTACAGGTATATGTTTTATGTTCTTCGTTGTGAGTAGGGTACGTCAGTGTGTCACATCAATGTGTTAAATGTTTGATGTTCTTTGGTTATTTGTTATCACTATTAAATGTGATACATTTGACTAAAAAAGTGTGATCACAATGCTTCAATGTATATAATAGAAGGTTTTTGTGCCAGCAGAATTTTAAAAAAATAAGAATTGATAGTAGCGATTGGGACATCTATACATATATACGCACTCAATAAGTGAATACACATAAGAGCAGATACGCACATCTTGCACATATGCCAACACCTCCCATTATACAGTGAAAAGCTAATGTATCATGAGCAATGGTTAATGGAAATCAAGGGGGATGGGTCGTCCCAAATATGGCCAGAAGGAGGGTCTTTTGAAGATATTACTGGACCTTGTGGCAACATACCTATCGATCAAATACAAGGGAAAACCGCTCCAAAATAGGAGAGGTCTTAGACCTCTGGCACATGTTTGAGGAGGTACCACCTACTAAAAACAAAGAGGTGCAACCTCAGGTGGCAGCAACACAGGAAGAGAGTTGGGGGGGGTAAGGGGGAAGAACCTAAACGGCTGTACCCATTGTTGACCAAACCTGCTGAAGGATATAGTGACCCAATGTATGTGCCCCGGCCGAGTGCACCAACCACACCTGCAACAGCCCCTCCCCCCCCCCCTACAACCCTGAAAGTCCATACGGCCAAACGAACATACCCCCAGTACATTTAGGACGCCTCACTCAGGATCTAGTAAATCAAATGAGCACTACCCAAGCAGATTAACGCGACAGAGCACTGTGTAACAGGTCACAGCTTCTGCCAGGGAGTGGGCAAACTCTGCCGCCTCCACCGTCAAAAACTTCCTCTGCCATAGCTGAGGATGAATGGAAGTCAGGAGTCTTCCGAGTTGATAGAGCACCCGTCAAGGTAATACGAATAGAGAAAGAAGATGAGCAGGTAAGTACAGGACAATGTAGTGTAGCTTCATATAGGGAAGAGGAATGTTGAAGTGATCTCGAATAGGAGGAAGGGCATGGGCAGCCAGTGTACCATCCCCACGGCGGACGCCCCCGAGAGAAGACGACGAAGGGTGGCAGGGGAGGTTGAGAAAAGGATGGGACAAATGGCGTTGGCAAAAAGGGAACAAAGGTAGGTAAGGGGAGAGGGAAATCAAACCTGCAGATGCCTCATTCACAAGGGGGCGGGAAGCCCTCAGTATGTGCCTTGGGCACTAATGGATAAGGCTAATTTGCTGAAGACGCTGCCCCCGCTTTCTGGGTAGTGCAACTAAGTGGATATATGCCTCTGAGAAAAACACTGCACTAGCAATAGGAGATGTTAAAAGCTTGTTAGTATCTGCTGTGGGCAACCAGGCAAACGGAGTGTGGGTGAAGGAAGGGTTCCCGGGAGTGACAATAGATTGTGACCGCCACGATGGGGCTTCATTTAATAATGTGCGGGCACAGGTATTGGATGCACTGTGGAGAACCTTCCCTGATACTCCAGATTTGCATTCAGTAATGCAATGTACAATGGGGGAAGATGAAGATGCTGCAATTTACATCCTTCGGTGCAGGATATGTGGAGGGCGGAGACGGGCACCGCTTGGGACCAGTCCACCTCCCTCTTATTTTATTATCAAAAAGGCCTCCCGAAGAAGGTACTGAAGGCCTTGGACAAAATCACCGGGATAGAAGCCAAGGGTTGGCCCGAAATTCAAAGCATCATAATGCACCACTGTAGGAGGATCAAGGAAAGGGAGAAGGAAATTGCACAAAAAAGGCAGATGAAGCAAAGCTTGTACAAAATAAACTGGTGAAGGTTGCGGCAGTAGCAGCCGCCCTCCCCGCAGACAGACTAGGAGACGGAGGGGAGGGTAGCATTATAAGCGAGAATGACAGCAACGTGGGCAGCAAACAGACAGGAACAATGGACAGGAGAGGAGCAGTATGGAGGACCCCAATGGCAAGGAAGACCTGGAAGAGGTGGGTACCAAGGTCAAAGAGGGGATCATGGTGGACAGGGACCCCAAGGGGGGGGTACAAGGAGTATGTTGGTCATGTGGGAGGTGAGGCCACTTTGCGAGGGAATGTTGCACCCGTCCCATGGCACACTATCAAAATACACCAGGGTTCCACAACGAACAGCAGTATGGTCACCCCCACCCAGGCAGCCCCTATGGGTGCACATAGACAAGAAGAACAGGTCACTACCCGCCAGATACAGGAGCGGAGGGCATCACCCCAAGGGACACAGCATCGATTAACACGTTGGAACCAAAAGGTAAATACACAGAGCAATCCTTTTGTCACTACTGCCAATGGCACGCGCCTGCACCTTTTCGAGGGACGGCCATGATAGGAGAACATGTTTTTTCTTTCCCGTAGACAAACACACACCCAGACTAGGACAGCCCACAGAGAGCACTTATGTTTCCAATCCTATCGACTACCCTACGTCCAGACGAGGAACCACTGGTGGGGGCAGAGATAGGTAATAGACAGATCATCTTCATGGTGGACTCTGGGGCGGAACAATCGTTTCCGTTGTCAGACCGGAAGTTGGAGACGCAGGGTTTTTCTGGGGCTATGGTCACGGTTCCATACCCTACAGATCTAGACATTACGGGAGGTGGGAAGACAGTGCAAGCACCCCTATTGTACCACGAAGACTCGCCAATCAATTTACTGGAGAGGGACCTCCTTAGCAAGCTCAATATGTTGATCGCCTTTACTGAAAGAGGGATAGTGTGCTCGACCCCAGGGATTTGCCCCCTCAGAGCAATGTTATTAAGTAACACGATTGCCAATGAGCTAGCAGTTCGAGAGTGCTAGTTGATGCAGACATGTTTGTGTATGGAATACAGGTTTTGGCAAAAGTAGTGCCCGAAATAACGCAACAGGGATGGCGAATGCCTTCCGACGTTTTCTGCCCCATAGCTGCCCCTGAAGTGGTACCCGGGACCATGATGTCCCTAGATTTACAGGGTGTGCAGGTGTCGGCAAAACGTATTGCAGTGATAGGCTTGGACACGCATGGATGCGAGTGGCGAACGGTTCTATGCATAGGAGGATAGGTCAGCGTCAACGTGTTCGCCTTAGAAACAAGACGACGCAGAGTACCAAAGGTTCGATCCCCAGGTCCACGCTTAGAAACCTCTGGGTATTAAGCGCGTTATAAATAACCTATCATATCATATATCATATCATAGACCCCAATGTAGCACTACATGATTTAACAGATGAAGAGCTGTTCACTGACAAGGATGGGGAGATAATAATGGAAATGTGCATGCCCTGCGCCATAATGATTCAGCACAGACAAGTAACGAATCCCCTCATGGCCATTGTCAGTGCACCCCCACATTATTTTGATGAAGACATGCAACAGGTGCCCCCCAAACTATGGACGACTAACCCCCATGATGTAGGACTCTTACAAGAGGTCACGCCAGTAAAGATAAAACTCAAACCTGGGGCAATATTACCCCATGTAAAACAATATCCCCTGTCAAGGGAAGCGGAAGAGGGAATAAAAAGAAATGATACAAGCATTATTGAAACAAGGCATTATAGTATCATCAAATTCACCATGTAACAGCAATTTGGCCGATTAAAAAAGCAAGGGCAGGGCTTGGAGGATGCTACAGGACTTAAGGCCACTTAATGACATCATACAGAAGGAGTTTCCCCTTGTCCCAAACCCTGCATCCATTTTGTGCAGCATTCCAAAATCCACCATGTGTTTCACAGTGGTAGACTTGAAAAATGCTTTTTTCTTGGTACCACTCGACCCAGATTCACAATACTTGACAGCGTTCACCCTGGGGAGAGGGCGGGGGTGGGGAGGTACAAACATTGCAGGTTACATTACTAAATCTATTGGCACAAAAGGGGTAAAAGTGGACAGAGGGAAATTGCAGTACTGCCTAGCAGAAGTTTTATACCTGGGGCAGCTAATATCAAAAGATGGCAAGCACATACTTCCCGATAAAACAGCAGCTGTGCGCGCAACAATCTGAACCAAAACAGTTAGACATGCAGAAGTTTCTCGCCATATGGAACTACTGCCGAGCATGGATACTAGACTATGCAGCATACACAAGGACCTTGTTACAGGCACTAAAAGAAGCGCAGCGAGAAAAACACAGCAATTACATGGACACAATAAATGAACACTGCTTTTGACACATTAAAAGAGCTCATTTCCACCGCCCCAGCCCTAGCCACGCCAGACCATGAACGGGAATTTTACCTGTTCTCACACTGTGATGGGACCCTTATGACAGCGGTCCTGACCCAAAAGACATTGTTAGGGCACAAATCTCTAGCTTACTACAGCGGTACGCTTGACGCTGTGATGCAAGGACACTTCGCGTGCGAACATGCCCTTGTGGCCGCCGCCTTTGCAATTACAAAAAGCGCCAGGATTGTGATGGGATGCTCGGTAACATTGTTCGTTGAGCACTCCTTAATTGCAATTCTTGAAAGATCTAAGTCTACACTCACAACACAAAGCGCAACAGCTTATGAGATTATACTTTCTAGCTCCAACATTTTATGCACTACAAAACATTAAACCCAGCTACATTAATTACAGAACCAAGGGCAGTAGAGGACATGAAAAATCATGAATGTGCCACATAGGAGGGGGAGGGTGATGACATTCCCAAAGCAAATGAAATGCCCTAGAGGAGGGTGAGGTGTACTTTGTCGATGGGTCAGCTTCAATTTGTCCAGAAACAGGGGAAAAACATGTGGGAGCAGCAGTTGTGAGATTGGAAGACAGGGAGTATGAGACACTGGTACAGAAACAGTTGCCGATGCATTTTTCTGCACAAGCGGCAGAACTTGTAGCATTAATTGAAGCATTACACACAGCAAAAGGATGCGCCGTGACGATATACACAGATTCGTGTAGTGGGTTGTTAAGGTGGGGAAGAAAGGGTTTCAGAAGGACAAATGGATCACCAGTGCAGCATGCAGAACTCTTGAAATAACTCATACAAGCATTAGCAGAACCATCGGTAGTGGCCTTGGTAAAACGCCAGGCCCACACAAATAACAGTGACGTAATATCATTGGGAAACGTGGCAGCAGACGCCGCTTTGAAAGAGGTAGCGTATTTTCAAAAACCTCAAATAGAGTATGTATTGAAAAAAAGTGTGCAGGAAGAAAAAGAATTAAGATACAACTCGATGCCAACTTCACAAATAATTGATTTACAGAAAAGAGCCCCGATTGAGGAACAAAAGCTGTGGTCAAAAAGAGGGTGCATGCAGTAAGCAACAGACCTCCTATGACGCCAAGATAGCACAGGAAAAGTAGTAATGCCCTTAGAGCTTTTGCAGCTTGCGTTTCAACAGTTGCACTTCCCAGCACACACAGCGACACAACACATAGCAGATATACAGGAAGACTGGTTAGTTACACAGTTGCAGGAACACAGAAAAATTGACTATTGAATGCACGACATGCCAAATATACAACTCTGGTATGACTGAGAACACTACGAGGAACATTGCCCCGCCCCATCGTGCCCTTCCGTGAATTGCATATTTATTATTTAGACATGGGGGAAAGGTGCAATGGAGCAAGATATCTCATAGTGGTGGTCTGCCCCTTTCACGCTGGGTGGAGGCAGGGCCGTGCACCCACCCGGATGCGAAATGTGCCGCATGGTTTTTAGTAAGCGGTTTTCCCACGATAGGGCATTTGTGATGTCATATGCTGCGACAACGGGACCCACTTTGTAAATGTTCTTTTCAAAGAGGTGATGTCCCCGCTAGGAATAAAACACAAGTTATGTTCCATTTACCACCCACAAGCGAACAGGGTTGTCGAAAAGAAAACAACGCCCTCCAAAAATAGGCTGTCAAAATTGTGTCACACTCTTAAGAACAATTGGGTGTATTGCCTACCCCTGGCACTATTTCAATTGCGCACACAGCCAAGTAAAGACCACCACTTGTCCCCACACGAGATAGTAACAGGTAGACGTATGCAAACACCAATCTCTCCAATTAGGAGGACATCTGATGCACATAGAATAGCCACGATACTGGGTGAAGAAATCACAGATTATTTGATTAAACTCACACGTGCAGTAAGAAGTATAGCAAAACAGGTTGCACCCCCTTCACAAGGGAAATTGAGACCGACAAACGCTGCAGCAGCAGATAGTCCTGATGCAGAGTTAATGCCCAGAGAATGGGTGTATATCAGGAGCTTTGTGAGAAGATTGAATTCTCCAAGATTTCACAGCCCGTATGAAGTAGTGTATTGTACATCATCTGCAGTGAAAGTTAAATGCCTGAAATATTGGATGTATCTCTCCGACATCACGAAAAAGCACACAACAGTACAGCACCAGAAGGGGAAGAGCAGAGACAGGAAAGCACAGCTGTACCCTAACGGAAGTGACCAATTAATGAGTGAAAAAGAACACCGGGGGTAAAAAGGGTGGAACATGTGTATATATAGGAACATGTGAAAATGACATAACTTATTACAGAAAAAGCAAAATATTGTGATGTTTTATAATAGACAAAATGTGCATTTGTGATTTGCTTCCTATCGGCCTCCCTCTTTCAGTTCCCTAAAAGTATGTATAGTATAATTGGTCTCTCTCCTCTCTCTTTTTTTTTTTACAGGTCTCTCATATAAAAAGTAAACTTATACAAATGAATGTGTACTTAACCCGTTATATCTCACTAAATAGGTACAAACATGGCAGAACGAAGGGCCCTCAATGACAGCGCCACACGTGTAGTTAGCAATAGGCGAAATATTATTGCCACTAGAGCCTACTACTATGAGGGTGGCTTATGTTTTACTGCTATTGTGTTCTCTACAATATTGTTATGTTTAGGACTGTACTGGGCAATTTCTTTTATTGTTGAAGGGATAAAAGAAGGGGGTAGGAGGTAAAACTGATACAAGAGGGAACGCACCTGATATGGGATGGTTTTAAACTGATTTGGGCTCACAATGTTTCCACAAACCGCACTACTCTGCATAAAAACAACTATTAAGGTACCTTTGGTTGAATACTCAGTACTCTATAATGATAATAATGAGATGGATGTGCATAATGAGGACAAATCAATTCCTGATGTGTTACTATTGCCACACCACAATGTACAGACAACTGCAGAACCTACCTCAAGCGGCAATTACATGCATCTCGGAACTCAAACCCTCACCCTGCTTACCCAGCCAACCTCGCAGTACTGGCAGCCAAGATACGAGCAAGGTGCAATAATGGTTGCCGGCATTTTTTTCCATTCGTTACCAGAGGATAATAAGGGTACATAATGACCTACGGGGGAGAAGGAGGAAAACGTGGGTCGGGCAGAAAAGATATGATGCATACCATGGTCTTGGTCTCGATGCAGTAGAAGACCCACGCCACCCAGACCAATCAAATCAATGGTACGCTGAAATGAGCACCATGGCAAAACAAGCAACTAATCAAAGTTGCTATGTGTGCTCCTCAATACCCCACGCCTCAGGAACACCTAAAATCCTGATACCCCAAGAGACACCTATTGCGGATGCCCAGTGTCTTATTCATCTTGCACTGTGTCTAATCCAGAGTACTTTCCAAGCACACAGTGTTTCGTTACAAATGCTTGAAAATGAGAAAACCTGCCACAGCAAGACACAAGAAGTGCTCTGCATAAAAGAAAAATTTTCAGTCATAAAAGGAACAATGTTCCCAGAAAATAAATGGCAAGAAGAAACAGTCATGTGTAAAGCAGAAGCATTGTGAGGACTATCTAATGAAAAAATGTCAGCGAGTTAAAAAAACATGCACTCTAACCTGGTCTCAGCACATCGCCAAACTGACCTGAGTAGCAGCTCTCGAAAAGCCAATCAAGATCCAACATGAACTGCAATACTGTGTTTCCACGGAGAAGGGAAAGTGCCCATGGGCGCAAACAAACACTGCAAAAAGACACTTATCTTGCCTGACATGAAAAAAGGAACAGCAGCTTTGATGGACACTTACTGGGTGTGCGGCAAACAGGCATACTTGCACCTCCCACCGTCATGGAGAGGCACTTGTGCCCTGGCCACGCGGCATTCTGCCCGGATGGTAATTCCTGAGAGCCAAATCGAAGGGGAGAGGGTGCCAGCCAAGATGACTCTAGCACTTCAGGCAACAACTGAAGAACCCCATACGAATAACGTATATGTCGGAAGATGAGCTGCACAACAGGAGAGCCTTGAATTATATCTCCACAGACTCTTCTGAACTCTTGGCGGAAATACCTTACAAATTCAAGCTTTTCCCGTCAGTCGAGACTTTTTTTGCATCGCTCATTCCAAGTATCCAAGCTTGAGCAAACGCCAAATGGCTCCAGATCATTCGCTGGGAACTGATCCAACTGGCCAACGACACTGAAGAAGGGTTCAACGTCATCAGGTGGAACTCACTTTAAGGTTGATGACCATGCAGAATACGTGTTGAACCTACTCACACCAATGGACGGTGGTGTTTGCCGAAAAATCAGGAGTGCACGTTGCACGTTCGTGTCTTCTGCCGATGCAGACAATGGAGCATTATCACATGTGATAGCTGCAGTACAATGTCTCTGAGAAAGGATGAACAATGAAGGGGGTGTACAGTATAGCAACTGGTTCGACGCACTTTTTTTTGAATGGGTACCGTCATGGCTTGGGACTGTCATGAATCTACTGGTGCCCATCGTAGTATTTTTTCCACTAATCTTTTGTGTGTGCCAGGTTGTGATTCCCTGTTGTGCAAAATCAATCACCAACAGTGCAATGATGATGGTAGGGGACAATGGGCAGCCCAGCAAAGATACTACAGGTTGCAAGAGATGCCCAAGTACAAACTGGAGAAAGCCCTGAACCTAAATTTCGAAGGACCGCGGCGTATAACACAGGGGACAGAGTCAACAACCTACACCATACCACAATTAAGGAACCTCATGAATTAGAATGGTACAAGGAGGTATGGGTGGACTTGGCCGGGAAAGGGGGGTGCATTTATATGACCTCCACCCCTGATGAATATGCCAGAAGGAGGCAAAGCCCGAGATCTGTCGGTAGAACGTGGATGCCAATCAAGGGAACCCCTGCCTGGGATGAATTAGTGCTGGAGGCAGAAGAACGGAAATGTTTGAGGGCCCTAGTCCCTTCATTACTTTAGATGTAACGAAAGGGGGGAATGTAAGGGTCCTCTTGACCCCCCCCTACATTTCATATGAAGTAGAAGTTATGCTCATTCAATTGCTGGAGACGTCACTGGGTCCGGGCTACTGGCAATGGAGCTCGAAGCCATTGCATGACAAAAACTCCATCTCGTACGTCCCCAGACTCCATTTTATATTATTATAGACTCCATCTTTTACTAGGCCGCACTGTAATTTCTAGTAAGCCCTCTCTCCCTTTGCCGCGTACAGCTCACCTCCACCTCCTCCTCCTCCTCCTCCCCCGTCTGTGCCGCAGCTGTGTTTTCACGGAAGCTTGGGTGCGAATTGTTGCAAACTGACAATGTATTTCTTCTCTTCCTTGGAGATCATTGCCCTGTGTGTGAACGTGCCGAAGCCTGGCCTGCGAAAACAATCTGTCTCCACAAATCTGCCCCACCTCCTCCAAACCACCACCCCACCTTTAGGAGTCATTGCCTGTATAACCCTTGCGCCCTGCGTTTCTTTCATGTAACAGACGGTGGAACCCATCCACGCAGGCCAACCTAGATGGCCCCCAATATAACTAATCCAGAGCGATCATATATTCTCCCTGTACTAACACCTATCAATCCATTTGTTTGAACCATGAGGCACCATGACAGTAAATCTTAGGAGGGCACTTTCATATAAGGCACCTGGACCCTTCTGCCCTTGTCCCCACTCAGGCCCAGGGCAAGAATGCATGCTTTTTCCTAAAATGTATTGCCAACCCTACATATACTGTGTAAAGTTCATGTCCTATGATAATCACTGCATGTCAATAATTGTGTAGCTTAGTTAGACTGCGGGTGTGGACTCAACCTGACCTTCACCCCTCCCAGATGAGCCGAGCTGACCCACATGCCACAAGAAGCAACAAGTTCAGCACCAGCCAATCAAGCAGCGCCGCCACCTTATAGCGCATACTGTATTAGTTAAACAAGCTGATGAAATGGTACCATGTAAAACGTCTAGAAATCATTATTGAAGACGAAGATTGTGGTTAAAAATGTTATGTTTCTGTATTGTGCAGAGTGCTCTCGGAGCAGCAGAGTCCTCTGCATGCCTCATTTACTATTATATAAACCATACTTTGTTTTACTGGCAATCTCTCTCCTGGTCTCATTCCCTACTTGGGTGTGTCCATTTATTTCAAATTTTGGGTTTGTATTTTGGGGAATGGCCACTTTCACAACTTCAGGCGCGAGTTTCTTTATGATTTAACTACAAAGCGTGCAAGGCTTCATTTCAAAAGGAACAGTGTGCGCATGCAACAGGAAGTGCGTGGCGCCTCTTGAGTCGCGTGTAAAATGAAATGAAGTAATAATTTTTTGGTGCACAGTCTCTTAAGAAGCATTGGCATACGCGGTGAATTAATTGTGACACAGACGCTTGCACGTCTTTTTCATTCAATAGACGTGCTGGCAATAGAAAAAGGACTACACTCTACAGAGGAAATCTTTACAAGAGAGTTCTATTTGTTTAAGTACTACAGTTCTTCAGTTAAAGCACAACTTGCAACTTGTAAATACACATAAAACTGATAGCAATAGTAAGAGAAGAGAAGGACAATATGGGCAGCCAGCTATTGTGAGTGAAAGGAAAAGACATTGTTTTTCAACTTGCATAGTGAGTGAAGAAGAGACATTTGCTCCAGCTTGCCACAGCTGAAAGCTAATTCCCAATACAGTTCCTGGTAGAGACTTAATGTAGAACTCTAGTTTGCCTCAACTATTCTTCCGAGTACATAAAAGCCAGTTCTTCTTGAAAATATTCAAAATAGCAATGCCACGCCTCTAAGCCTTTAGAAGAGGCATAATAGGTAGCAGAATAGCAGTTATTGATGTAATTATTGTGCACATGTTCTATCCAGAGTAAATGTAACCTAGTGTATTTCTGCTACAGATACCAGAGACAGGCCAGAAGGTTGAGAGTCGAGTCTGCTGTATCTCGTTTGTTATTTTATCCACTACCCCTTTCCCTTTCTTGGGGTTCTCGACTAAGCTGTGAATATAGAGTTGAGCAGGGAACTCCCGGTGAGAGTCTGTGGGATCGGCATCAGCTCCTGTGAATTCCGGCAAGCCTGTCATGACACTTGACATATTTGCCCAAAATCAAATAGAGATTCAGGCCAATAGTGCCAGTCCTTGGCCTGAATGCCATCTGCGTGTTTGGAAGAAGGTTGTTCTCATAAACCCATTCCTGCAGTCTCTTTAGAAAAATGCCTGCAAACAATTTCGATGTACCGTCCAAAAGAACGATAGGCCGGAAGGCACGTGGGTTTGCTAAATCTCCCTTTTTAAAAATTGGTGCAATAATCTCAGTATACCAATTCACTGGTATTGTGTTTGTAGAAATAGATGCATTGAAGAATTGGACCAAACCAGGAGTCCATACTGCGAGCCCTTTGCCTGGAGACCACGCAGTTCACTACTTCCACCATTAAAGCAGCCAACAATTCCCCCATCGACAGTTGGCCTGCCGCTACTGTACCTTTAGTCGCTTTGTTCCCAGGTGAAAGTCCACATAGGTTATGAAAAGACTATCATATTTCCTCAACAATTTAGTTCTGTCCAGATAGAATTGGAAGGTTCTTGCCACACAGCGACTATGTAATGCCTCCTAAATGTGAGGTCTAGGATAGAAGATTAGAAGAACAATTTCCTGATTTAAATGACCATCTGAAAGAACCTTGGGATTGAATGATAGAACTGTTTGAAAGAGTAGCTCATCCTTATGGAAGGTGATATTAGGATCTTCTGAAAAAAAGACCTTGAAGATTGCTTATCCTTCTTGCTGAAGTTCTAGCAAATAAGAAGGAAGTCCCCTACTTAAGAACGTCCAAGTGGCAAGATGACAAGGGTACAAAAGGCTTACTCATAATAGCTTTGAAAACCATGCTTAATTCACACTGGACAAAAAGGTGGAAAGAGATGAAGATAGCCATCAAAGTGTCTTTTTTCTCTTTCATTAATGAATATTGTTGGGGTAAGTTAAGGTAAACGGCTAAAAAGTAATGCTTGCAGGATTGAATCTGAATGCCTGTGTGCCAGCTAAGTAGGATATCGAATATAAAACATTCAAGGAAGCGCTAAGAGGATTGGTACTCTTAGATATGGCACAATGGAAAACCTGAGCCATTTGTAGTTGTACTGCCTCCTTGTTGAGTCTCTACTTGCTGCACAACTGACAGACATTGAGTTAATCCCCAAGTCAGCATAAACAGCTACTCAAGTTCAGCAATGGAAGGCAAGGTTAAAATACCACTCCCCCCTGTTGTGGTAGGAGGACCCAAGACTTGGGGTGAAACAAACACTCCATTCGATAGAAGAAGCCAGCCCAATAATCATGTACGTCAGGGCCAATAAGACCGTACCAGAGTCAGGCTGCAGATATGCAACTACAACCAAAAAAGGGATGGGTGGAAGGTTTTTAATAGATCTGAACCCCTGGCAATGCTCTGGGCAACCTTCCACACCACAGTTTTTTAGCCTGTCTGCGCCATTGCAAAAGGCGTCCAGCCATATGCAAACCAGCCAGGTGCTGCCACCAATGGTAGAAGCCCAACCCGAATTGCTAGGCCAGGTCACTGCTGCACAGAAATCCAAGCAACCCCCGACAAGTTTAAGCCTTGTCATGCCTCCTCAGTTGGGTGCATCTTGGTTCCCTATGGCGCAGCGAGCAAGGGACCCACGTCTGGGCATACCCTCTCACATAGGGAGAAAAACTACAACCAAAAAAATGATGGGTGGAAGGTTTTGAATAAATCTTAACCACTGGCAATGCTCTGGTCAACATTCCACACCACTGTTTTTTAACCCGTCTATGCCATTGCCATAGGGGTCCAGCCATATGCAAATCAGTCAAGGCTGAAACATGTTTGGGATGCTTGTAGTCTCGTGCAGAAGGGATGTGACCAAGCAGTTCGGGATGGACTGCCCCTTTTGGGCCGGGACCAAGCCTGATTTGCATATGGTCTTTCCTCCATTTTTAATGGCTTGGCAGGTGAAGAACGATGGTCTGGAGGGTTGCTCAGAGCAATGCCAGAGGTTAGGTCTATTTACAGCATATGTATCACGGCAGGGGATGATGCGCCATTCACTAGGGCATGGTTTCATTCTGGAACAGTCAAGGAAGTCCCCCACCTCCCCTCACTCTTCCCATCCGGAGCGGGAAGAGTGTCTTCACCAAGTTCTGAGAAAAAGGGGGAAGAAAAGTAGTCCCTATGAGGATAATTTCTTCTAGGGTCCACACAATGAGAACTCTGGACATTTTACATGATGATCTGACAGTTTGTTCCAATGAGAGGATAGATGCATCAGCAAAGGTCTCTACACCGCCTGGCCAAGGGCATGATCAGAATGTATGAGGCAGTACGGCCTGCAAGCCTCTGGAACCATCAGACACACAGCAGAGTTCTGCTATTGAAATGATACATTGTCTGCCGGAAGACTTAAATTCTGTCCCATGAGGGAAGGAAGCATCACTTTCATACCGATTGAAAACCCCAAGCTGTGAAGGATTGTTAGGGGTGTTTTCCTGGTAGTAAGACTTTAGTAAGCTATCCCAGTGGTTTTTATATATCCCCAACTCTTCGTATCAGTCTGTACTAGCTCGGGACCTTGGTAGAGTGACAGAGCAGTCAGGCTTATTTTAAGAGGAAGATGTGACCTGTAGGTGAGTACAATGAATCTTAGCTAGACAGGCACACCAAAGAAGCACTTATAAAATTGTATAACAAGTATATATTTATTATATTTATACCAGAATCACTTTAAATACTTCAGATGTTTACGGTACAACACTTAGGAATACTTGATAATACACTTCAAAGGGTACTTTCACTTTTGTGTGCGTCTGCGGTTACATTTGTAGCAATTTTAGAAAGGGGAAAGACATGGTTATCATATTATCCGTTATTGGACACTCGTTTTCAATGGTTTATACAATGGACATCACTACGTGCACTCCAACGCTCTGGAGAGTCTTCTTGGAATCAGGTAAGCAATACCTTTTTTTCCACAGTACCTCAGGTTAGAAGAAAATGTTTGTGCTGGATGCTCTGTGATGTTGCAGCTCTGGACCCAACCTCCGGATTCCTTAGTCTGGTGACTGAAGGCAGGACAATAGAAAACATCACTCAGCAGCAGTCTCGGACCTGCGACATGACTATCAGCAACTTCTAGGTTGACTCTGCAGTTTTGGTGCCTTTTCCAGCAGCAGCATCAAAGGACACAGATCGTCTGGCCAATCTTCGCTTCCTGCCATCCCACAATCTGGTGAAGGGGTCTGGGCGAATTGGATCGGATATCTGGAGTGTCCTTACTAGTTCAAAGATTTAGATGGATTCGGCCTTTCCACAACAATGCACTCGAAATGTGCCGCAGGTCTCCTGGTATTGGGTTCCGTTGCTCTGGAAGATTCTAGGACCTTCGGGAGATGGCTTGTTTCAAAGTTAGTCTTGGGACTGGTTGTTCCCACCAGACAAAGGGAAGGAGGAGTCTTCAGAACTCCTCTGTCACATAGAAAACAGGGTCAGGACAGCAGTGATCGCTTCACGATGTTACAAAGGGTCTGCATGCGTCTCTGGTTGACGACTTCTTCGGTTACTTCGGTTTCCAGTGGTCGACTTACTTTACACACTCCAGAAGACTCACCTTTTATACAGTTCCAGCACACTCCTCTGCAATCTCGCAGCCTTTCACAGAAAGGGGCGTCTGACAGTCCAATCAGGACAGCCAGACTCCCTGTGGGAGCTGGACCTATTCAGGCACTCTGGCAGACAAAGGACAGGGTGGTGAACAACTCCTCCTCTACTTCCTGCTTGCCCAGACACTCTAGAGCCTAGGCCGGGATACCTACTGGTTCCTGCCACACCCACACACACACGGTAGAAGGGCGTG